>NC_052071.1:60761498-61067748 GCF_015852505.1 Tachyglossus aculeatus
GTCAGAGGTCATGGGTTCAAACCCCAGCTCTGCCAATTGTCAGCTGTGTGACTTTGGGCAAGTCACTTAACTTCTCTGTGCCTCAGTACCTCATCTGTAAAATGGGGATTAAGACTGTGAGCCCCCCGTGGGATAACCTGATCACCTTGTAACCTCCCCAGTGCTCTGAACAGTGCTTTGCACATAGCAAGTGCTTAATAAATGTCCTTATTATTATTATTATTATTAAGTGGCAGAGCTGGAATTAGAACCCATGACCTTCTGACTCCCAGGCCTGTGCGCTATCCACTCGGCCATACTGCCTCTCCTTGGGCAGCAGGCCCCAGCACCCCCTCACCAGCACCCAAAACCAGTCCCTATCTTGACCCCACCCCCCCAGGCTTGACTCCACACCCTAGCCCCCCTGCCCCAACCTCAATTCCCTACCTCACCCTCCAGCCTCAACTCCATGCCCCAGCAGTATGCTCCCAGCCTCAACTTCCTATCCCCAACCTACACTCCATGCCCTACCCCCCTTTTGCCCCCCAGACTCAACTCCCTACCCCAACCCCACAGCACCCCCGGCTTGACTCCATGCCTCAACTGCCCCACCCCCAGCCTCGGCTTCCCTCACCCCCAGCCTCAACTCCCCACTCCGACCCCACCTCTAGCCTCATCCAACTCCTCCTGGCCCAGCCTCAACTCCATACCCCAACCCCTGTCCCCAGGCCCAGGAGGCCCAACTATCCGAAAAGCCCCCTCTTCCCCTGAGACCAGCCTCAGAAATTGATGCCATTTCTAGCCAGCTACCTGAAGATGGTCAGAGATTGATGTCTCCAGTGCTTTGCACATAGTAAGCACTTAACAAATACCATCATCATTATTATTATTATCTCCGGCCATCTTCTCTTTGCATTTCTCTGCCTCTGTGTTTAATTGTGTCTCTCTCTGAACCTCTCTCTGTCTCTGTTTATCTCTGCCTTTCTCTTTTTACATCTCTCTGTCTCTCCTTTTTGCAAGCTGCCTCTGGGCCAGATTTCAGGAATTTCTTTCCCAGAGTCAGTCAGTCAATCAGTCAGTCGTATTTATTGAGTGTGCAGAGCACTGTGTTAAGTACTTAGGACAGTACAATGTAACAGACATTCCCTGTTCACAGTGAGATTAGAGTCTAGAGCTCTTGCATTTGGTCAGAGTCACCTTTCTCTGTCTCATCTGTGTCTTTGTCTGTGGTCAAGGTGTTTATGCACTTTAAGCACTGGTTAGATAGAAGATAATAAGGGTGGACACAGTCGCTGTCCCAGACAGGGTTCAAAATCTAAAGGAGATTTAATCTCCATTTTACAGATGAGGAATGAAGCCCAGAGAAATTAAGTGACTTGCCCAAGACCACAAAGCCAAAGTGGCAAACTCAGGTTTGGGACCCAAGTGATAATAATAATAATGACTGTGGCAATTGTTAAGCATTTACTATGTGCCAAGTACTGTACTAAACACTGGGGTAAATACAAAGTATCCAGATCAGGCACAATTCCTGCCCCAACCAGTGTTCACATTCTCAGTATGAGGGAGAACAGTTATTGAAAACATGACAGGTCCTCTGGCTCCCAGGCCTGTGCTGGGTGCCATGTGTGTACAAAGCACTGTATAGAGCACATATGTATGCAGAGCACTGTATGGGGTGCCTATTTTGTGCAGTTTTGTGCAATTCATTCAGTTGTATTTATTGAACACTTGCTATGTGTAAAGCACTGTTCTAAGTGCTTGGGAGAGTACAATGTAACCATAAACAGACACATTACTTGACCACAATGAGCTTACAGTCAAGAGGGGGAGACAGACATTAATATAAATAAATAAGTGCAGGCCTGGCTCATGTAGACCACTCCAACATGTCTCACCCCCTGGTCACCCGTGAGGACCTGCCTGTGTGGCCCCCTCAAGTGGACCTCCCCCCCGGCCATCATTGTGGGCCTGGCCTGTGGAGGTCTTTCCAGTCCCCACCGTGGAAGCCAATGTTGGCTGTGTGTAGACTCCTCAATGGGCCCCACCCCTGGCCATTTATTCATTCAGTCATATTTATTGAGCACTTACTGTGTGCAGAGCACTGAACTAAGCTCTTGGAAAGTACAATACAGCAATCAAGTGAGACAATTCCTTCCCACAAGGGGCTTACAATCTAGAGGGGCCCATATTGGCCACTAATAAGGGATGCTTGTAGACTCCTCCAGTGGGCCCTTGGCCTCGTGGCTAGAGCACAGGCCTGGGAGTCTGAAGGTCATGTGTTTTAATCCTGGCTCTGCCACTTGTCTCCTGTGTGACCTTGGGCAAGTCACTTCACGTCCTCTGCCTCAGTTACCTCATCTGTAAAATGGGAATTAAGACTGAGCCCGATGTTGGACAGGGATTATGTCCAACCTGATTTTCTTGTATTCCCCTCAGCGCTTAGTACAGTGCCTGGCACATGGTAAGTGCTTAACAAATTCCACAATATAATACCTGCCCCTAGCCTCCAGTATAGGCCTGGCTCATATAGGTTCCTCCAGTGGGCCCTGCCCCCAGTCACCAGTATGGGCCTGGCCCATGAGGACTCTTCAAGCAGTTTCCAGGACCACCCAGCCCCACCCCTCCTAGTCCATCATGTCAAACAAACTAACAGATGCATTAGCACCTACCCCACCCCCAGAGGGGTAAATGTGGGAGGGTTTCCCACCCTGATGTTAACATTGCCTGTAAGATTCACTTCCAGCTACCTGCTGCCTGGACTGGCTTCACTCTCCATCCAGGTCTCACTCCTAACCCTCCTGATACCCAGAGGGTCCTTTCATTCATTCATTCAGTTGTACTTATTGAGCACTTACAGTGTGCAGAGCACTGTACTAAGCAAGTGGGAGAATACAGTATAACAATAAACAGACATAGTCCCTGCCCTCAATGAGCTCTTTACTCAGGTCCCTGCCTTATAAGGCATCTCTCATCTGCCTTCCACACTTCCCCTTCTATTCTCCATCTACACCCACACCCTTGGAGGACTCATTCGCTCACATGGCTTCAGCTACCTCCTCTATGCAGATGATTCCCAAATCCGCATCTCCAACCCTGATCTCACACCCTCTCTGCAGTCTCGCATTTCCTCCTGCCTTCAAGACAATTCTACTTGGATGTCCTGCTGTCACCTCAAACTTAACATGTCAAAAAGAAAACTCCTATCTTCCCACCCAAGCCCTGTCCTTCTCCTGATTTTCCCATCACTGTAGACAGCACCACCACCCTTCCTGTATCACATGCCCAAAAACTTGGCACTCTCCTTGACTCCTCTCTTTCATTCAACCCACGTATTCAGTCCATCACTAAATCATGTTGGTTCATCCTTCAAAGCATCGCTAAAATCTGCCCTTTCCTCTCCATCCAAACTGCTGCCATGTTAATCCAAGCATTTATCATCTCCCACCTTGATTACTGTATCAGGCTCCTTGCTGACTTCCCCGCATCCTGTCTCTCCTAACTCCCGTCCGTACATCATTCTGATGCTCAGATCATTTTTCTACAAAAACATTTAGTCCATGTTTCTCCACTCCTCAGGAACCTCCAGTGTCTGCCCATCCACCTCTGCATCAGACACTCCTGACCATCACCTTTAAGGCACTCAATTGCCTTGCCTCCTCCTACATCACCTCACTACTCTCCTACTACCTCCCAGCCTGTATACATCACTCCTCTAATTCTAACTCAACCTACTCACTGTACCTCGTTTTCATCTATCTCACCACCTTTTCCAGAGTCTAGTCCCCTCCCCCTCCCCCAGGTGGGCTTCACCTGAATTTAGTGTTCAGTAGATAATAATCCCACAGCACAGAAATAATGGGAGTGCTCCTTCAGTGTTTGGGGGTGGCTAGTTTTAGAGTATTTGTTAAGCACTCACTATGTGTCAGGCACTGTATTAAGCACTTACAAGCTAATCAGGTTGGATATGGTACATGTCCCACATGGGGCTCACATTCTTAATCCCCATTTTACAGAGGAGGTAACCGAGGCACAGATAAGTGAAATCACTTGCCCAAGGTCACCCGGCAGACATTTGGTGGGGCTGGGATTAAAACCCGGGTCCTCTGATTCCCAGGCCCATCCTGTATCACCAGGTCATGCTGCCCCACCAGACTCTTAGAGTCTTAGAGGAAGGGTGATCAAGGATCTTATCCCCATTACACAGATGAGAAGACTGAGGCCCAGAGAGGTGAAGGGAATCACCTGATGTTATCCAGCAGACCAGGGACAGAGCTGGGACTAGAACCCAGGCATTTTGCTTCTCCGGCGACCAGCCCCGGTGTCATTTCCCGTCTCTCTCTCTTCCACTCCCCCACTTTTTTCTTCTTTTTTTTTAATGATATCTAAGTGCTTACTACGTGCCAGCCATTGTACTAAGGGCTGGCATAGATACAAGCCAATCAGATTGGACTCTGTCCATGTCCCACATGGAGCTCACAGTCTTAATCCCCATTGTACAGATAAGGTAACTGAGGCCCAAAGATGTGAGATGAAGTGACTTGCCCAAGGTCACACAGCAGACAAGTGGTGGAGTCAGGATTAGAACCCAGGTCCTTCTGACTCCCGGGCCTGTCCTCTATCCACTAGGCCACACTGCTCTCAGAGGGACCCCATCCTGTCTAGAAGGAGCCCTGAAAGAACTCAGAAATAGCAGTCTCCCCATGTAGAATGGCCCACCCAGATAATGGATTCAGGGACACACAGGATGCTACTTGGCACCTAGCACGCAGTGTCATGTGATGTCACACACTCCATTTAGTGGGAGTCCAGCCAAGAGTCCCAAATTTATGGCCTGTAGATGGGTGGCGGGGCTGCGGTGGCTCAGGAACTAGGAGGCAGTCAGTCAGAGGTCCTGAGCTGCTGTGCCCCCCCATCCCGCCAATCCCCCTCAAAGTGGGCGTCTTGTCTGAGCGGTGGCAAGAGTCAGTCAGTCATTCCTATTTAGTGAATGCTTACTATGTGCTGACCATTCATTCATTCATTCAATTGTATTTATTGAGTGCTTACTGTGTGCAGAGCACTGTACTAGGCGCTTAGCACTGTACTAAGACCATTGTACTAAGTGCTTGGGAGAGTACAATGTAACAAAGAATAGACTCATTCCCTGCCCACAATGACCTTACAGTCTGTCGAGGTGGAGGGAGGAGGCTAGGGGCTGATGAAAATAATAATAATAATAATAATAGTATTTATTAAGCACTTGCTATGGGCCTGGCACTGTACTAAGTGCTGGAGTAGATATACGCAAATCAGATTGGACACAGTCCCTGTCCCACATGGGGCTCACAGGTTCAAACCTCATTTTACAGATGAGGTAACAGAGGCCCAGAGAAGTGAAGTGATTTGCTCAAGGTCACTCAGCAGGCGAATAATAATGATGGCATTTATTAAGCGCTTACTATGTGCAAAGCACTGTTCTAAGCACTGGGGGAGATACAAGGTGATTAGGTTGTCCCACAGGGGGCTCACAGTCTTCATCCCCATTTTACTGATGAGGGAACTGAGGCCCAGAGAAGTGAAGTGACTCGCCCAAAGTCACACAGCTGACAAGTGGCGGAGCTGGGATTTGGACCCATGACCTCTGACTCCAAAGCCCGGGCTCTGTCCACTGAGCCATGCTGCTTCTCTAGTGACAGAGATGGGATTAGAAGCTAGGTCCTTCTGAATCCAGGCCTGTGTTCTATCTACTAGGACAAGCTGCTTTACTAGGCGACACTGCTCTAGGTTCATTCATTCATTCAATCATATTTATTGAGCGCTTACTGTGTGCAGAGCACTGTACTAAGTGCTGGGAAGTCCATATCTTACTGTGAGAGGACAGACTGGCTGGACCCCCGGATCCTGACTGCTGTTGTCCAAGGAAGGCAGAGAGGAAGGGAGGAAAGGCTGGCCGAGACCCCTGTGGCCCGAGTCAGAGAGGAGAGTTTGGCCAACACCAGACAGGCTGTGACATTGTCTCTGTGATGGGTCTGTGAATGACGGTGGGACTCCGGAGGGGCCTGTTGCCAACACTTTCCCGTGGAAAGTTGGAAAGGGCCCTGAGCACTGTCCAACTCCCTGCCCCGTCCATCTCCCTGGGGCTGGGCAGCTCAGAGCTCAGTCTGGCAAGGCCGGCAGATGGCCGAGCACCGCTGGGGATTTCTTCCTGGAGCTGGTTTGCCTGGCACGGAGCGAGGTGCGGCTGTCCCCTCGGTGATTTGCCCCAGCACTTCCCACATCCGCGGACCGGAGGAGGAGGGTGGAAGCCGGGAAGGGAGGTTAAAAGGGTTCATGGCGATGGTCCAGCTTCCTCTAAGCATCGCTAAGCAAGAGATGGAGCCGTGCCCCTCCCCTGCTCAGGATGGTAGCACACCAGGAAAGGGCGGGGGGCAGAGAGAGAGGCCTGAGAAAGGGGTCTCCACCCTCCTGGGTAAACGGGAGTGGAATCTTTGAACCTTCTGGAAGGGGCAGTCAGAGGGAAGGGCAGGCCAGCCCCTGGGACTCAAAGCAGAGGGCATCCAAAGACAATTGATTGATGGTATTGATGGTATTTACTGAGCACCTACTGTTTGTAGAGGATTCTGCTGAGCACTTGGGAGAGCTCTGCCCTCAGAGTTTCCAGTGTGGTAGAGGAGAGTGGAGATGGGCAGGCACAGATGATGTACTTAGTACAGTGCTCTGCACACAGTAAGCGCTCAATAAATATGATTGAATGAATTTGCTGACAGAGGAAGCAGGAGGAATATCAGGTGGTGGCATGAGGGTGTCAACGTAGAACCAGTGGACAGGTAGCTGTAGACAAGGCTGAGGGTAGGTGTGAATATACAAGTGCCAAAAGTGGCCAGTGGGTGTCATGACTGAGGGGAAGGGGATTAATCAGGGAAAGCCTCCAGGAAGAGGTGGAATTTCAGGAAGACTTTGAAGATGAGGATGATGATGGTGGTGGTGGTATTTGTTAAGCGCTTACTAAGGGGCCAAGCGCTGTTCTAAGCACTGGGGTAGATACAAGGTTATCAGGTTATCCCAAGTGGGGCTCACAGTCTTAATCCCCATTTTACAGATGAGGTAACTGAGGCACAGAGAAGTTAAGTGACTTGCCCAAAGTCACACAGCCAACAAGTGGTGGAGTCGGATTAGAACTCACGATCTCTGACTCCCAAACCACGCTGCAGTGTCCTGGTG
The DNA here is from genome assembly GCF_015852505.1 of Tachyglossus aculeatus. Lineage (NCBI taxonomy): Eukaryota > Metazoa > Chordata > Mammalia > Monotremata > Tachyglossidae > Tachyglossus > Tachyglossus aculeatus. The sequence continues at coordinate 60,768,681 of NC_052071.1, forward strand.
TATTTGAAGGGGGAGGAAGTTCCAGATTGGGGGAAGGGCAGGGGTGAATGGATAGAGGCAGAAGAGTAGAGAGCAAGGGACAGGGAGGAGGTGAGTCTGGGCCAGTGAAGAGGTGTTTTTGTTGTTTTTTTAAATGGTATTTGTTAAGCACTTACTACATCCCAGGCACCGTTCTAAGCACTTAATTAAATACAAGATAATTGGGTTGGACACAGTCCCTGCCCCCAAAAGGCTCACAGTTTTAATCCTCATTTTACAGATGAGGGAACTGAGTCCCAAAGAAGTGAAATGACTTACTCAAGGCCACACAAAAGACAAGTGGCAGAGCTGGGATTAAAACCCAGGTCCTCTGACTCCCAGGCTCCTGCTCTAGCCATTAGGCCATGTTGCTTCTCTAGTGTGAGCTGGGGAATATTGGGAGGGAGAGCAGGGTCAAAACCTGGAAGCCGCAGGTCAGGAGCTGGTGCTTATTCCCGGGGAGGCAGAGACCAAGCGACATCTCAGGAAAATTATCTGGGTGGTGTCACTAAGTATGGGGCCAAGGGGGATAGGCTGACAAGAGGGAGACTACTGGAGGGTGCCCCACGGGCCCTGCTCTTTGGGGCAGGGACACCGATGGAGGCACAACATTCTCAGTGGTACTAATTGATACCCACCCCCAGCCCCACCCCACTCAAGTTCTTCTAAACCCTGTTCTTCCACTCTCTTACACTGGAAACCCCATGGGCTAGGGGACTTTGTCCCACCGGATTATCTTGCATAATAATAATAATAATGATGATTATGGTATTTGTTAAGCATTTTCTATGTGCCAGGCACTGTTCTAAGTGCCAGGGTAGATACAAGATAATCGGTCTGGACACAGTTCCTGTCCCACATAGGGTTTACAGTCATAATCCCCATTTTAAAGATGAGGGAAGTGAGGCACAGAGAAGTTAACTGCTCCAGCACTTAGAAGAGTGCTTTGTGCTTAATAAATAGATAATTGATCAATCATGTTTATCGAGTGCTTACTGTGTGCAAAGCACTGAACTAAGTGCTTGGGAGAGTATGATATAACAATACACAGACACATTATAACAATAACAATTATAACAATAATTATAATTATTGTTAATGTTATAACAATAACAGACACATTCCTTGTCCACAATGAGCTTACAGTCTAGAGGGATTGACAACAGTCTTAAGCACTTACTATGTGTCAAGTATTGTACTAAGTGCTGGGGAAGACACAAGATCATCAGGTCCCACCTGTGGCTCACAGCCTAAGAAAAAGACAGAACAGGCAGTGAATCCCCATTTTGCTGTGTGATTTTGGCAAGTCACTTAACTTCTCTGTGCCTCAGTTACCTCATCTGTAAAATGGGGATGAAGACTGTGAGCCCAGTGTGGGACAACCTGATCACCTTGTGTTTACCCCAGTGCTTAGAACAGTGCTTGGCACATAATAAGCACTTAACAAATACAATTATTATTATTTTACAGATGAGAGAACTGAGGAATAGAGAAGTGAAGTGACTTGCCCAAGGTCACATAGCAGACATGTGGCAAGCCAGAATTAGAACCCAGGTCCTCTGACTCCCAAGAATCTGCTTTTTCAACTAGGCCACAATGGGTTCCATTCCCATTAATATTATACTCCACCATTTCCCCTAATTATAATTTATTTTAATGTCTCTCTCCTCCTGTTGACTGTAAGATCCTTGTGCTGCAGGGACCATATCTACCAATTCTGTTATTGTACTCTCATGCACTTAGTACAGTGCTCTGCACACATTTAGTACTCAATAAATATGATTGATAACAATAATAATAATAATAATAATGGCATTTGTTAAGTGCTTACTATGTGCAAAGCACCGTTCTAAGCGCTGGGAAGGATACAAGGTGATCAGGTTGCCCCACGGGGGCTTCACAGTCTTAATCCCCATTTTACAGATGAGGGAACTGAGGCCCAGTGAAGTGACTTGCCCAAAGTCACACAGCTGACAATTGGAGGAGCCAGGATTAGAACCCATGACCTCTGACTTCCAAGCCTGGGCTCTTTCCATTGATATCAGAGCAAGCACTGTACAGGGTACCAACAGGGAGCTGTGTGATGGAGTATCATAGTTATTGAGTACTTATGTGCAGAGCTGAACTAGGTGACTGCTGTGTGCAGATCACTTCGAAGCAGTGTGGTCCAGTCGATAGAGCACAGGCCTGGTAGAAGGACCTGTGTTCTAATCCTGGCTCCCCAGATTGTCTGCTGTGTGACCTTGGGCAAGTCACTTCACTTCTCTGGGTCTCAGTTACCTCATCTATAAAATGGAGATCAAGACTGTGAGTCCCATGTGGAACATGGACTGTGTCCAACCTAATTAGCTTATAATAAAAATAATAATTATGGTATTTGTTAAGCGCTTACTATGTGCCAAGCACTGTTCTAAGCGCTGGGGTACATACAAGTTAATCAGGTTGTCTCACAGGGGGGCTCACAGTCTTAATCCCCATTTTACAGATGAGGTAACTGAGGCACAGAGAAGTGAAGGTCACACAGCTGACAAGTGGCGGAGCTGGCATTAGAACCCACGATCCCTGACTCCCAAGCCTGGGCTCTTTCCATTAAGCGATGCTGCTTCTCCATCTACCCCAGCGCTTAACACAGACCCTGGCACACAGTAAGTACTCAAAAATACCATCAAAAATAGTGAGTACTTAATAAATAGCATAAAAAAATCAGAGAATATATGCAGGGTGGATAATATACAGGACGTATTTATTGAGTGACTAATGTGTGCAGAGATTTGGATTGGGTGCTTACTGGGTGCTTTTGGTGCTAACCTCCACATTGTGCCTCATTCTCGCCTGTCCGACGTCGACCTCTGGCCCTCGTCCTGCCTCTGGCCTGGAATGCCCTCCTTCCTCAAATCCGCCAAACTAGCACACTTCCCCCCCTTCAAAGCCCTTCTGAAAGCTCTCTGCCTCCAGGAGGCCTTCCCAGACTGAGCCCCCCTTTTCCTCTGCTCGTCCTCCCTCCACTCTACCCCCTCCCCTCCCCACAGAACTTGTGTACATATCTATTATTCTATATATTTTATCCATGATGTGTATATATCTATAATTCTATTTATATTGATGCTATTGATGCCTATCTACTTGTTTCGTTTTGTTTTATTGTCTGTCTCCCTCCTTCTAGACTGTGAACCCGTTGTTGGGTGGGGACCGTCTCTATATGTTGCCGGATTGTACTTTCCAAGAGCTTAGTACAGTGCTCTGCACACAGTAAGCGCTCGGAAAATACGATTGAATGAATGAATGAATGAATACTACGTGCAGAGCACTGTACTGAGCTCCTGTTTTGTGTAAGCGCTCAATAAATACGATTGATTGAATGAATGAATGAATGAGTAGAGCATCGTATTAGCAGGTTAACGATGCAGTCACCGGGAAAGATGGGTGAATCTTGGGGTGTGTGTGTGTGTGTGTGTGTGTGTGTGTGTGTGTGTGTGTGTGTGTGTGTGTGTGTGTGTGTGTGTGTGTGTGTGTGTGTGTGTGTGTGTGTGTGTGTGTGTGAGAGAACTTGCTAAACTGCTGCCTCGGAAATCCTGGGCGGGGGTCGGGAGGAGGGCGGAAGGACTGGGGTTTGGTGTCAGGTCGGTTTATTACACTGCGGGTAGCGCATCTTATCGGTGATCCTCCTCCCTTCTCCTCTTCCCCCTGCTATTTCCCTCTTCTTCTTACCCTCCTCTTCCTCCTTCTCCTGTCCCCGCCTCCTTCCCCTTCCCCCCCCCCACCCCCACCACCTCGGCCTCCTTCGCCCCTTTACCTCTCTTCCTCCTTCCCCCGTTATCTCCTCCCCGATATTAAGATAGGGTGGGCGGAAGCACAACAACCTCCCTGACGCTTAACTCAGTTCCTGAGCTCGGCTTCGCCTTCCCCCCACCCCCGCCCCTCCCTAGGTCTCCCCCTTGCCCCCCACCTCCCCCTGGTCCGGGATCTCATGGGCCTGCTGACCTTCACTTCCCTCTGGTGGGGGTCTCAATCAGTCAATCGGTGATATTTATTGAGCGCTTACCGTGTGCAGAGCACCGTACTAAGCGCTTGGGAGAGTAGACTACAATACAGTTGGTAGACGAGTTCCCTTCCTACTAGGATCTTACAGCTTGGAGGAAGAGACAGATATTTAAATAAATTATGGATAAGTACATAAGTTCTTTGGGGCTGAGGGTGGTGTGAATATCAAGTGCTTAGAGGGGACAGAGCCTAACGCATACGTGATATAGAAAGGAGAGGGAATAGGGGAGATGAGGATTTAATTAGGAAAGGCCAGTTGGAGGGGATGTGATTTTAATAAAACTATGAAAGTGGGGAGGGTGGTAGACTCCTTAACTTCCATCTTCAACCACTCACTCTCCACTGGTTCCTTTCCCTCTGCCTTCAAACATGCCCACGTCTCCCCCATCCTAAAAAAAAAAAGCCTCTCTTGACCCCACCTCCCCTAATAGTTATCGCCTTCCTTTCCAAACTCCTAGAACGAGTCGTCTACACCCACTGCCTCGAATTCCTCAACGCCAACTCTCTCCTTGACCCCCTCCAATCTGGCTTCTGTCCCCTACATTCCACTGAAACTGCCCTCTCAAAGGTCAACAATGACCTCCTTCTTGCCAAATCCAACAGCTCCTATTCTATCCTAATCCTCCTCGACCTCTCAGCTGCCTTTGACACTGTGGACCACCCCCTTCTCCTCAACAGGCCTATCCAAACTTGGCTTCACAGACTCCGTCCTCTCCTGGTTCTCTTCTTGTCTCTCCGGCCATTCATTCTCCATCTCCTTTTGCGGGCTCCTCCTCCTCCTCCCATCCCCTTACTGTAGGGGTTCCTCAAGGGTCAATTCTTGGTCCCCTTCTGTTCTCTATCTACACTCACTCCCTTGGTGAACTCTGCTCCCATGGCTTCAACTGTCATCTCTACGCTGACAACACCCAAATCAATCAATCAATCAATCAATCAATCAATCGTATTTATTGAGCGCTTACTATGTGCAGAGCACTGTACTAAGCGCTTGGGAAGTACAAATTGGCATCACATAGAGACAGTCCCTACCCAACAGTGGGCTCACAGTCTAAAAGGGGGAGACAGAGAACTGAACCAAACATACCAACAAAATAAAATAAGTAGGATAGAAATGTACAAGTAAAATAAATAAATAAATAAATAGAGTAATAAATATGTACAACCATATATACATACATACAGGTGCTGTGGGGAAGGGAAGGAGGTAAGACGGGGGGATGGAGAGGGGGGCGAGGGGGAGAGGAAAGAAGGGGCTCAGTCTGGGAAGGCCTCCTGGAGGAGGTGAGCTCTCAGCAGGGCCTTGAAGGGAGGAAGAGAGCTAGCTTGGCGGATGGGCAGAGGGAGGGCATTCCAGGCCCGGGGGATGACGTGGGCCGGGGGTCGATGGCGGGACAGGCGAGAGCGAGGTACAGTGAGGAGATTAGTGGTGGAGGAGCGGAGGGTGCGGGCTGGGCAGTAGAAGGAGAGAAGGGAGGTGAGGTAGGAGGGGGCGAGGTGATGGAGAGCCTTGAAGCCCAGGGTGAGGAGTTTCTGCTTGATGCGCAGATTGATCGGTAGCCATTGGAGGTTTTTGAGGAGGGGACTAATATGTCCAGAGTGTTTCTGGACAAAGATAATCCGGGCAGCAGCATGAAGTATGGATTGAAGTGGAGAGAGACACAAGGATGGGAGATCAGAGAGAAGGCTAGTGCAGTAGTCCAGACGGGATAGGATGAGAGCTTGAATTAGCAGGGTAGCGGTTTGGATGGAGAGGAAATCAACAGATCTGCCCCTGCTCTCTCTCCCTCCCTTCAGGCTCGTGTCTCCTCCTGCCTTCAGGACATCTCCCTCTGGATGTCTGCCCACCATCTAAAACTCAATATGTCCAAGACTGAACTCATCTTCCCTCCCAAACCCTGCCCTCTCCCTGACTTTCCCGTCACTGTTGACGGCACTACCACCCTTCCCGTCTCACAAGCCCACAACCTTGGTGTCATCCTTGACTCCACTCTCTCGTTCACCTCTCACATCCAGTCTGTCCCCAGAACCTGCCAGTCTCACCTCCGCAACATTGCCAAGATCCTCCCTTTCCTCTCCATCCAAACCACTACCTTGCTGGTTCAATCTCTCATCCTATCCCGACTGGATTACTGCATCAGCCTCCTCTCTGATCTCCCAGCCTCCTGCCTCTTCCCACTTCAGTCTATACTTCATTCTGCTGCCCGGATTATCTTTGTGCAGAAACGCTCTGGACATGTTACTCCCCTCCTCAAAAATCTCCAGTGGCTGCCTGTCAACCTACGAATCAAGCAAAAACTCCTCACTCTTGGCTTCAAGGCTCTCTATCACCTCACCCCCTCCTATCTCACCTCCCTTCTCTCCTTCTACAGCCCAGCCTGCACCCTCTGCTCCACTGCCACTAACCTCCTCACTGGGCCTCATTCTTGCCTGTCCCACCGTCGACCCCCGGCCCATGTCCTCGCCCTGGCCTGGAATGCCCTCCCTCCGCACATCCGCCAAGCTAGCTCTCTTCCTCCCTTCAAAGTCCTACTGAGAGCTCACCTCCTCCAGGAGGCCTTCCCAGACTGAGCCCCTTCCTTTTTCTCCCCCTCCTCCCCCTCCCCATCCCCCAACCTACCTCCTTCCCGTCCCCACAGCACCTGTATTTATATTTGTACAGATTTATTACTCTATTTTACTTGAACATATTTACCATTTATTTTGTTAATGATGTGCATATAGCTTTAATTCTATTTGTTCTGACGATTTTGACACCTGTCTACATGTTTTGTTTTGTTTTCTGTCTCCCCCTTCTAGACTGTGAGCCCGTTGTTGGGTAGGGACCGTCTCTATATGTTGCCAACTTGTACTTCCCAAGCGCTTAGTACAGTGCTCTGCACACAGTAAGCGCTCAATAAATACGACGGAATGAATGAATGACTGTAGGATATGAATGGGGAGGAAGCTGATTAAATCCAAAAGTGAGGAGTTTCTGTTAGATGTGAAGGAGGATGGGCAATCAATGGAGTTTCTTAGGGAGTGGGGAAACATGGGCTGAATGTTTTTTTGGAAAAATGATCCAGGCAGCAGAGTGAAGTATGGACTGGTGTGGGGAAAGACAGGAGGCAGGGAAGTCAACAAGGAGGCTGATGCAGGAGTCAAAGCGGGTTAGGATAAGAGCTTGGATCTTCATGGTAGCAGTTTGGATGAAGAGGAAAGGGCAGATCTTAGCAGTGTTCTGAAGGGGGATCCACAGGATTTGGTGATAGATTTGAATATGTGTGTTGAATTCATTCATTCATTCATTCAATCATATTTATTGAGCGCTTACTGTGTGCAGAGCACTGTACTAAGCGCTTGGGAAGTACAAGTTGGCAACATATAGAGAGAGATAAGTCAAAGATATGGAGGTTATGAGCTTGTGAGACAGGGAGGGTTGTGGTATTGTCTACATTGATGGGAGAGATAAGCGGAGGACAAAGTTTGGGTGGAAAGAGGAGGCAGTCTGTTTGAACATGCTTAGTTTGAGGTGTCAGGGGGGACATCCCACACCTCATCCAGTTCACCTCCACATGGACTGTAGACTGTAAACTCGTTGTGGGCAGGGACTGTGTCTGTTACATCATACTCTCCCAACCGCTTAGTACAGAGTTCTGCACACAGTAAGCGCTCAATAAATATGATTGAATGAATGAATGAACATGGATGCATCCTGCCTCTCCCTCCACCACCTTACACTCAGCATGGCCAGAATCAAACGCCCCACCCGCCTGCCCTCCTTTTTCTTACGGTATTTGTTAAGTGTTTACTATATGCTAGACACTGTACCTAGCGCTGGACTAGATACAAGCTAACCAGGTTGGTCACAGTCCATGTCTCACATGGGGCTCACAGTCTTAACCCCCATTTTACAGATGAGGTAACTGAGACACAGAGAAGTGAAGATTTGCCCAAGGTCATACAACAGAGAAGTGGTGGAGCTGGGATTAGAACCCAGGTCCTCTGACTTTCAGGCCAGTGCTCTTTCCACTAGGCCTTGGCTTTCCCTCTCAGGGGCTAACACCCAATCAATCAATTGGATTCATTGAACTCATACTGTGTTTAGAGCACTGTACTAAGGCTTTGAGAGAGTACAATGCAATAGACGGTAAATATGATTCCTGCCCACAAGGAGCTTACAGTCTAGGGGGGAGGCATACATTAAAATAAGTTATAGATAGGAGAAATTGGTAGATAGAAAGTTATAGATAGAAGAAAGGGAACTAGTCTACCAACTCTGTTGTATCGTAATCTCCCAAGCACTTAGTATGGTGCTCTGCTAATTGTAAGAGCTCAGTAAATATCTACAGTTGATGGATTGATAAGTACATAACAGTTATGAGACAGAGGGTAGGGTGAATATCAAGTACTTAGAAGATACAGATTCATTCATTCAATCATATTTATTGAGTGCTTACTGTGTGCAGAGCACTGTACTAAGTGCTTGGGAAGTACAAGTTGGCAACATATGGAGACGGTCCCTACCCAACAACCGGCTCACAGTCTAGAAGGACAGATTCATTCATTCATTCAATCATATTTATTGAGCGCTTACTGGATGCAGAGCACTGTACTAAGTGCTTGGGAAGTACAAGTCGGCTACATATAGAAACGGTCCCTACCCAACAACCGGCTCACAGTCTAGAAGGAGGAGACAGGCAACAAAACAAAACATGGAGACAGGTGACAAAATATGTAGACATGTAAATGGTACATGTTAAGTGCTTACTATGTGCCAGACACTGGGGTGGATATAAGCTTATTAGATTCGACACAGTTCCTGTCCCCACATGGGACTCACAGTCTTAATCTCCATTTTACGGTTGAGGGAACCGAGGCCCGGAGAAGTTCTGTGACTTGCCCAAGGTCACACAGCAGACAAGTGACAGAGCCAGGATTAGAACCCAGATCCTCGGGTTCCCAGTGCCATGGACTATGGAAAGATCCAAATGTGTTGGTGGCTTTGAAGGTGGGAAGAGGGATGGACTATCAGATATGAAGGGCGAGGGCGTTACAGGCCAAAAGGAGGATTTCATTCAATCGTATTTATTGAGCGCTTACTGTGTGCAGAGCACTGTACTAAGCGCTTGTTGTGGATGTGGGCAAAAGGTTGTTGGTGGGATAGATGAGATTGAGGTAGAGTGATGAAATTTGCATTACCCCAATCTCCTACCCTATAAACCTCTTGGGTTCTCAGTTGATTTATCCATTTTTCCAACCTCTTGATGGTACCAGTCGTATTTAAGTTTCTCTTCCTGCTCCCACTGTAGATCTATACTCTCTCCTCTGCCTGCTTCACTCATTCGACTGTAGGTTCTCTGAAGTCAGGGTTTGTGCCTTTCACTTTTATTATACTCTTCCACAGGCCTAGTACAGCTTTTTCCACCAACAGGTACTCTGTAGATATTAATCAATGAGTAAATGAAGTGTCATCGCCTTCCCAAAGCCAGGGTTCTGAGGGCATCGCCCGAGTTATGCTCAGCTACATGACTGACCAGTTCACCTGGGGTGGTATGGCATGGCAGCCCCAGCCCTGCCGCAAAATAATAATAATAATGGTATTTGTTAAGTGCTTACTATGTGCCAGGCACTGTAGTAAATGCTAGGGTGGATACAAGCAAATCCAGTTGGACACAGTCCCTGTCCTGCATGCACTCACAGTCTTAATCCCCGATTTACAGATGTGGTAACTGAGGCACAGAGAAGCAGTGCGGCTTAGTGGAAAGAGCACGGGCTTGGGAGTCAGAGGTCGTGGGTTCTAATCCCAGTTTCACCACTTGTCTGCTGTGTGACCTTGGGCAAGTCACTTAACTTCTCCATGCCTCAGTTACTCATCTATCATCATCATCATCATCAATCGTATTTATTGAGCGCTTACTATGTGCAGAGCACTGTACTAAGCGCTTGGGAAGTACAAATTGGCAACATATAGAGACAGTCCCTACCCAGCAGTGGGCTCACAGTCTATAAAATGGGGATTGAGACTGTGAGCCCTACATGGGACAACCTGATTACCTTGTATCTACCCCAGTGCTTAGAACAGTGCTTGGCACATAGTAAGCTCTTAACAAATACCATAATAATAATAATAATTATTATTAAGTGAGTTGCCCAAGGCCATGCAGCAGACAAGTGGCAGAGCTGGGACTAGAACCCATGACCTTCTGGCTTCTAGGCCCATGCTTTTATCCACTATGCCCTGCTGCTTCCCCTATAGTGAGGATTGGCTCCCTTGGGTCTCTGCATCATCTCCCAGTGGCCCCTGGGCACAGTGTCCCAGTCCAGCCTCCCTCCATGCACCCCACACAGGGCAGCCACCCATCCTCCAGTGCAGCGGAAATCAATCGGCCAAGTGCAGCTCAGTGCTGGAGGCTCGAATGCACCCCAAAACCTTTCTGTGATCTCGCCTCGCCCCTTCTGGCTAGCACTGGTGTGTGTGGCACTTGTGAAGCAGCTCTGGACTCACAGCACGGGCTTGGGAGTCAGAAGGACCTGGGTTCTAATCCCGATTCTGCCACTCGTCCGCTGTGTGACCTTGGGCAAATCACTTCACTTCTCTGGACCTCAGATACCTCATCTGTAAAAAGGGGGATAGAGACTGTGAGCCCCGTGTGGGACGGGGACTGTGCCCAACCTGATTAGCTTGTATCTACCTCAGCGCTTAGAATAGTGTTTGACACATAATAAGCAACAGGGCTCAGATCCCATCCTGCCCAAGGAGGGGGTGCAGGGCATTAGGGTGAGCACGAGAAGGAAGTGGGACTGACAGAGAGTCATTCAGAGGAGCATAGCGTCCGGCCCAGCCATACATCCCGCTGGGATTCTGAAGGAATTCGAGAGCTGAAGCTGTTGACATCTGTGCAAAGGCTTGGAGCAGCTAGGCCTGGCCATAAATGGCAGGGTGATGCAGACGGCATTAGACCTTGAGAGATGATCATTACCGAAGCTATGTCACCCCGGCTCAGCCCTGGCCGACAAGGCCTACACTCTTGTCTCCTTCAGGGAACCCTGGGAGAACTGTGTGCTGATTGTCCTCTCTCAAGGTGAAGGATGGATCGACCAACACCCTTGACTCTCCCTCCTCTGTTCCTCTCACCCAGTGACCTAGCACGGACCTTCCTACACCCCTGACTCTCCCCTCTCTGTCCCTGACTTCATTCATTCACTCATTCAACCGTGTTTATTGAGCACTTACTGTGTGCAGAGCAGTATGCTAAGTACTTGGGAGAGTCCAACAATAAACAGACACATTCCCTGCCCACAATAAGCTTACAGTCTAGAGTGGAGAAGACAGACATTAATATAAATAAATTACAGATATGCACATAAGTGCTTTGGGGCTGGGAGGGGAGAAGAACAAAGGGAGCAAGTCAGGGCAAGGCAGAAGGGAGTGGGAGAGGAGGAAAGGGGGGCTTAGTCAGGGAAGGCCTCCTGGAGGAGATGTGCCTTCTAAGGCTTTGAACTAGGGGAGAGTATTTGTCTGTCAGATTTGAGGAGGGAGGGCATTCCAGTCCAGGGGCTGGAAGTAGGCGAGGCGTTGGAGGTGAGATAGGTAAGATGGAAGCACAGTGAGAAGGTTAGCGTTAGAGGAGCGAAGTGTACGGATCCAGTCATAGTAGGAGAGTAGTGAGGTGAGGTAGGAGGGGACAAGATGATTGATGCTTTAAAGCCAGTGGTGAGGTGTTTTTGTTTGATGTGGAGTTCGATGGGCAACCACTGGAGTTTTTTGAGTGGAATGACATGTCCTGAATGTTTTTGAAGAAAAATGATCCGGGAAGCACAGTGAAGTATTGATTGGAGTGGGGAGAGGCAGGAGGCTGGGTTGTCATCAAGGAGGCTGATGTAGTAGTGTGGCTCAGTGGAAAGAGCCCGGGCTTGGGAGTCAGAGGTTGTGGGTTCTAATCTCAGCTCTGCCACTTGTCAGCTGTGTGACCTTGGGCAAGTCACTTAACTTCTCTATGCCTCAGTTACCTCATCTGTAAAATGGGGATTAAGACTGTGAGCCCCCCGTGGGGCAACCTGATTACCTTGTATCTCCCCCAGCGCTTAGAACAGTGCTTGGCACATAGTAAGCTCTTAACAAATACCATCATTATTATTATTGTTATGTAGTAATCCAGGCTCTGTCAGCCAGCCCCTGACTCTCATCCATTGACCTAGTATGGACCACCCAACACACCTGACCACTTCTCCATCCCTGACTCTCCCCAGTGACCAACCACAATTGAACCAACATCCCTGACTCTCCCCTCTTCATCCCTGACTCTTCCCAGTGTCCCAGCATGGACCATCCAATACCCCTGACTCTCCCCTCTCCATCCCTCACTCTCCCACAATGATCCAGCACAGACCATCCCACATCCCTGACTCTCCAATCTCCATCCCTCACTCTCCCCCAGTGATCCAGCACAGTCCATCCGACCCCCCTAACTTTCCCTACTCGATCCCTGAGTCTCCCCCAGTGACCCAGCATGGGCCCTGGTGATGCCTTCTAGACGGGCCAGTGCTCCCAGCTGCCTTCAAAGCCCTCAGTAGGAACAGATTCCCTGTTCTCAGTACCTGCCGGGGGAAAAAAACTTTCTTGCTGTTCGTTCTGGACTTGCCGCCTTCCACCCCCTAGCCCTGTGGGGGTGGAATGTAGTGAGAAAAATTTCAGATTCTCCCTGCTTTGAACTGGCTACTCTGTGCAGAGTGCAGACTGAGCACTTACTGTATGCAGAGCTGCGTACCGGTGCCTCCTATGTGCTAAATACTCTGGTGCCTTCTGAGTGCAGAGACCTGTGCTCTAGTGCCTGCTGTTTACAGTGCACTGTATTGGACTCTTACGGCAATCAGAGCACTGTGCTGAGCCCCTAAAATGTGCAGAGTAGTGTGTTCAGAAAGACACAAGTGCCAAATGAGTTACCCCTCCCAACACTCCGCCCCCCTTCCTTCTGCTCCCCCCGCGCCTTTTCCAGGATGAAAGGCTGGCGCCCCATCCCAGGCGCCAACTATGGAGCCAACTAGTTTCTTGGAAGGGCCCTTTCCCCTTCCTGCCCCTCCTTCCCCTCTCCACCCTTTCCCCTCTCTCCCCTCCCTTCCCCTCCCAACTCGAACTCCCCCTCTTCCCTTTCCTCCCCCCTTCCCTCTTCTTCCCTCCCCTTTCCCCCTTCTTTTTCCCCTCCCTCTCCTTCCCCTATGCCCCTTCCTTTCCCCTTCCTTTCTCTCCCCATCTCCTTCCCCCTCCCTTCCCCTTCCTGCCCCTCCTTCCCCTCCCTCCCCCTCTTCCCCTCCATCCTCTAACTCCCCCCTTCCCTTTTCTCCCCCCCCCATCCCCTCTTCTTCGGTCCCCTTTCCCCCTCCTTGTCTTTCCTCCCCCATCCTTTCTCTCCTCCATCTCCTTCCCCTTTCCTCTTTCTTTCCCCTCTCCCACTCCTCGGTGTCTCCTCCCCCCTTCCTTCCCCCCCTCCTTGGTCCCCCGTCCCTCCCTGCCCTTCCTTTCTCTGTCCCCCATCTCCTCCCCCCTCCGTTCCCCGCTTGCCCCTCCCTCTCTTCCCTCCCCCCTCCCTCCCCAGGAGCCGGCAGACGGCCCCGGCCCTCCGAGCCCCCAGACCAGCTCGCCGAGCCAGCTGACCGGGTCTCCCGCCTACGGCTGGTTTTCTGGGGGGCCGCACACTAAGACAGGCCAAACACGCATATACCCAGGACGGACACACACAGACGGGCGCGAGGAGAGAGAGAGAGGAGAGAGAGACGGACCCACACAGGGCTCCTCAGTTCGAGGACGGACTCAGCGCCGCGGGGAGCCGGCCCCCCACCTCCTGGGGCGGGCCTGTTTTGGGGGATCCCTTGACCCGTCCCCTCCCACCCAAGCTCCGGCCCTCGTCCTTCCTCCACGGGGCTTGAGCCGCTCCTCTGCCCAGGACCGGACGCCAACGGTCAGCACAGCAGGTAAGAACCGACCGCCCTTCGACCCTCTGGACTCTTGACCCCCTCTTCCCCCAACCACCACCCGCCCTGGGCCTGGGGCCGCATCCAGAGCCCGGCGGGAGTCCGCCACCCCCTCCCCACCCCGCTCCCGAGAGCCGTAATAATAATAATAATGATGGCATTTGTTAAGCGCTTACTATGTGCAAAGCACTGTTCTAAGCGCCGGGGAGGATACAAGGTGATCAGATTGTCCCACCTGGGGCCCGCAGTCTTCATCCCCCTTTTACAGAAGAGGGAACTGAGGCCCAGAGAAGTGGAGTGACTTGCCCAAAGTCACACAGCTGACAAGTGGCGGAGTCGGGATTTGAACCCATGACTTCTAGCTCCTAATAATAATAATAATAATAATAATGGCATTTATTAAGCGCTTACTATGTGCAAAGGACTGTTCTAAGCGCTGGGGAGGTTACAAGGTGATCAGGTTGTCCCACTTGGAGCTCACATTTAATCCCCATTTTCCAGATGAGGTAACTGAGGCACAGAGAAGTTAAGTGACTTTTTTTTGATGGCATTTATTAAGCGCTTACTATGTGCAAAGCACTGTTCTAAGCGCTGGGGAGGTTACAAGGTGATCAGGTTGTCCCACTTGGGGCTCACATTTAATCCCCATTTTCCAGATGAGGGAACTGAGGCCCAGAGAAGTTAAGTGACTTGCCCAAAGTCACACATCTGACAAGTGGCGGAGCCGGGATTTGAACCCATGATCTCCGACTCCAAAGCCGGGGCTCTTTCTCCTGAGCCATTATGCTTCTCGAGCCAGGGCTCTTTTCACTAAGCCATGCTGCTTCTCTGTGTCCGGAGCCTGCAGAGACTGCAGGCTCAGCCCTCTTCTGGGGACCGACCCCTGCTCGGGGGGCGTCCGGGGGGGCAATGTTTGGACGGCGAGGGTCCCCGCGGAACGGAGGAGCCCAGCGGGCACAGTACCCCCTGCCCCTTGCTGCCACCGCATCAGCTGCTGCTGCTGCCACGGGGCCGGTGCCCTCGGGTGGGTGTCCCTGGGTCCCGCCTGGGGGGACGGGGGTGATGGTTTAGTGCCCCCGGGACCCGGCTGTGGGAGCGATCAATCAATCAAACAATCAATCAGTCAATCGTATTTATTGATCGCTTACTGTGTGCAGAGCACTGTACTAAGCGCTTGGGAAGTACAAGTTGGCAACATATAGAGACAGTCCCTACCCAACAGTGGGCTCACAGTCTAAAAGGGGGAGGCAGAGAACAAAACCATACTAACAAAATAAAATAAATAGACTAGATATGTACAAGTAAAATAAATAGAGTAATAAATACGTACAGACATATATACATATATCCAGGTGCTGTGGGGAAGGGAAGGAGGTAAGATGGGGGGGATGGAGAGGGGGACGAGGGGGAGAGGAAGGAAGGGGCGCAGTCTGGGAAGGCCTCCTGGGCGATGGGACCGGTGCCCTCGGGTCCCCGCTGTGGGGGCGATGATACCGGTGCCCCTGGGTCCCGGCTATGGGGGAGATGGAGTCGGTGGAGGCTGTGGGGGTGATGGGTCGGTGCCTCCAGGTCCCAGCTGTGGGGGCAATAATAATGATAGCATTTATTAAGCGCTTACTGCATGCAAAGCACTGTTCTAAGCGCTGGCAGTGGAAGCTGTGGAGGCTCTGGGGGTGATGGGTCGGTGCCCCCGGGTCCCGGCTGTTGGGGCGATGGGATTGGTGTCAATCAATCAATCAATCGTATTTATTGAGCGCTTACTGTGTGCAGAGCACTCTACTAAGCGCTTGGGAAGTACAAGTTGGCAACATATAGAGACAGTCCCTACCCAACAGTGGGCTCACAGTCTAAAAGGGGGAGACAGAGACCAAAACCAAACATACCAACAAAATAAAATAAATGGAAAAGATATGTACAAGTAAAATAAATAGAGTAATAAATATGTACAAACATATATACATATATACAGGTGCTGTGGGGAAGGGAAGGAGGTAAGATGGGGGGATGGAGCGGGGACGAGGGGGAGAGGAAGGAAGGGGCTCAGTGTGGGAAGGCCTCCTGGAGGAGGTGAGCTCTCAGTAGGGCCTTGAGTCCATGTCCCCGGGTTAGGGCTGTGGGGGCGATGAGACCGGTGCCCCCGGGTCCCGGCTGAGGAAGCTGTGGGGGTGATGGATGGGTCGGTGACCCTGGGTCCCGGTTCATTCAACCGTATTTATTGAGCGCTTACTGTGTGCAGAGCACTGTACGAAGCGCTTGGAAAGTACAAGTTGGCAACATATAGAGACGGTCCCTACCCAACAGTGGGCTCACAGTGGGGACGATGGAGGCTGTGGAGACTGTGGGGGTGATGGGTCGGTGCCCCCGGGGCCCGGCTGGGGGGGGCGAAGGGACCGGTGTCCTCGGTTGTAGCCGTGGGTGCGATGGGACCAGATGTCGGGGGCATAAGGTTGGCATCTTTCGTTCTAGGTGTAGAGGTGTTGGACCCCTTTCCCCCGGGTCCCGGCTGTGTGTGCGATGGGACCGGTGCCCCTGAGTCCTGGCCATGGGGGTGATGGGGCCGGTGGCCCCTGTTTTGGGCTGGAGGTGCGGAGGGCGACAGGGCCAGTGACCCCGGGTCTCGGCCTTGGAGGCAAAGATGAGGTAACTGAGGCACAGAGAAGTTAAGTGACTTGCCCAAAGTCACACAGCTGACAAGTGGCGGAGCCGGGATTGGAACCCATGACCTCTGACTCCAAAGCCCGGGCTCTTTCTCCTGAGCCATGCTGCTTCTCGAGCCAGGGCTCTTTTCACTGAGCATCATCCGCAAAGATGCCTGGGTGTATAATAGTGATGGTATTTATTAAGCGCTTACTGTGTGCCGAGCGCTGTGGTATCCGACTAGATCTGGTGGAAAAATACCGGCTCGGGAGTCGGGAGACCTAGGTTCCAATTCTGCTCTCCCGCTTGCCTGCTGTGTGACCCTGGTGAAGTCATTTAACGTCCCTGGACCTCAGTTTCCTCATCTGTAAAATGCTGATTAAAAACCTGTTCTCCCCACCACCTACTTCGAACTGGGAGCCCCACGTGGGACAGAGACTGTGTCCGACTTGATTATCTTCTTTTGACTCCAGCACTTCGGACAATGGCAGCGTGGCTCGGAGACAAGAGCCCGGGCTTGGGAGTCGGAGTCAATCAATCAATCGTATTTATTGAGCGCTTACTGTGTGCAGAGCACTGTACTAAGCGCTTGGGAAGTACAAGTTGGCAACATATAGAGACAGTCCCTACCCAACAGTGGGCTCACAGTCTAAAAGGGGGGAGACAGAGAACAAAACCAAACATACTAACAAAATAAAATAAATAGAATAGATATGTACAAGTAAAATAAATAGAGTAATAAATCTGTACAAACATATATACATATATACAGGTGCTGTGGGGAAGGGGAGGAGGTAAGATGGGGGGATGGAGAGGGGGACGAAAGGGAGAGGAAGGAAGGGGCTCAGTCTGGGAAGTACAAGTCGGCTGTGTGACCTTGGGCAAGTCACTTAACTTCTCTGAGCCTCAGTTCCCTCATCTGGAAAATGGGGATTAAGATTGTGAGCCCCACGTGGGACAACCTGATCACCTTGTATCCCCCCCCCAGCGTTTAGAACAGTGCTTTGCACATAGGAAGCACTTAACAAATGCCATTATTATTATTACTATTAATGGTCGACCCATAGTAAGCACTTAATAAATACCACACTTATTTCCATAGTAAGCACTTAATAGATACCACACTTATTTTCATCATTGTTATTATTATTATTTGTTATTATTATCATCAGCGGCTTGGAAAGCACCGACAAAGTGTCCCTGTGATCCGTTTGTTCTGTGCTGTCCTCCCGGATAATTCGGCCTATTCCCCCACCCAAAAAGCGAGGTACCCCGGGGAGACCCGCCCCAACCAGGCTTCCGGGGACCCCCCGCCCAAGCTTCCGATGTCCCTCCAACCAAGCTGAACCTTGGGCCACACCACAACGTACCCTCCCCCTTCCTCGTTTTCCCGCAGCTCCTCCCAGTCCGAGGGGGCGGGACGGCCTCCAAGCTGCCTGGGGTGGGACCAGCAGGGGCCAAGGCCGGTGGGGAGGGGGGCAAGCGAGCGGGAGCTTACTGTAGTGTACTTTCCAAACGCTTAGTACGGTGCTCTGCACACAGTAAACGCTCAATAATAATAATAGCATTTGTTAAGCACTTAGTATGTGCAAAGCACTGTCCTAAGTGCTGGTGGGGGGTACAAGATGATCAGGTTGTCCCACATGGGGCTCACAGTCTTAATCCCCATTTTACAGATGAGGCCACCGAGGCCCAGAGAAGTTAAGTGACTTGCCCAAAGTCACCCAGCTGACAAGTGGCGAAGCCGGGATTAGAACCCATGACCTCTGGCTCTCAAAACCGCGCACTTTCCACTGAGCCACGCTGCTTCTCAATAAATACGATTGAATGGAGTGAATGCTCCAATTTTGCCAAACAATGACTCTCCCTGACTTAAGAATAATAATAATAATGATGATGGCATTTATTAAGTGCTTACTATGTGCAAGGCAGTGTTCTAAGCGCTGGGGAGGTTACAAGGTGATCAGGTTGTCCCACGTGGGGCTCACAGTCTTAATCCCCATTTTACAGACTAGACTGTGAGCCCACTGTTGGGTAGGGACTGTCTCTATATGTTGCCAACTTGTACTTCCCAAGCGCTTAGTACAGTGCTCGGCACACAGTAAGCGCTCAATAAATACGATTGATTTATAGATGAGGTAACAGGCACAGAGAAGTTAAGTGACTTGCCCAGTCACACAGCTGACAATTGGCGAAGCCGGGATTTGAACCCCTGACCTCTGACTCCAAAGCCCGGGCTCTTTCCACAGAGCGACACTACTTCAAGGCCTCACTGAAGGCCCATCTGCTCCAAGAGGCCTTCCCATTCATTCAATCATTCATTCATTCAATCGTATTTATAGAGCGCTTACTGTGTGCAGAGCACTGTACTAAGCGCTTGGGAAGTACAAGTCGGCAACATGTAGAGACGGTCCCTACCCAACAATGGGCTCACAGTCTAAAAGATTTCCTAGATTAAGCTCCACTTTTCCTCATCTCCCCATTCCTTCCACGTCACCCTGACTCGTTCCCTTTGTTCTTCTCCCCCCACCCCCGCCAAACCACAGCACTTATGTATATATCCGTCATTTTATTTATTTATATTGATGTCTGTTTACTCGCTGTGAGCAGGGACTGTCTCTCTTTAATAATAATAATAATAATAATAATGATGTTATTTGCTAAGCGCTTCCTAAGTGCCAAACACTGTTCTACGTGCTGGGATAGATACAAGGTTATCACGTTGTCCCACTTGGGGCTCACAGGTTTGATCCCCATTTTACAGATGAGGTAACTGAAGCACAGAGAAGTGAAGTGACTTACCCAAAGTCACACAGCTGACAAGTGGCAGAGCCGGCATTAGGACTCACGTCCTCTGACTCCCAAGCCCGTAGTAATTGCTGTATTGTACTTTCCCAAGCGTTTAGTACTGTGCTCTGCACACAGTAAGCGCTCATGTGGCTTAGTGGAAAGAGCCTGGACAGAGGTTTTAATCTCAGCTCTGCCATTTGTCTGCTGTGTGACCCTGGGTAAGCCACTTAACCTCTCTGGGCCTCAGTTACCTCATCTGTAAAATGGGGATGAAGACTGTGAGCCCCACTGGGACAACCTGATTACCTTGTAATCTACCCCAGCGCTTAGAACAGTGCTTGGCACACAGTAAGCGCTTAGCAAGTATCGTAATAATAATAGTAATAATGATAATAAATTCGGCTGAACGAATGAATGATCCCCACGGACCCTTGATGATGATGGCATTTATTAAGCACTTACAATGTGCAAAGCACTGTTCTAAGCACTGGGGGATACAAGGTGATCAGGTTGTCCCACGTGGGGCTCACAGTCTTAATCCTCATTTTCCAGAGGAGGGAACTGAGGCACAGAGAAGTTAAGTGACTTGCCCAAGGTCACACAGCTGACAATTGGCGGAGCCAGGATTTGAACCCATGACCTCTGACTCCAAAGCCCATGCTCTTTCCACGGAGCCACGGACCCTTGCGTCGGGAGAGCTGGGTGGTGATGATGATGATGGTATTTGTTAAGCGCTTAATCAATCAATCAATCGTATTTATTGAGCGCTTACTGTGTGCAGAGCACTGTACTAAGCGCTTGGGAAGTACAAGTTGGTAACATATAGAGACAGTCCCTACCCAACAGTGGGCTCACAGTCTAAAAGGGGGAGACAGAGAACAAAACCGAACATACTAACAAAATAAAATAAATAGAATAGATATGTACAAGTAAAATAAATAGAGTAATAAATATGTACAAACATATATACATATATATAGGTGCTGTTGGGAAGGGAAGGAGGTAAGATGAGGGGGATGAGGGGGAGAGGAAGGAAGGCCTGGGAAGGCCTCCTGGAGGAGGTGAGCTCTCAGTCGGGCCTTACTATTACTATTAGTAATACTTACTATTTGCGAAGCACTGTTCTAGGCGCTGGGGGGGGAGACAGGGTAATCAGGTTGTCCCACGTGGGGCTAACAGTCTTAATCCCATTTTACAGATGAGGGAATTGAGGCACAGAGAAGTTAAGTGACTTGCCCATGGTCACACAGCTAAGTGGCAGAGCCGGGATTAGAAGCCATGACCTCCCGGGTGTCCTCGACGGGGAGACGAGAGGAGGGCACAGCCCTCCAGACTCCAAGGGGTGGGTGAATTGTGCCTCCCAAGGTAGTGTCCAAAGGGAATGTTGTTCCTCGGGCCTCGGGGTGCGGAGCCCAGAACCAGACGGGCGGGAAAGCGGATTAACGCCTGCTTTGCCGCCATCTAGCGGCCCGGTCGAAAACTGCGTGCCAAGCGGGCATTCATTCATTCATTCATTCATTCATTCAATCGTATTTATTAATAATAATAATAATAATAATGATGGCATTTGTTAAGCGCTTACTATGTGCAAAGCACTGTTCTAAGCGCTGGGGAGGATACGAGTTTGTCCCATGTGGGGCTCACAGTCTTCATCCCCATTTTACAGATGAGGTAACTGAGGCACAGAGAAGTTAAGTGACTTGCCCAAAGTCACACAGCTGACAATTGGTGGAGCCGGGATTTGAACCCATGACCTCTGACTCCCAAGCCCGTGCTCTTTCCATTGAGCCACGCTGCTTCTCTTGAGCGCTTACTGTGTGCAGAGCACTGTACTAAGCGCTTGGGAAGTCCAAGTTGGCAACATATAGAGACGGTCCCTGCCCAACAGTGGGCTCACAGTCTAGAAGGGGGAGACAGACAACAAAACAAAGCATATGAACAAAATAAAATAAATAGAATAAGCATGTACAAATAAAATAGAGTTATAAATACATACAAACATATATACGTATAGACAGGTGCTGTGGGGAGGGGAAGGAGGTAAGGTGGGGGGGATGGGGAGGGGGAGAAGGGGAGAGGAAGGAAGGGGCTCAGTCTGGGAAGGCCTCCTGGAGGAGGTGAGCTCTCAGTAGGGCCTTGAAGGGAGGAAGAGAGCTGGCTTGGCGGATGGGCCGAGGGAGGGCATTCCAGGCCAGGGGGATGACGTGGGCCGGGGGTCGACGGCGGGACAGGCGAGAACGAGGCCCGGTGAGGAGATTAGCGGCAGAGGAGCGGAGGGTGTGGGCTGGGCTGGAGAAGGACAGAAGGGAGGTGAGGTAGGAGGGGGGTAGTGAGGTAGTGTGATGTGGAGGGGCTCTCGCTCTTGCGGTACACCACACTGTCAGACCGGGACCAACGCGTTAGAGGGGAAGCTCCTTGTCAGTTGGTCGTTACCAGACTCGTAGACCAGTGCACTGCACCCAGCGGGGGCTCCATTATTCATTTATTACTCTGGTTCAGCCCCGCAATCCAACTATCCCTGACTCTGTCAGCAACAGAGGTAATAATAATAATAATGGCATTTGTTAAGCGCTTACTATGTGCAAAGCACTGTTTTAAACACTGGGGGGATACAAGGTGATCAGGTTGTCCCACGGGGGGCTCACAGTCTTAATCCCCATTCGACAGATGGGGTAACTGAGGCTCAGAGAAGTGAAGTGACTTGCCCAAGGTCACACAGCAGACATGTGGCCGAGCTAGGATTAGAACCCATGACCTCTGACTCCCAAGCCCGGGCTTTTTCCACTGAGCCTCGCTGCTTCTCTAGATGGGGAGATGGGGAGAGCCCTCATGGACATTTACCCTTATGGTTAAAGATGTGCCTTCCAAAACTGACTCTCCCCTCTCCATCCCTGATTTTCCCCCAGCGACCCAGCATTGACCATCCAACACCGCTGACTTTCCCCTCTTCATCCCTGACTCTCCCCCAGGAACTCAGCACAGACCATCTGACACCCTTGACTCTCCCCTTTCCACCCCTGATTCTCCCCCAGTGACCCAGCATGGACCTTCCAACACCCTGACTTTTGCCTCTCCACTCCGTGTCTCTCCCCCAGTGACCCATTGCAGATTATCCAGCACAGCGTTCCCCTCTCCATCCCTGATTCTCTCCTCTCCATCCCTGCCTTTCTCCCAGTGACGCAGCACAGACCATCCAACACCCCCGACTCCCCTCTCCATTCCTAACTCTGCCCCAGAGGCCCAACATGAACCATCCCACAGACCATCCGACATCCCTGATTCTCCCTTCTCCATCCCTTCTTCTCCTCCCACCCAGCCTTACTTCTCTCTCCCTGTTTCTGTGTGTGTGTGCATGTGTATGTACCAATGTGTGTGTATTTGTCCTTCTCATCTCTGCCCTTTCCTCAGATGCTCCGAGCAGAATCCCCATGGTTCAGCCCCAAACACTGTCTCTGGAGTGAAGTCCCAGGAACCTTGGGGGACTGGCTGCCCTTCTGGAGAAGCTGTAACTGTCCTACCCATGGCGGCCAACCCTGCTACCCTAGGAAATTTCCCAGCATCAATCTCTCTTGGCTTATCCCCAGTGGGAAACAATTGGAAGTGAGCCTTTTGGGCAGAGTCTGGAAGTTTCAATTAAGCATGTCCCGTGGTGGGAAGCTTGGAGTATTTCTGTTTCCCAGGCTGGGTCCAGAAGCTGTCATCATACAGGGACCAAATGGGGCCAACCAGCTGGGAGCCTCGACAGTGGTCAGAGGGGCCGGGTCAGTCCTGCCTTCTGGTGTGGGGGCGAGGGGTATAAGAGATCAAACCAGGCACTTTGGTATTGGGGATCTGGGAGACGGGAGTCCTGGGTTCTGGTGTAAGTTCGTTGAGGGCAGGGCAGGATATTGCACTCTCCCAAGCGCTCTGCACACAGTAAGCATTCAGTAAATATGACTGATTAACAGTGCCAGCCCTGCCATTAGCCTGTTGCTGTTGTCCCTCCTACTTAGACTGGGAGCCCCATGTGGGACAGGGTCTGTGTCCAACCTGACTGACTTGTATCTACCTTAACACTTAGAACAGTGTTTGACGCATAGTAAGCACATATCAAATACCGTAACCATCATTGGCTGGCTGTTGGTTATTTATTTTACTTGTACATATCTATTCTATTTATTTTATTTTGTTAATATGCTTTGTTTTGTTCTCTGTCTCCCTCTTCTTGGCTGTGAGCCCACTGTTGGGTAGGGACCGTCTCTCTATGTTGCCAACTTGTACTCCCCAAGCGCTTAGTACAGTGCTCTGCACACAATAAGTGCTCAATAAATACGATTGATTGATTGATGGTCCTTGAGCAGATCTCTGAACAGCTCTGCACCTCAGTTTTCTCCTCCTTTAAACTGTGGGACGATCCCTGCCTTTTCCCTAATAATAATAACTGTGGTATGATTAAGGGCTTACTATGTACCATGAACTGTATTAAGTGCTGGGGTAGATACAGCATGGCCTAATGGAAATAGCGTGGGCTGAGGTGGCAGAGGTTTTAATCCCAGCTCTGCCACTTGTCTGCTGTGTGACCTTGGGAAAGCCACTTAACTTCTCTGTGCCTTGGTTACTTCATCTGTAAAATAGGGATTAAGACTGTGAGCCCCAGGTAGGACATAGACCGTGTCCAACCAGATTAGCTTGTATCTATCCCAGAGTTTAGTGCATTTCCTGGCATATAATAAGCATTTAACAACTACCCTTAAAAAATGGATAATCAGTTTCTGTCTTACAAAGGGCTCACAGTCTAAGGGGGAGAAAGAACAAGCATTGAAAACCTATTTTGCAGATGAGGAAACAGAGGCCCAGTTAAGTGACTCGGCCAAGGGCACACAGAAGACAAGTGGCAGAGCCGGGATTAGAACTCAAGTCCTCTGACTCCCAAGCCTGGGCTCTTTCTAATAGGCCATGCTCTTTTTCTTCCCAGGGTTATTATGAGGCTATTTTGTGTTTTTAGTTTTATGAAGGCACTTGGAGGACAGACAGAGGGCTTGATCCCTGTCCTCAAGAGGTTTATGAGCTAAACAGAGGCACCAGGCAACAGCCCTGGACACAAATAATCGACACTGAAGGAATGTGAAAGCAGGACCCGAGTAATGAAGGCGGAGGGTGAGTCAGTAAGGGATCTGTAGCAGGCGAGAGAACCGATGAACAGACCAGTCCTGGGGCTCAAAGACGCTGGTGCCACCGAAGAGACTCCATCCGAAAGTGCCGGCGGAGGTTGCTGGGAGAGAATTTGAACGCTGGAACTCTGTGCCTTCAAGAACTCTGTCATCATCATCATCATCATCAATCGTATTTATTGAGCGCTTACTATGTGCAGAGCACTGTACTAAAGCACTTGGGAAGTACAAATTGGCAACATATAGAGACAGTCCCTACCCAACAGTGGGCTCACAGTCTAAAAGGGGGAGACAGAGAACAAAACCAAAGATACTAACAAAATAAAATAAATAGAATAGATATGTACAAATAAAATACATAAATAAATAAATAGAGTAATAAATATGTACAAACATATATACATATATACAGGTGCTGTGGGGAAGGGAAGGAGGTAAGATGGGGGGGATGGAGAGGGGGACGAGGGGGAGAGGAAGGAAGGGGCTCAGTCTGGGAAGGCCTCCTGGAGGAGGTGAGCTCTCAGCAGGGCCTTGAAGGGCCCTGTCGGCAGCTCTCCTGGCCCCTGACATTCAGGCAAACCTGGATCAGACACTGACAGTGTCTTTTAGTCTTTTAGTCAGTCTTTTAGACTGTGAGCCCACTGTTGGGTAGGGACTGTCTCTATCTGTTGCCAACTTGTACTTCCCAAGTGCTTAGTACAGTGCTCTGCACACAGTAAGTGCTCAAAAAATTTGATTGATTGATTGATTGATTGACAGTAAACAGGGGAAACGTCTGATCCCCACCAGCAGGATCTGTGCTGGAGTTGTGTCTGCTGCCGCGGTGATGGATTGCACTGAGCCATCCACACTCTCTTGCTCCTGTGTCCTCTCCCATTCCATCAGCTTGCAGGAATGAGATTTCCCCAGAGATGCACAGTAAGGGTCAGTGGGTCTTTTTTTACTTTCTTGTGCGATCGCAGGGAGAACTCACAACAACAAACAGAAAACAAACCCGACCAGTGCAGGAGAGGACGGTTGGAAGTTCACAGAGGGTGGACAGTCTGACCCCTCCCTCCTCCTGTAGTCATTTGGATTCTGGAGGGTCTTTCCATAATCAATCAATCAATCAATCAATTATTCAGTGGTATTTATTGAATGCTTACTGTGTGCAGAGCACTGTACTAAGCGCTTGAGAAAGTACAGTGTAACAATATAACAGACACATTCCCTGCCCAGAGCGAGCTTACAATTAGATGGGGAGAGAGACATTAATATAAACAAATACATTTTGGATAGGTACATAAGCACTTTGGGACTGAGCAGGGGGTGAATAAAGGGAGCAAATCAGGGTGATGCAGAAGGGAGTGGAAGAAAAGGAAAAATCAATCAATCGTATTTATTGAGCGCTTACTGTGTGCAGAGCACTGTACTAAGCGCTTGGGAAGTACAAGTTAGCAACATAGAGAGACGGTCCCTACCCAACAGTGGGCTCACAGTCTAGAAGGGGGAGACAGAGAACAAAACCAAACATATTAACAAAATGAAATAAATAGAATAGATATGTACAAGTAAAATAAATAAATAAATAAATAGAATAATAAATATGTACAAACATATATACATATATATACATATATACATATATACGTATATACATATATAAAGTCAGGGAAGACCTCTAGGAGGAGATGTGCCTTCAATAAGGCTTTGAAGTGGGGAAGAGTCATTGTCAGATATGAAAAGGGAAGGAGTTCCAGGCCAGAGGCAGGATGTGGGTGAGAGGTTGGTGGTGAGATAGATGAAACTGAGGTACAGAGAGTAGGTTGGAATTAGAGGAGGGATGTATACAGGCTGGGATGTAGACACTGGCAAGGAGTGTCTGTTTGATGCAGAGGTGGATGGCAACCACTGGAGGTTCTTGAGAAGTGGAGAAACATGGACTGAATGTTTTTGTAGAAAAATGAACCAGGCAGCCGAGTGAAGTATGGACCGGAGTGGGGAGAGATGTGAGACAAGAAGGCCAGCAAGGAGACTGATACAGTAGTCAAGGTGGATAGGATAAGTGCTTAGATTAACATGGTAGCAGTCTGGATGGAGAGGAAAGAGTGGATTTTAGTGATGTTGTAAGGGTTGGACGAATAGGATTTAGTTGGTTCATGAGGTGAAACCCCCTTGGTTCCTCCCCAGAAATGGATGCCAGGCAAAGCCAAGGACAGTATCAGGTGCCAGGCATGCCAGTGTGCCGGCTAGAGTAGCGTGGGTCTGGTGCCAGCAACCTGACTGGTACAGCAGGGGTCATTGGTAGGGACAGCAAGGGCCAGGGACCGGAGCAGTGAGGATCATTGGTAGGGACAGCAGTATCAGGGCCCAGGGCAGTGGGGGCTGTTTGCTGGGAGAGTGGAGGTCAGGGGCCAGGGCACCGGCCGGGTTACTTCTCCCTCCAGGCTCCCGGGCAGGGTTTACTGTATGGCGCTGTGTTAGAGAAGCAGCGTGGCTCAGCAGCGTGTGTGTGGAAAGAGCACAGGCTTGGAAGTCAGAGGTCACAGGTTCTAATCCCGGCTCTGCCGCTTGTCAGCCGTGTGACTTTGGGCAAGTCACTTAACTTCTCTGCACTTCAGTTACCTCATCTGTAAAATGGGGATTAAGACTGTGAGCCCCTCATGGGACAACCTGATCATCTTGTATCCACCCCAGCGCTTAGAACAGTGCTTTGCACATAGTAAGCGTTTAACAAATTCCATTATCATTTATTATTGCTATCCTTGTGTCTCTCCCCACTTTAATCCATACTTCATGCTGCTGCCCGGATTGTCGTTGTCCAGAAATGCTCTGGGCATGTTACTCCCCTCCTCAAAAATCTCCAGTGGCTACCAATCAATCTGCGCATCAGGCAGAAACTCCTCACCCTCAGCTTCAAGGCTGTCCACCACCTTGCCCCCTCCTACCTCACCTCTCTTCTCTCCTTCTACAGCCCACCCCGCACCCTCCGCTCCTCTGCCGCTAATCTCACCATGCCTCGTTCTCGCCTGTCCCGCCGTTGACCCCTGGCCCACGTCATCCCCCTGGCCTGGAATGCCCTCCCTCCCCACATCCGCCAAGCTAGCTCTCTTCCTCCCTTCAAGGCCCTACTGAGAGCTCACCCCCTCCAGGAGACCTTCCCAGACTGAGCCCCTTCCTTCCTCTCCCCCTCGTCCCCCTCTCCATCCCCCCATCTTACCTCCTTCCCTTCCCCACAGCACCTGTATATATGTATATATGTTTGTACATATTTATTACTCTATTTATTTATTTTACTTGTACATATCTATTCTATTTATTTTATTTTGTTAGTATGTTTGGTTTTGTTCTCTGTCTCCCCCTTCTAGACTGTGAGCCCACTGTTGGGTAGAGACTGTCTCTATGTGTTGCCAACTTGTACTTCCCAAGCGCTTAGTACAGTGCTCTGCACACAGTAAGTGCTCAATAAATATGATTGATTGATTGATTATTATTACTCACATGCCCAGAGCACATTCAGACCCAGAGCTGGGCAGTTGTGGACCTGCCCAACTCGGTGGTCGTGGGGGTGAGGATCTCCACACCAACCACTCTGACCTCTCACTCTCCCCCAGCATCTGCCACGCTAGCCACCTCCTCCCTCCCCCTCTACCTTGGACTTGGTCACTCCGTGTTGCTGGTGGCCTACACTCTCCCATTACCCAGGATCCAGGTTCCCACAACTTGCTCTTTTCTGGGATCAGACACCCCAAACAGTGGGAGAAGCCCAGGAAGAAAATTTCTGTCAGGCTGAAACCATTTTCCAGAAATCCCTCTGGGCTCCAGTCGTCCAAATGACTCGGCTGTGAATGGTGCCCGTTGCCACTGACATTTTCCAACACCATTCACGTGCTCTGCTCCAGCAGGTGCCTACTACAGTGCTCTGCACACAGTAAATGCCCAATCTAGTGTTCTGCACCCAGTATTTATTCTTGCATTCAATCGTACTTATTGAGTGCTTACTGTGTACTAAGCGTTTGGAAGGTACAATTCAGCAATAGAGACAATCCCAACCCAACAATGGACTCACAGTCCAGAAGATGGATAGAATATAGTGCTCTGCACACAGTAGGTGCTCAGTATAGCACTCTGCATATAGTAGGTGCCCAGCACAGTGCTTTCCACACAGTAGGCACCCATTCCAGTGCTCCAACTGCGGTAGGCACCCAATAAATCCCTTGGACGTCGAAGCTGGCTTCTTTGGTCTGCATGGAGCTGGCACTGCTAAGGTTAGTATTGACCCAGGCCAAGTTGGACCCAACAGGAATTTTCCACGAGTTTTTCTTGAGAAAGCGGGGCTGGCTAGGGGTCAGCTGCATCTCCCCGGGGAGCGGGGTGACTTCCGGACAGAATAGATTCCATGCCTCGGGGGACTACAGGGATCAGGGATCACCAGATGTCATTTAGGGTGGTTCTCACTGATGCTCTCCACAGAGCAACTCCTGGTGGGGGCAGGATCCCAGTTAGAGTGCTGGCGGGCAAGGACGCCAGGGGAGAGAAAATGCCCCCACCCCATCCCCAATTCTGCAGGCAGGAAGAAGTCACTCCTGAAAGCTGGACACCAGATTAGGGTCAGAAATATCCATGGGGCTGACTGGCCTCTGGGATCATCTAGTACTAAATATCTTCTGTGTGCAGGGCACTGTACCGGAACCTCCTTCGTATTCCAGCTCTGCCACTTAATAATAATAATAATGATGGCATTTATTAAGCGCTTACTATGTGCAAAGCACTGTTCTAAGCGCTGGGGAGGTTACAAGGCGATCAGGTTGTCCCACGTGGGGCTCACAGTCTTAATCCCCATTTTACAGATGAGGTAACTAAGGCACAGAGAAGTTAAGTGACTTGCCCAGAGTCACACAGCTGACAGTTGGCGGAGATGGGGTTTGAACCCGTGAACTCTGACTCCAAAGCCCGTGCTCTTTCCATTGAGCCACGCTGCTTCTCAGCTGTGGCTCAATTGTCACAAAGTCACTTGTCAGCTGTGTGACTTTGGGCAAGTCACTTCACTTCTCTGGGCCTCAGTTCCCTCATCTGGAAAATGGGGACTAAGACTGTGAGCCCCATGTGGGACAACCTGATAACCCTGTATCTTCCCCAGCGCTTAGAACAGTGCTTTGCACATAGTAAGTGCTTAACAAATACCATCATCATTATTATTATGGAGTGCTGTATTGGGCGCCTATTGCACTCAGTAGGAGTAGTGGTAGCAACAGTAATATGAGAAGCAGCATGGACTAACGGAAAGAACATAGGCTTGGAAGTCAGAGGACCTGGGTTCTAATTCTGGAGCCCAGAATTCTAATTCTAATTCTGGTTCCACCACTTGTCTGCTGTGTGACCTTGCGCATGTGACTTCGCTTCTCTGTGCCTCAGTTGCCTCATCTGTAGAATGGGAATTTAGAGTGTGAAACCCACGTGGGAAAGGGACTGTGTCTAACTTGATTCTGAGAAGCAGCGTGGCTCAGTGGAAAGAGCACGGGCTTGGGAGCCAGAGGTCATGAGTTCTAATTCCGGCAACGCCACTTGTCAGCTGTGTGACTTTGGGCAAGTCACAACTTCTCGGGGCCTTGGTTACTTCATCTGTAAAATGGGGATTAAAACTGTGAGCCCCACGTGGAACAACCTGATCACCTTGTATCCCCCCCGGCACTTGGAACAGTGCTTCGCACATAGTAAGCGCTTAACAAATAATAATAATAATACTAATGCTATTTGTTAAGTGCTTACTAATGATGTCATTATTATTAATCAATCAATCAATCAATCAATCGTATTTATTGAGCGCTTACTATGTGCAGAGCACTGTACTAAGCACTTGGGAAGTACAAATTGGCAACATATAGAGACAGTCCCTACCCAACAGTGGGCTCACAGTCTAAAAGGGGGAGACAGAGAACAAAACCAAACATACAAAATAAAATAAATAGAATAGACATGTACAAATAAAATAAATAAATAAATAGAGTAATAAATATGTACAAACATATATACATATATACAGGTTATATATTATTATTATATATACTATAATTAATAATAATCTATTATTATTATTATCATTATTCCCTTGGATCTATCCCAGCCATTAGACTAGTGCCTGACACATAGTAAGCACTTAACAAATACCATTAACAACAAAAATAGCCAGTGGCTGGCTGGGGGGCAGAGGTCCCTAGCAGAGGCATTCCTGGGGCTCTCTGCTCTGCGCCGTGGCCAACTCCAGGGAGGTAGGATTTGGCTTGCACTTAGCCCCAGACACTGGGGACTCAGTGCTCACAACCGTGGTGACCTCCCGCTCCTCCCAGCTTGAGTCTGTGGGGATCCTACCCTGGGGGCTCCAGACCACCCTGCCAGGGGCATCTCAGACTACAGCAGGCCAGCTCTGGCTCACAGGCCGGGGACCTGAGGCCAAGACACTGGGCGGACCCTGGGAGGAGGCCAGAAATGGGCTGGCCCTGGGAAGTAGACAAGCTCTGGGGACTGGGCCAGAACGGGATCAGTGGGATTTGGGGGACAGCGATTGTCTGTATACTCCCTCACTGGTCTGTAAACTCCAGCCTGCGTCCAGCCAGACTGCGGAGTCCAGACTCTCCTAGTGTGTCCTTGCCAGATGCTGCTCTGTCCCCATGACGGTCCTGGTGCCCTGGTCTGCCCCTGCCCCTGTCCGTCTGTCTGTCCGTCCTGGGCTGAGGACCCAAACCTGCCTCCCATCCCACTCCTGGGACAGAAGGATGAGGAGATTACACGGGAGCAGTGCTATGGGAACCCCAGGTTGGAGGGCCGCCTCTGTGGATAGGACTTTCCCTGCTAGGGGAGCCACAGGGCTCAAGGGAGTGAAGAGGGGAGAGCAGGCATCAAAATGTCCCACAGCTTTGTTCTGGGGCTTATCCCCCTCACCGTCATTGCCAGCAGTATTTTAACTTCAAGCAGCATAGCATAGTGGTTCTAATTCTGGCTCTGCCACTTGTCTGCTGTGTGACCTTGGGCAAGTGACTTCACTTCTCTGGGCCTCAGTTACCTCATCTGTAAAATGGGGATTGAGACTGTGAACCCCCTGTGGGACAGGGACTGTGTCCAACCTTATTTGCTTGTATCTACCCCAGCACTTATTTCAGTGTCTGGCACATGGTAATTGCTTAACAAATGCCATTATCATTATTATTACTATGTCCCGGAGTCTCTGGGGAGCATTGGCCCATGGGTTGGGGGCTGCCCCAACTCTGGGCTTTGCCCCCCAGACACCAGGGAGGGTCAAATAGACACTGAGAGCAAGCTTGGCCACCCCATGCTGCTGGAGACTCATGTTCTGGCCAACTGCCCACCACATCTGCAGGGAAAGGATTAAAGCCAAAGAAGGTTCATTCTTTCATTGTCATATTTATTGAACACTTGCTCTGTGCAGAGCACTGTACTACATGCTTGGAAGAGTACCATATAACAATAAACAGTTAAATAAACTGTTAAATAAACAATAAACTGCCCACAATGAGCTTACAGTCTAGAGTCTTGAGGTGGCAGTAGGGGGGAGCCAGAATTTAGAAAGGCCCAGGACTCTGCTC
The DNA here is from genome assembly GCF_015852505.1 of Tachyglossus aculeatus. NCBI lineage: Eukaryota > Metazoa > Chordata > Mammalia > Monotremata > Tachyglossidae > Tachyglossus > Tachyglossus aculeatus. Next base: position 60,800,845 of record NC_052071.1, read on the forward strand.
CATCACAACACAGATGCAGGCTCAGGGGAGTGGACTGGGCATATCAGTATTATTATTATTATTATGTTAATATGAATATTATGTAATGTTAATAATGATGATAATGGTGGAATTTGCTCCTCCTTCCCTTCCCCACAGCACCTGCATATATGTATATATGTTTGTACATATTTATTACTCTATTTATTTATTTTACTTGTACATATCTATTCTATTTATTTTATTTTGCTAGTATCTTTGGTTTTGTTCTCTGTCTCCCCCTTTTAAACTGTGAGCCCACTGTTGGGTAGGGACTGTCTCTATATGTTGCCAACTTGTACTTCCCAAGCACTTAGTACAGTGCTCTGCACACAGTAAGCGCTCAATAAATGCGATTGATGATGATGATGATGGGGCTTTTGGTCTAAGCAGGAGGGAGAATAGATGGATACTTTAGAGATCAGGAAAGGGGGTGAGGGCAGACATAAAATGGCTGCTCCTCAAATCCCACCCCATCAGGGTGAGGGTCCCCCCAACTGGAGCGGAGTGCAGCAAGTTCCTCAGCGGAGGGTGAACATGGGGGTGTTCCGGTGCAGCCGGAAACACAGGCAGGTCCAAAGAGGCTTGGACAGATTCCTGGACCAGTTACCATGCTGGGTCAGGGACAAAGAGGGGCAAGTCGGGGGTGTTGGATGGTTTATGCTGCGTTGATAGGGGAAGGTTAGGGATGGAGGGGGAGTAAGAGGGGCATCGGATGGTTCGTGCTGGGTCACTAGGGGACAAGTCAAGGGTGGAGAGGAGAAAGTCAGGGGTGTTGGATGATCCAGAGAAGCAGCATGACGTAGTGGATAGAGCACCGGCCTGGATTCAGAAGGTCATGGGTTCTAATCCCAGCTCCATCACTTATCTGCTCTGTGACCTTGGGTAAGTCACTTTACTTCTCTGTGCCTCAGTTACCTCATCTGTAAAATGGGGATTGAGACTATGAGCCCCATGTGGGACAGGGACTGTGTCCAACCCGATTTGCTTGCATCTACCCCAGCACTTAGTGCCGTGCCTGGCACATAGTAAGGGCTTAACAAATATCGTAATTATTATTATAATTATATTGTTATTGTCCATCCTGGGTCACTGGAGTCAGGGGTGGAAATGGGAGAGTCAGGGGTGTAGGATGGCTTGTGCTGGGTCACTGGGAAGAGTCAGGGACAGAGAGGGGAGAGTCAGGGGTGTTGGATGGTCCGTGATGGGTCACTGGAGTCAGGGAGAGTGAGGGGGAAGTCAGAGGTGTCGGATGGTCCACCCCTAGCTATGAGGCTGGGTGTCAAGGGGGGTGACTCCCGACTCCCAGTCCCAAGCCCCCTCCCCCAGGTCAACTGAAGGGGTAATTTGGGGCCACTGTCATCAGCTCCGTCTTTGACCTCACCTCTCTGCCTCCCCCACAGGCCCCGAGCCGACCCTCCGGCCAACCATGGACGGTGCGGCCAACACTACCACCCTCCCAGGACTCAACCTGAGCTGCCCAGAAGCCATCGATGACTTCCGGAACCAGGTGTACTCCACCGTGTACTCTGCAATCTCTGTGGTCGGCCTCCTGGGCAACGGCTTTGTACTCTATGTGCTCCTCAAGACTTACCATGAGAAGTCGGCCTTCCAGGTGTACCTGGTCAACCTGGCCCTATCTGACCTGCTGTTCGTCAGCACGCTGCCACTGCGTGTGGTCTACTACGTGCACCGGGGCACGTGGTTCTTCGGGGATCTGCTCTGCCGCCTCAGCACCTACACCCTCTATGTCAACCTGTACTGCAGCATCTTCTTCATGACCGCCATGAGCTTCTTCCGTTGCGTGGCCATCGTCTTCCCGGTGCAGAACATGAAGCTGGTGACGCAGAAGAAGGCCCAATGGGTGTGTGCCTGCATCTGGGCCTTCGTTATCCTGATCAGCTGCCCGTTCCTGATGAGCGGCTCCCACATAGACAAGTACAACAAGACCAAGTGCTTCGAGCCCCCGCAGTCCTCATCTTCCCTCACCTCCCTCCTGATCCTGCACTTTGTCGCCCTGGTACTGGGCTTCCTCCTGCCCTTTCTGGTCATCACCATCTGCTACACCATGATCGCCTGGACGCTGCTGAAGAACTCTCTGAAGAAGAATCAGGCAGACCGCAGGAAGGCAGTCGGGATGATCTTGGTGGTCACCGCCACCTTCCTGATATGCTTCACGCCGTATCACGTGCAGCGCTCCATGTACCTGCTCTCCATGGTCCTTTCCGGCCAAGACTGTGCAACCCAGCTCAGGATGCAGAAGTCTGTGGTCATCACCCTGTCGCTGGCTGCCACCAACTGCTGTTTTGACCCCCTCCTCTACTTCTTCTCTGGGGGGAACTTCAGGCGGAGGCTCTCCACCTTCCGCAAGCAATCGTGGTCCAGCATGACTTCGATGCCCAAGAGGCTGGCCTCCCTCCAGGACCAGTGTGGCGAATCTTTCAAAGAATGATGACCCTCCCCCCCAACCTGCCCTGCCCCCATCCCTGACCTCACTCGGCTATGCAGGGCTGCCTGGGGGTGGGGAAGAGAGGAGGGGGGCAAGCACTTGGCAATGAGAAACTTTGATCTCCCCCCCACACCAATTCCCACCCCTCAGAATCATAGGAATATTTCCTATGGTGGAACCCAAGCTGGAGAAGATGGGACACAGAGGTGGCAGATAGTCCAGATCGGCATGCTGTTGTCCATTCATTCATTCATTCATTCAATCGTATTTATTAAGCGCTTCCTGTGTGCAGAGCACTGTCCTAAGCGCTTGGGAAGTACAAGCTGGCAACATAGAGAGACGGTCCCTACCCAACAACGGGCTCACAGTCTAGAAGTCCACAGCTCTTCCTGAGTGGAGGAGCGACAGACAAGAAGGAAAAACGAGGAGAGCATTGGGCACTGACTGCAGACGGCAAATATGGCAGCACAGCATGGACAGTGTGTGTGTGTCTGTGTGTAGGTGTGTTGTTTATGTGTAAGCACCCAGCTCATCTGGGACTGTTGGTTCTGCACTGGTCCATCTGGCCACACCCACTCCCGCGGGGTAGCGTCATCACCAGCAGTATCTTCTGCAAGTGCACAGGATTACAGAAATTCCTAACTGCTGCCCAGGAGTGACTCCAGAGGAGGTGAGGGGCCTGCACCCTACCAAGCCCCTTTCTGGGCTCCAGATGGAATTGGAACTCGGACAGAGGGGGAGCAGAGTTGGAAGGGGAAAGCAGAGGTTGGGGGTTGAGCTGTGACAGAGGGTCGGTTCTCTGCCACAGGCCACCCCCAACCCAAAATCAGCTGCTTGGCTGAGGAAATGTGAGGGTAGGGCTGCTGGGGGAATATCCAGCACTTCTACATCCACTTGTAGATTGTAGGAATACGGCCCCACCTTTCCCCCTGGGGAAAGAGGCAGAGAGGACAGTGGGAAATTGGCCCATTGGATCAGCCTCCCAACCCCAGTGACCCAGTCCTGTCTGCCTGGCGGGGGATAGAGGGTGGGGTGAGAATGAACCACTCTCCTTCCTCTCCTTCGATCCAACCCCACTGAAACTCCAAAAGGGACGGGACCTTGTCTCCAAGCTTCTCAGTGGCAGTGTCCATCAGTATGAGTGGTCCTCTCCTATTACCCCGCTGCTTGTTGGGATGGTGAGCGGTGGGCAGAGAATAGGCTTTATTTGAGGTAAAGCCCCTAGCCTGAGAGAGCCCAGAAACTGTCCGGCTAGAATCGGGGAGCTGTGCATCTGTTCCAAGCAATGCTAGGAGCGGAGCAAGCTCTCCAGGCAGGCAAGGGCAGTAGACAGTGGGCGGGCTGAGCAGTGGACAGTGGTCTGGTCACAGTGGACTTGCTGAGTAGTGGACAGAGGACAGGCTGAAGAGTGGATCGGCCTCAGTTTTGGTTTCCATCTGTGCCGGAACTCCAGATAGGTGAACCAATGTGAATGCTTCTGGGCTGAGATCAGGGTCTGAGTGAGCAGATGACTGAGAGGAAATATCTTAAACCTGCTCAGGCAGGACAAGTGGACTTCTCTTTCCCAAGGCGAAGTAGTTTTCATTCCTGAATAGGACCTCGAGGATGGGGACTGAGTCTTCATCTTCTGCTGGAAGCACCCAGGCACCTTATCCAGCACTCTGTCTCTGGGACAGCTCTCTCTACTCAAGAGTTGCCCAGTACAGTGCTCTGATGTCTGAGCTCCTGATAACCAACTGGCTGGGCTCAGCTAGTTGGTGTTTGATGACGATGATGATGACAATGATGATTGTGGTATTTGTTAAGCGCTTACTATGTGCAAAGCATTGTATTAAACACTGGGGTGGACACAGTCTTGATTCCTATTTTACAGTTGAGGTAACTGAGGCCCTGAGAAGTTAAGCGACTTGCCCAAGGTCACACAGCAGACAAGTGGTGGAGCTAGGATTAAAACCTAGGTCCTTCTGATTCCCAGGCTCATGCTCTATCCACTAGGCCACACTGCTTCTCCACTTGTTTCCCTAGCTTGGACTGGTCAGCCCCAGAGCCTTGTAAAGTCCGGCCTTTGGACACCCTGACTTTTCCCCTTATCATTTCAACCCTCTCAGCACCCCACTGCCCCACCCTGTCAACAAGTCTCATTAAAGGATCTGGCCTCCGCCTGGGCAGGTGGTGGATAGGCTTGGTCATTTCAGCCCAAGTAGTTTGAATCAAAGCATTTCTCATTCCAGGCAGGAGCTTATTATATTGTTTAATATGGGAGATAGGCCTGGCCAAAACCGGGGTGTGTGTTTCACACCTGGGAACCCAGCTTGGACCGTTGTCCTGAGCTAAAGAGGAGCTGCAAGCTAATTTTTTTGATGGTATTTGTAAGCATTTACTAGGTGCCGGGCACTGTAGTAAGCACTGCAGTAGATACACGCTACTCAGGTTGGACACCGTCCATGTCCCACTTGAGGCTCACAATCTTAATCCCCATTTTACAGATACTATAACTGAAGTACAGAGAAGTCAGATGATTTGCCCAAGATCACATAGCAGACAAGTGGCAGAGCCAGGATTATATCCCAGATCCTCTGACTCCCAAGCCTAGGCTCTCTCCACTAGGCCACACTGCTTCTCACTCCCTTTCCCATCAATGCTCCATCACACCAAGTACCAGAGCTGAAACACAGGCCATGAAAACTACTTTCGATAGGAAGCAGGCCATCTCTGGGCCAGAGGTCAGTGGCACCAATCAATTGATCAATCAATCAATCAATAATATTGATTGAAAACATCTCTTATGCAAAGCACTCTGTTTATTACTTGGACCCCAGCAACATGTACCAGGTTCAGGCCTCTTCCCCTGATGGATTTCCACCAAGACTTCTGAGACTCTGACCAGACGCCTGACCCCTTTCTGTGTCTCAAAGATAATAGCTTAGAAATAAATCTATTCTGAAGACTTTAATTAAACTTGGACATGGTTTAATTTTTAGAGCATCAGACCATGAGCGGCCTCTCCCTGCTTCATCCCAGACCTAGAGTCTCTCTCTGACAGTGGCAAGAGGAGACTTGGAGAAACCATGTGCAGGTTTTCCTCCTGGGCTCCAACCCTCAGTGTGAGGGAGAGACTATCCTACACCCCTGACAATCCCCTCTCTGTCCCTGATTCTCCCACAGTGACCCAGCCTGGACCATCTAAGCCCCCTGACTCTCCCCTCTCCATCCCTGACTCTCCCCCAGTGACCTATCATGGACCATCCTACACCCCTGACTCTCCCCTCTCCATCCCTGACTCTCCCCGATGACCCAGCATGAACAACCCAACACCCTTGACTCTCCCCTCTTCATCCCTGACTCTCTCCCAGTGACCCGGCACAGACCACCCAACACTCCTGACTCTCCCTTCTCCATCACTGACCCTTCCCCAGTAACCCTGAATGGATTGCCCCCCTCCCCTGACTCTTCCCCAGTGACCCAGCCTGGACCATCTGACACCCCTGCCTCTCCCCTCACCATCACTGACTGTCCCTTTCCTGTAGTAGAGTCCATGTCTGGTTATCACTCAGTAACCTGGAGCTGAGTTCCAGCATCTAGAGATGTTGATTTTTGGGGGAAAGCCTGAACGCTGACTCCCACAGCAGTTCCCAGTCCCCCAGCCCGAAAGCAACTGACCAGGTAGATCCAGTTCCCTTGTGACATTTGGGCTGATTTCTGGGCAGGAAAATGAAGAGAAAGAACTTTTCACAGTTGAAGCCGAAACCCTTCCACAGCTCCACAGTCTATCAAATTTTAAACCTCCTGGCACCGAGTCAAGGTAAGGCTATGCACACTATACACCTAGGGGCTGGGGGAGGGGACGTTTTCTGAGGGGAAGGGGTCAGGGGGTGATCAAAGCTGGCCCACACAGACCAGGATTTTCAGCTGGAGGTTAAGAGCTTCCAGACTGGTCCAGGAAGCCTCCTGGCTGACATTCATTCTTTCATTCATTCAATCATATTTATTGAGTGCTTACTGTGTGCAGAGAACTGTACTAAGTGCTTGAGAAAGTGCACTATAACAATAAACAGACACAAACCCTGCCCACAAAGGGCCTACAGTCTAAAGAGGGAGCTTATGGTCTAGAGGCAGAGTTTGCAATCTTCACAGTTGCTGTCCAAAGGTCAGCACTGCCCACTTCCCCCGTGGCTGGTCGATCTGGACTGGAGGCAGTCAGCGGGCTCCCAAGGGAGACCATGGGGTGAAGGGGCAGAGTCTGTGGCTGGGACGAGCCAGCCAGCATCCGACCCACCTGGCACACATGCTGATGCTGGGCCCTGGTCCCCAGGTCCACACAGGACTGAGCAGGACGAAATGACTGTCAGACCTGGGCTAGGCAGAATTATCCTTCTTTCCAATTGGCCTGAAAGACTCCTAGGAGTCACCATCCCCCTTGCTAGAGGTCCCATTGTGCCCTCTTCATCACAGCAGCACAAAGAAGGCAGAGTGAAGTCAGGTGGCAGAATGAACTCAATCAACAGAATGAACTCAGGCGGCAGAGTGAAGTCAACCAGCAGAGTGAACTCACACAGCAGGGTGAAGCCAGGCGGCAAAATGAACTCAGACGTCAGAGTAAACTCAGGAAACCAAATGAACTCGGGCTACAGAGTGAAGTCAGGCAGCAGAATGAACTCAGACGGCAGAGTGAAGTCAGGCAGCAGAGTGAATTCACCCATCCGTCAGAGTGAAGTCCTGCGGCAGAATGAGACCTGCACTTTCAGAATTTAGGCTCTGAGATGGATGTGGCTGCAGTAAGTGCTAGATTCTAAGCAGCCCCACCTGAATGGTGAGAGGCCTGAAATTGTAGCCCCTGAGGTATTTATTCTTGCCCTGTCTTTTTACATCGTTTATATGTTTTTTATTATCTTGCCTTTCCTTATGTGTCCATCACCATCTCTAACCCTGCTTATTCTTAGAAGCACAGGGAACACGTCTGTTTCTCATCTTTATACTTTTTCCCAGTGCTTAGTACTATTCTTTGTACATGACAAGTACTTAATAAATATTGCTATTACTACTACTCCAACTGTGACTATTTGCTACTATTATTCCTCCTCCTCCTCCTCCTACTGTTGGAGGCTCCCAGCTAGCAGGCATGAGGTCCCTGGGGTGGCTGTGGGAGCCGGGCTAGGGGCAGGGAGGGGGAGGGCTGTCAATCCAAGGAAGACATGACCCTGCCCTCAGGAGGACAGAGGACAGGAGGACACAATGCAAGAGGTAAGAATTTCTGAGCTCAGATGTAGAGACTCCAAACTCTGGGTCTTTCTGCCCCTGTTAGCTCTCTGAAGTCAAAGGCTGCCTGCCCCTCCCTATTCCTGTCTTGCTTGCTTTCTCCCCCACCTACTCCCACACTCAAAATGGCCCCCATGATTGGAGTGGGGAGGAGATTGACCTCAAAACCACAAGAACCTCCAGTGGTTGCCAATCCACCTCCACATCAAACAGAAACTCCTTACCATAGACTTTAAAACGCTCAATCACCTTGTCCCCACTTACCTTACCTCCCTGATTTCTTACTACAACCCAGCCAATCAATCAATCATATTTATTGAATGTTTACTGTGTGCAGGGCACTATACTAAACCTTTGGGAGAAGGCCAACACAACAATATAACAGACACATTCCCTGCCCACCACAAGCTTACCACGCACTTCACTCAATCAATCAATTGTATTTCTACACTCACTCCCTTGGTGACCTCATTCGCTCCCATGGCTTCAACTATCATCTTTACGCTGATGACACCCAAATCTACATCTCTGCCCCTGCTCTCTCCCCCTCCCTCCAGGCTCGCATCTCCTCCTGCCTTCAGGACATCTCCATCTGGATGTCTGCCCGCCATCTAAAACTCAACATGTCCAAGACTGAACTCCTTGTCTTCCCTCCCAAACCCTGCCCTCTCCCTGACTTTCCCATCACTGTTGACGGCACTACCATCCTTCCCATCTCACAAGCCCGCAACCTTGGTGTCATCCTCAACTCCGCTCTCTCGTTCACCCCTCACATCCAAGCCGTCACCGAAACCTGCCGGTCTCAGCTCCGCAACATTGCCAAGGTCCGCCCTTTCCTCTCCATCCCAACCGCTACCCTGCTCGTTCAAGCTCTCATCCTATCCCGTCTGGACTACTGTATCAGCCTCCTCTCCGATCTCCCATCCTCTTGTCTCTCCCCACTTCAATCCATACTTCATGCCGCTGCCCGGATTGTCTTTGTCCAGAAACGCTCTGGGCATGTTACTCCCCTCCTCAAATGCCACGCCTCTCCTCCACTCCACCACTCCTCCACTCCACTCCTCTAATGCCAATTTACTCACTACCTCAGTCTCAGCTATCTCGCCAGTGAACTCTCACCCACGTCCTGCCACTGGCTTGGAACACCCTCCCTCATCATATCAAACTGATGATCACTCTCCCCAACTTCAAAGCCTTATTAAAAGTGCATTTAACAATAATAATAATAATAATGGCATTTGTTAAGTGCTTACTATGTGCAAAGCACTGTTCTAAGAGCTGGGGAGGATACAAGATGATCAAGTTGTCCCACGTGGGGCTCACAGTCTTAATCCCCATTTTACAAACGAGGTAACTGAGGCACAGGGAAGCTAAGTGACTTGCCCAAGGTCACACTGCTGACAATTGGCGGAGCTGGGATTTGAACCCATGACCTCTGACTCCCAAGCTCGTGCTCTTTCCACTGAGCCACACTGCATTTCCTCCAAGAGGTCTTCCCCTACTAAGCCCTCATTTCCTTTTCTCCCACTCCCTTCTGGGTGGACTTTGCACTTTCACCTCTAAACTATAAGTTTGTTGTGGGCAGGGAATGTGTCTTTTATAATATCATTATATTGTACTCATCCAAGTGCTTAGAACAGTGCTCTGCACACAGTAAGCACTTTATAAATATGATTGACTAACTGACTGAATGCCTTATTTGGTTTTGCACCCTTTATTCACCCCTCCCTCAGCCTCAGAGCACTTATGGATATATCCAAAATTAATTTATTTATATTAATGTCTATAACCCCTCCAGACTGTACGCTCACTGTGGGCAGGGAACATGTCTTCCAAGATTGTTATATCGTTCTCTCCCAAGTGCTTATTACAGTGCAATACACACACAGTAGTTGCTGTATAAATACCATTGAGTGATTGATTGAAAGGGCAAGAGACAGCATGGAAGAATTGTGTGACCTTGGGCAAGTTGCACAAACCTGTTCTCCCTTCCCCTTTGACTGTGAGCCCCATGTAGGACAAGGGCTGTATCAGTCAATGAATCATATTTATTGAGCATTTACTGTTTGCAGAGCACTGTACCAAGAGCTGGGAGAGTACAACATAACATAGTAGACATATATCTGATCTGCTTCCATTTGTTTCTAATCCCAGTACATTCATTCAAGCGCTTAGTACAGTGTTCTGCACATGGTAAGCGCTCAATAAATACGATTGATTCATTCATTCAATTGTATTTATTGAGCACTTACTGTGTGCAGAGCACTGTACTAAGCACTTGGGAGGTACAAGTTGGCAACATATAGAGACGGTCCCTACCCAACAGTGGGCTCACAGTCTAGAAGGGGGAGACAGGCAACAAAACAAAACATATTAACAAAATAAAATAGAATATGTACAAGTAAAATAGAGTAACAAATATGTACAAACATATATGCATATATACAGGTGCTGTGGGGAGGGGAAGGAGGTAAGGCAGGGGGGATGGGGAGGGGGGGACAGGGAGAGGAAGGAGGGGGCTGGTAAGCGGCTACCAAATAGCACAATTATTATTATTCTGGAGGTCAAATATGGGGGTGAGGGGAAGCAGTGGTCTGTGGGGGACATGGGGAATGGACAGGAGACAAGCAGCAGGCAGTCCACAGCCCTATATGAGTACCCCAGGGTGAGAAGGAGAGGGATATAACACTAGTCTAGGAGGCTGAGAGGGTGGGTGCAGGAAGAGGGTGGATAGGAAAGACCTTAGGGAAGGGCTGTCTGATAGAAGAAGGAAAGAAGAAACAATAACCATAATTAATTAATTTTTCATTCAATCATATTTATTGAGTGCTTACTATGTGCAGAGCACTGTACTAAGCCCTTGGAAGAGCACAACAATAATAATAATCATAATAATGGCATTTGTTAAGTGCTTACTATGTGCAAAGCACTGTTCTAGGTGCTGGGGAGGATACAAGGTGATCTGGTTATTCCATGTGGGGCTCACAGTCTTAATTCCCATTTTATAGATGAGGGAACTGAGGCTCAGAGAAGTTAAGTGACTTGCCCAAGTCACACAGCTGACATGTGGGGGAGGCAGGATTTGAACCCATGACCTCTGACTCCCAAGCCCGTACTCTTTCCACTGAGCCACGCTGCTTCTCTAATATACAGACACATTCCCTGCCCATAATGAGCTTACAGTCTGGGGGTGGGGAGAGATAGACATTAATATAAATAAATTACAGATATGTACATGTGTTGTATACATAAAAAATTGAATTTTTTATTTTCCCAAAGCAGTTTCACATGACACGTCTCACATTGTCCTCACAACATCCTCATGAGGTAGGAAGAGGCAGGTAGTAGTTTATATCATTTTCCAGATGAGGTCCACAGAGGTTCAGTGGCTTGCCCAAGGTCACACATCCCAGACCAATCAGTGCTATTTATTGCATGCTTATTATGTGCAGAGCTCTGTACTAAGCACTCAGCAGAGTACAATACAACAGAATTGTTAAGTTCCCTGCCAAAGGGAACTTAGAATTCAGTTCATTCATTCAATCATATTTATTGAGCACTCGCTGTGTGCAGAGCACTGTACTAAGTGCTTGGAAAGTACAATTTGGCAACAGATAGAGACAATCCCTACCCAACAACGGGCTCACAGTCTAGAAGGGGGAGACAGACAACAAAACGAAACAAGTAGACAGTCATCAATAGCATCAAAATAAATAGAATTATAGATGGGTATGGACCGTCTCTATATGTTGCCGACTTGTACGTCCCAAATGCTTAGTACAGTGCTCTGCATGCAGTAAGCACTCAATAAATATGTTTGAATGATTGAATGAATGGATATATACACAACATTAATAAAATAGATAGAATAATAAATATGTACACTCCTAGACCCCTGCTTTTTCCTCTAGAGCTGCTGTCCTTCTGGAGGGCTTCGCTGGGCCCACCCTCTGCTCTTCCTCCTACCTCAGTTACAATAATGATTAAATGGTTGCAGGGCCCTAGGATAGGCACAGGGTATTCAGAACAGTCACGGTTCCTGCTGGACAAGTGACTCACAAATTTCCAGGCACAGCAGTTGGGTGGATCTCAGGGACATTCCCTCCGATTGGGGCAGAATTACGGAAGGCTTCCAGGAGGCAGCCTGGCCTAGTGGAAAGAACACGGGCCTCGGAGTCAGAAGGTCATGGGTTCTAATCCCAGCTCTGCCACGTGTCTGCTGTGTGACCCTGGCAAATCACTTTTCTGGGCCTCAACTGCCTCATCTGTAAAATGGGGATCGAGACTGTGGGGCAGGGACGGGGTCCAACCCGATTTGCTTGTGTCCACCCCAGTGCTTAGTACAGTGGCTGGCACGTAGTAAGCACACAAACACCACACCTATTATTTATTATAAGAAGGAACTGGGTTATCTGTGCCTCAGTTACTTTGTCTGTAAAATGGGGATTGAGTGGTGAGTCCCATGTAAGACAGGGACTGAGTCCAACCTGATCGCCTTGTATCCACCCCAGCACTTAATGCAATGACTGAAACATAGTAAGCAGTTAACAAATACCATTTAAAAAAAAATTGAGCAGGCCGGGAATCATCATCAATCGTATTTATTGAGTGCTTACTATGTGCAGAGCACTGTACTAAGCGCTTGGGAAGTACAAATTGGCAACATACAGAGACAGTCCCTACCCAACAGTGGGCTCACAGTCTAAAAGGTTTCAGGGAATGGTTTCAGGGAAGCAGCGTGGCTTAGTGGAAAGAGCACGGGCTTGGGAGTCAGAGGTCATGGGTTCTAATCCCCGCTCTGCTGCTTGTCAGCTGTGTGACCTTGGGCAAGTCACTTAACTTCTCCGTCCCTCAGTTACCTCGTCTGTAAAATGGGGATGAAGACTGTGAGCCCTACGTGGGACAACAACTTGATGACCTTGTATCTACCCCAGTGCTTAGAACAGTGTTTAACAAATACCAACATTATGATGATTTTTCCACACCATTTCGGGGTTACCCAATTCCCATTCCGGGCAGCCCGGCCTCAGCCAAAGGAGCTGCAACAGCTGGAAGTGGCAGCAGCTGGAAGCAGGCCTGGGGCCCGGCCTGGGAAGTGGGGTGGGATCATGCCCCGGCCCGGCCAGTGATTTCCCCGGCCGGACACCCTCCCCGCAGGGATGGACAGGAGCTGGAAGGCTGCTGCCTGCCCACTCACTCACTCACTCACTTTCCCCCCTCCACTTCGCCTCCCTCAAACTGAGGACTGCGGGCGTAGGCTGCCCCTCAGCATTCATTCATTCAATCATATTTATTGAGCGCCGCACTGTACTCAGCGCTTGGGAAGTACAAATCGGCAACATATAGAGACGGCCCCTACCCAACAACGGGCTCACAGTCATTCATTCATTCAATCATATTTATGAGAAGCAGCGTGGCTCAGTGGAAAGAGCACAGGCTTTGGAGTCAGAGGTCCTGGTTTCAAATCCTGCTCCACCAATTGTCAGCTGTGTGACTTTGGGCAAGTCGCTTAACCTCTCTGGGCCTCAGTTACCTCCTTTGTAAAATGGGGATTATGACTGTAAGCCACCCGTGGGACAACCTGATCACCTTGTAACTTCCCCAGCGCTTAGAACAGTGCTTCGTACAAAGCAAGTGCTTAATAAATGCCATCATTATTATTATTGAGCACTCACTGTGTACAGAGCACTGTATTAAGCACTTGGGAAGTACAAATCAGCAACAGATAGAGACGGTCCTTACCCAACAACGGGCTCACAGTCTACAAGGGGGGAGACAGGTAACAGAACAAGTAGACAGATGTCAGTACCATCAGAACAGAAATAATTATAGCTATATACAACTCCTTAATAAAATAGAGTACTAAATATGTACAAATAAAATAGGGTAATAAGTATGTAATAATAATATTCTCTAGACTATGTGTAGAATTTGTGTACAAATATACACAAGTGTAGCGAGCAGGGGAAGAGGGTAGGGCAGAGGGAAGCAGAGTGGCTCAGTGGAAAGAGCATGGGCTTGGGAGTCAGAGGTCATGGGTTCAAATCCCTGCTCTGCCACTTCATTCATTCATTCATTCAATCGAATTTATTGAGGATTACTGTGTGCAGAGCACTGTACTAAGCGCTTGGGAAGTACAAGTTGGCAACATATAGAGACAGTTCCTACCCAACAACAGACTCACAGACTACAAGGGGGAGACAGACAACAAAACAAAACATGTGGACGGGTGTCAAGTCGTTACAACAAATGGAATTAAAGCTAAATGTGCATCAATAACAAAATAAATAGAATAGTAACTATGTACAAGTAAAATGAATAGAGTAATAAATCTGTACAAACATATATACAGGTGCTGTGGGGCGGGGAAGGAGGTAGGGCTGGGGGGATGGGGAAGAGGAGAGGAAAAAGGGGGCTCAGTGTGGGAAGGCCTCTTGGAGGAGGTGAGCTCTCAGTAGGGCTTTGAAGGGAGGAAGAGAGCTAGCTTGGCGGATGTGCGGAGGAAGGGCATTTCAGGCCAGGAGAAGGACGTGCCAAGGAGAAGAAGTGCCAAGTTGTACTTCCCAAGTGCTTAGTACAGTGCTCTGCACACAGTAAGTGCTCAATAAATACAATTGATGATGATGATGATGATGATGATGACGTGGGCTGGGGGATGATGGTGGGACAGGCGAGAACGAGATACAGTGATGAGTTTAGTGGCAGAGGAGCGGAGGGTGCGGGCTGGGCTGGAGAAGGAGAGAAGGGAGGTGAGGTAGGAGGGAGCGAGGGGATGGACAGCCTTGAAGCACTTGTCAGCTGTGTGACTTTGGGCAAGTCAATTAATTTCTCTGCGCCTGTTACCTCATCTGTAAAATGGGGATTAGGATTGTAAGAATAATAATAATAATAATGATGATGGTATTTGTTAAGCACTTACTATGTGCAAAGCACTGCTCTAAGCGCTGGGGGGATACAAGGTGATCAGGTTGTCCCACGTGGGGCTCACAATCTTAATCCCCATTTTCCAGATGAGGGAACTGAGGCCCAGAGAAGTGAAGTGACTTGCCCAAAGTCACACAGCTGACAATTGGCGGAGCCGGGATTTGAACCCATGACCTCTGACTCCAAACCCCGGGCTCTTTCCACCGAGCCATGCTGCTTCTCAAAGCCCCAGCTGGGACAACTTGATCACCTTGTATCCTCCCCAGTGCTTAGCACAGAGTAAGCGCTTAACAAATACCATTATTATTAATGGGGCGATGCAGAGGAAAAGGGGGGAGGGAGGACCGACTCCTCACCAACTTTCATTGCCTCGCGCCTGAGGTGGGCGCGACATCCGCCAAGCTTGCTCTCTTCTTCCCTTCAAGGCCCTACTGAGAGCTCACCTCCTCCAGGAGGCCTTCCCACACTGAGCCCCCTCCTTCCCCCTCTCCATCCCCCTCCCACAGCACCTGTATATATGTTTGTACGTATTTATTACTCTATTTATTTATTTTACTTGTACATATTCTATTTATTTTATTAATATGTTTTGTTTTGTTGTCTGTCTACCCCTTCTAGACCGTGATCCCACTGTTGGGTAGGGACCGTCTCTATATGTTGCCAACCTGTCCTTCCCAAGAGCTTAGTACAGTGCTCTGCACACAGTAAGTGCTCAATAAATACGATTGAATGAATGAATGAAAAGGTGGGGGTGGGCTGTGAGCCCGCTGATGGGCAGGGACCGTCTCTACATGTTGCCAACTTGTACTTCCCAAGCGGTTAGCACAGTGTTCTGCACACAGTAAGCGCTCAATAAATACGACTGAGTGAATGAATGAATGAATGAATGAATGAATGAAAAGGTTGGGGTGGGCTGTGAGCCCGCTGTTGGGCAGGGACCGTCTCTATATGTTGCCAACTTGTACCTCCCAAGCGGTTAGCACAGTGCTCTGCGCACAGTAAGCGCTCAATAAATACGACTGATTGATTGATTGTACTTCCCAACTGGTTAGCATAGTGTTCTGCACACAGTAAGCGCTCAATAAATACGATTGAATGAATGAATGAATGAATGAAAAGGTTGGGGTGGGCTGTGAGCCCACTGTTGGGTAGGGACCGTCTCTATATGTTGCCAACCTGTCCTTCCCAAGCGCTTAGTCCAGTGCTCTGCACATAGTAAGCGCTCAATAAATGCGATTGAATGAATGAATGAATGAAAAGGTGGGGGTGGGCTGTGAGCCCGCTGTTGGGCAGGGACCGTCTCTGTATGTTGCCAACTTGTATTCCCAAGCGGTTAGTACAGTGCTCTGCACACAGTAAGTGCTCAATAGATACGACTGAATGAATGAATGAATGAATGAATGAATGACAAGGTGGGGGTGGGCTGTGAGCCCCCTGTTGGGCAGGGACCGTCTCTCTATGTTGCCAACTTGTACTTCCCAAGGGCTTACTACAGTGCTCTGCACACAGTAAGCGCTCAATAAATACGACTGATTGATTGATTGTACTTCCCAACTGGTTAGCATAGTGTTCTGCACACAGTAAGCGCTCAATAAATACGATTGAATGAATGAATGAATGAATGAATGAATGAAAAGGTGGGGGTGGGCTGTGAGCCCGCTGTTGGGCAGGGCCCGTCTCTATATGTTGCCAACCTGTCCTTCCCAAGCGCTTAGCACAGTGCTCTGCACACAGTAAGCGCTCAATAAATACGATTGAATGAATGAATGAAAAGGTGGGGGTGGGCTGTGAGCCCCCTGTTGGGCAGGGACCGTCTCTGTATGTTGCCAACTTGTACTTCCCAAGCGCTTAGCACAGTGCTCTGCACACAGTAAGCGCTCAATAAATACGATTGAATGAATGAAAAGGTGGGGGTAATGTAATAATGGCATTTGTTAAGCGCTTACTATGTGCAAAGCACTGTTCTAAGCGCTGGGGGGGGGATACAAGGTGATCAGGTTGTCCCACGTGGGGCTCACAGTCTTCACCCCCATTTTACAGATGAGGGAACTGAGGCTCAGAGCAGTGAAGTGACTTGCCCAAGGTCACACAGCAGGTATGCGGCAGAGCCGGGATTCGAACCCATGACCTCTGACTCCCAAGCCGGGGCTCTTTCCGCTGAGCCACGCTGCTTCTCACAGTGAGCGCTCAATAGGTCCGACCGAACGAAGGAGGGAGAGACGGGCCGCCTCTTTTCGTCTCCTCAGCGGCCGGCAGGGCGCATGCGCGCTGGCCGCATTCCATCATGGCGGGGCCGGCCGGGCGCTGACGGGGCTGAGGAGAACGAGCCTGAGGAGGAGGAGGGAGGAGGGCTGCGCGGCGGCGGCGGCGGCGGCCAGGTGACTGTCGCCTTTGCCCCCTTCCTCCCTCCCTCCATCCCTCTGGCGACCGGCGGGGGCTGCCCGGGAGGCCGGGGCGCCGAGGAGCGGCCCAATCGGTCGGCGGGTGGGTTTCCCGGAGGGGAAGGCTATGGAGGGAGGGGGCGGGAGAGGCAAGCGGGCCGACGACGGGGGCCGCACCGGCTGGTGGTGCTGGTGCCGGTGGTGGTGCCGCCGCCGGTGGTGGTGCCCCCGTCCCCGCTTGCTTTTCCCCCGTCCCAGGGCCTCCTCCCCCCCGCCGCCTGGGCCGCCGCCCGGCAGTGCCACGTAGACTTGAGGCTGCGGCCGCTTCTCGGGAATCCACGGCGCCTCAGGCTCAGCCTTCTGGCGGGTTGGCGCCGTCTTCCTCCTCTTCCATCCCTTCCCAGTTCTTCTGTTCTCCCAACCCCTTCCCAGTCCTCTGCTTCTCCACAACCCCTTCCTCACTCTTCTGTTCCCCTAATCCTTTCCTAGTCCCTTCCCAGCTCTCCTGTGCCCCCAACCCCTTCCCAGTCCTCTGGTTCTCCACATTCCCTTCCCAACTCTCCTGTTCCCCCAACCCTTCCCGGTCCTCTGCTTCCCCACAACCCCTTCCTCATTCTTCTGTTTCCCCAACCCTTTCCCAATCCTGTGCCCCCAACCCCTTCCCAGTCCTCTGGTTCTCCACATTCCCTTCCCAACTCTCCTGTTCCCCCAACCCTTCCCAGCCCTCTGCTTCTCCACAACCCCTTCC
This sequence comes from Tachyglossus aculeatus, assembly GCF_015852505.1. Taxonomy (NCBI): domain Eukaryota; kingdom Metazoa; phylum Chordata; class Mammalia; order Monotremata; family Tachyglossidae; genus Tachyglossus; species Tachyglossus aculeatus. The sequence continues at coordinate 60,818,621 of NC_052071.1, forward strand.
TCACTCTTCTGTTCCCCCAATCCTTTCCCAGTCTCTTCCCAGCTCTCCAGTTCCCCCTTCCCCTTCCCAGTCCTTTGGTTCTCCACATTCCCTTCCCAGCTCTCCTGTTCCCCCAACCCCTTCCCAGCCCTCTGCTTCTCCACAACCCCTTCCCCACTCTTCTGTTCCCCCAATCCCTTCCCAGCTCGCCTGTTACCCCAACCCCTTCCCAGTCCTCTGGTTCTCCACATTCCCTTCCCCGCTCTCCTGTTCCCCCAACCCCTTCCCAGTCCTCTAGTTCTCCCCAATCCCTTCCCCACTCTGCTGTTCCCCCAACCCCTTCACAGCCCTCTGCTTCTCCACAATCCCTTCCCCACTCTGCTGTTCCCCCAACCCCTTCCCAGCCCTCTGCTTCTCCACAATCCCTTCCCCACTCTCCTGTTCCCCCAACCCCTTCACAGCCCTCTGCTTCTCCACAATCCCTTCCCCACTCTCCTGTTCCCCCAACGCTTTCTCAATCCCTTCCCAGCTTTCCTGTACCCCCAACCCCTTCCCAGTCCTGTGGTTCTCCCCAATCCCTTCCCCACTCTCCTGTTCCCCCAACCCCTTCCCAGTCCTCTAGTTCTCCCCAATCCCTTCCCCGCTCTCCTGTTCCCCCAACCCCTTCACAGCCCTCTGCTTCTCCACAATCCCTTCCCCACTCTCCTGTTCCCCCAACCCTTTCCCAGTCCCTTCCCAGCTCTCCTGTTCCCCCAACCCCTTCCCAGTCCCTTCCCAGCTCTCCTGTTCCCCCAACCCCTTCCCAGTCCTCCGCTTCTCCCCAATCCGTTCCCAATCCCTTCCCAGCTCTCCTGTTCCCCCAACCCCTTCCCAGTCCTCTTGTTCTCCCCAATCCTTTCCCAGACCTCCTATTTCCCCCAGTCATTCATTCATTCTGTCGTACTTATTGAGTGCTTACTGTGTGCAGAGCACTGTGCTAAGTGCTCCTTCCCCGTCTTCTGATTCCCCCCACCCCTTCCCAGTCCTCCTGTTCCCTCCACCCCTTCCCAGTCCTCCTGCCCCACCCCTTCCCAGTCCTCCTGTTACCCCCACCCCTTCCCAGTCCTCCTGTTCTCCCCACCCCTTCCCAGTCCTCCTGTTCTCCCCACCCCTTCCCAGTCCTCCTGTCCCCCCACCCCTTCCTAGACCTCCTTTCCCACCCATCCCTCCTCTTCTCCCATCCCCCTGCCCCCTACCCCTCTTCTTCCCTCATTCCATCTAGATTGTAAGCTCCTTTTGGGTAGGTAATGTGCCTGTCGTCTCGGTTGTACTGTACTCTCCCAAGTGCTTAGTACAGTGCTTTGCCCATAGTAAGTGTTCATTAAATACCAGCAAAGATGATCCCCCCCATCCTAGTCCTCCTACCCCCATCCAATCAGTTGTATTTGTTGAGGGCTTAGCGTGTCCAGAGCACTGTACTAAACCCCTGGGCAAGTACTATATCTGTAGTTTATTTATATTCATGTCTGTCTCACCCTCTAGATTGTAAGTTCATTGTGGGCGGGAAATGTATCTGTTTGTTGTATTCATTCATTCAATCGTATTTATTGAGCGCTTCCTGAGTGCAGAGCACTGTACTAAGTGCTTGGGAAGTACAAGTTGGCAACATATAGAGACGGTCCCTACCCAACAGCGGACTCAATGTCTAGAAAGCACTTAGTACTGTGCTCTGCACACAATAAGCACTTGATACATATGATGGAATGAATGAATACAATATATCAAAGTTGGTAGACACGTTCCTGGCAGAATGGTGCCATACTCCCCTTCCATCCCCACCAGTCTCTTCCTCCTTCCCCATCTCCTCAATACTCCTCCACCCCTCAGTCCTCTTCCCTTCATCCCGCGGTCCTCCCCCTCCATCCCTGCCAGTCCTCCCCATTGTCTCCTCTGTCCTCTCCCTTTCTCCCACCTTGGTCCCCCTCCCAGCCCCTTCAGTTCTCCTCCTCCCCAACCTCCTGGGAAAACCTGGCTCCTCACTTCCATCCTGACAGGGATCGGTGGCCAATACCTGCCAGTGGGGACGGGGTGGCCCCAGATGGCTTCTTCCTTGTGCCTTCTCCCCACCCGGTTCAGGCAGCAGAAGTCAATCAGCAAATCAGTTGTACTTATTGAGCGCTTACTTGGTGTAGAACACTGTATTAAGCACGTACTAAGGACTTCGGCACTGTGGAATTCAGGTAATTTGCAGGAGGCGCTGGGATGGTGATGGCCAGGGCTCCCAGACCCCTGAGCCCACTTTTGGAGACCCAGCTGCTCCCTTTCCTTCTCCCAATCCACTGGGGATCCTGAGCGTGGTCCCTGTGCCATCTGTGTGATAGCTGACCCCGGGAGTGCTCATCTCCTATGTTTCCGGGGGCTCCACCACCCCCACGGCTCATTTGGGTTGAGAAAGAGTATCTGTTGTCTGTCAGATGGCGAAACCCAGACTTGGCCTGCCAAGGTCCCGTGTCCCACCTGCGGCGGCCTCAGTGTCTCCAGCCGCTCCCCGGCTTGGGCACGCACCCTCTCCCGGGCTTCTGGGAAGCCCCTTCCTGGGACGGGAAGATTAGAGTCGCGAAAGGGGAGTGGGGAGTTGGGGGATGGACTTTGTCAACCTGTCTAGAAATGGTTTCACTGTCGTTTTTATTACCAGGCTACTGAATAGGTGCCTTGTGTAGAGTGTCTTACAGTTCTCTGGAGCAAGCTCTTACAAGCGGGTCACTGCAGGGTAGGCGCAGTACTGTTGCAACAAGTTTTTCCTTCGCAGTTGGCCTGAAGAGAGCAGGCAAGATCTTGGCAGTGACACAGGAAAATGTGTTTTTTGAAGAGCTTTTATTAAAAAATAGTCAAATATTCCCATATGGCATCTTTTATTCAGAACTGAGACGCTTCTAGAATTTCAAATGAGCTGAAAGCAGAGGCTGAGGGGTTAAGGCATTTAGTGGAGTCATTCGTAATTTTCACGTCGTTGGAGAAAGCATATCCTCCTCTTGCTGGTGCAGAAAGCTGCCCCTGGTTGGGCCTTGCCTCTGGGTGCCCATGGTCAGGTTTGACAGTTCACTGGACCTTCCAACACTCGCTTTTGGGAAGGGCGTTTGTCCTTGGCTGGCCTGGGGTCGACATCCGACCCAGAGGCCTCCGAAAGTGCCTGGTGAGCTAGCCCTTTAGGGGACCCTCGGGGTTTGCTTCTTGCACCCCAGCTTCCCCCTGTTTACTCAGGGGTCAGAGCTGCTGGGGCCACAACCCCTGGGTGGCCTGACCGCCCCAGAGACAAGGGTCTGGCAGTGTTTTCAGTGGCTTAGCTGGGTGAGCGGGACCCACGCCTGAGCAGAGATGCTGTCGTGACAACTCAGAGGAGTTGGAGAGCCTGCAGGACAGTCACTTCATTCAGTCATATTTATTGTGTGCTTGCTGTGTGCAGAGCACTGTACAACAATAAACAGACACATTCCCTGCCCTCAATGAGCTTGCAGAGACGGGGCCTGATTACGTGGTGGCCTGACTCTGGGCACTCCCATGTGCTGCTCCTGGGGTCCTGGCATCCCAGAAGGATGCTGACAGTTCCTGTGGCCAGCTCAGCACTGGAGGAGGCCTCTGAACAGAAGCTGTTGGAGGGGAGACTGGCTGCACTGTGTGGGGACCGCCTCCTTCCCTCAACCAGCCTCTTGCTCAGTGAATGAACCCCGTGAAAAACCAAGTCCCCGAAACACCTCGCAGCCTGGTCCCAACAGTCAGCGGCGGCCCAGAGACATGAGGGGAGGAGGGGGTGGGAGATGAGACGGAGGGTCACCCAAGGGCCAGCTGGGTGTCGCCTGGGGCTGATCGGGACACTGAATTGGGGAGTGTGAGTGCCACTCAAGGGAGCACGTCTTGATAATAATAATTATGCTATTTGTTGAGTGCTTACTATGTGCAAGGCACTGTACTAAGCATTGGGGTGGATACAAGCAAATCGGGTTGGACACAGTCCCTGTCCCACAGGGGGCTCACAGTCTCAATCCCCATTTTACCGATGAGGTAACTGAGGCACAGAGAAGTTAAGTGAGTTGCTCAAGGACTTACAGCAGACGAGTGGCGGAGCCGAGAGTAGAGCCCATGATCTCCTGCCCACCCTCTAAGGTGATCTGACGATCTTCCTCCAGCCACGGCATCCTCTGCCCAAAGATCAGCCTGGTTGCTTTATTCCCATTTTGGGCACCCTTGCAGTCTCCGCTTTGGGGTCATTCCCTTCCGTTGCCCAGGCCGGGTGACTCTGGAGGGGCCCCGTCCTTGAGCCGGAGTGTTGGCAGCTCTTCCCATTCACTCCATTCTTGTTGGCTTCCTCTTGAGGTCTGCAAAAGGGGCTGGACTTTCTTTAGATCAGATCACCTCCCTGCTGCTTGGAAATTCTGAAGCCTAAGCAATCACAGCCCTGCCTTTAGCAGAAGACTTTTTCCCTCCTGCTTTTGTACCTATCTCGGAGCCGGAGGTGGCTACCTGTAGCAGGGTTAAAGGTGGTTGTTTTTCTCCGCTATCACTGCTGCAAGCCAGCCTTCGCTAGGGAGTAAGTACACACACTGGACCCTTTATTACATTCCTGAGAAACTTATTGCCAAACCACTGGGCAATCGATTGTTGTCTTACTGCGTGCTCCCCGTCTCGGGGCTGGTCAGTGCAGGCAGAGGGACTCGAGGGCCCCAAGCCCACATTTAGCTTTTATATGTTTGTACATATTTATTACTCTATTTATTTATTTATTTTACATGTACCTATCTATTCTATTTATTTTATTTTGTTAGTATGTTTGGTTTTGTTCTCTATCTTCCCCTTCTAGACTGTGAGCCCGCTGTTGGGTAGGGACTGTCTCTATATGTTGCCAGCTTGTACTTCCCAAGCGCTTAGTACAGTGCTCTGCACACAGTAAGCGCTCAATAAATACGATTGATTGATTGATATGGAAACTTCCCGTGACTTTTGTCCATCCAGAATAGGTTTTATCAGGAAAATATGACCCAGTTTTCTTTTTCCTGTGTTGTCTGTCAGCACAGTCCCCACCCGCACAAAACTTTTGTGTGCACTTAGTGACGGGTGGTACCTCTGCCCGCCTTCTCGCTCACTGCACTCCGTGCCCTGGCAGGAGCATGACAGGAAGGGGCGGGAAAGCCCTTGTGCCGCAGGGCAACCCACCAGCTCTAGAATCAACTCATCCACATGAGGTTGCCGTCCTGGGCCGGTCAGTGGGTAGGATTTACTGAGCATCTACTGTGCAGGACACTATTGAGCATTTGGGAGACTCTACTAGAGTGAATAGACATGGTCCCCAGCCTCAGGAAGCTTCCAGTGTAGTAGGGGAGTCAGAGGATCCTTTTATCGTGCTTATCATAATGGATAGTTTAATATCACTGACTTGATGAGAAAGCTTTTTTCTTCAGAGGAGGGGATCAGCTCTTTTCCAACTCAGTGAGGTGTAGGGTGTTTGGATTTCTTTAACACACTTCACCTTGGACGTGACGAGGACTTAGAGTCATTTTTCCATTTGAGTTGTCTCTGAGGTATGCTGAGCTGTGACCCCTGAGCATAGCAGAAAGGGCGGGTCATTGAATCACTACGGTCTCTGGCCCCCTAGGGACCCTCTGTCAAAATGGGGGGTGCTGACCACAGAAACAGGATCAGGATAATGGGGCAGATACAACCAAACGGGCAGGCCGCGGCCTAGACAGGTGGTCAGTCAACGCGAAGCTGAGTCCCTGGTGGAAGGAGCCATTCTCGGACTGCTTCTTGTTCTTGCCGGACCAGAGTGGACATTGTCCCAGCACTCACAGTCTCCTGGAAGAGCCCCGGGACTCAGGTTGGGGGAGTCCAAGGGGGGAACAGCACCACAGGGCTACAGAGGCAGGCCATCTTCCCCCTCCGCACCTTCCCCGGATTGTGGCTGATGGGGGCGGACTGTGGGTACAATTCCCGCTCCCACCCACCACTCGGGCTCCTAAACTTTTCCAGGTCACTGAGTCCAAACGTATATGGCTTGGAATGACCAAGACCTCTCCCTCCCTGCCTGGATGCGTGTCTTTTCAAGTGCCAACTTGTACTTCCCAAGCGCTTAGTGCAGTGCTCTGCACACAGTAAGCGCTCAATAAATACGATTGATGATGATGAAGTGCCAGAGTTTGGTTCCTGAAAATGAAGGAACTGATATAATAATAATAATAATGGCATGTATTAAGCGCTTACTATGTGCAAAGCACGGTTCTAAGCGCTGGGGAGGTTACAGGGTGATCAGGTTGTCCCACGGGAGGCTCACAGTCTTAATCCCTATTTTACAGATGAGGTAACTGAGGCACAGAGAAGTTGTGACTTGCCCAAAGTCACACAGCTGACAATTGGCGGAGCCAGGACTTGAACCCATGACCTCTGACTCCAAAGCCCGGGCTCTTTCCACTGAGCCACACTGCTTCTCTGTGCTTCTGTGCTATTTTCATGGAGGTGCTGGATTTGTATCTGTAAGAATTCATTACAGATCTCTTTCTGAGCATTCGGGAGGACTCGAGCCTGACCCTAACTGCGACCTCAGGAAGCGGGCAAGCAAGGAGATGGGGACAAGTAAGTGGGCAAGCAGTGCCCTTGTTGCAAACAGCCCCTGTTGCCCTAGTTCCCGGTACCCTAGAAAGGACAACCTGGTCCTGGGCACTCTTTGCATCTCGCTGCCCACGAAGTCTCACTGCCGGACGCGGGGGTGGAGCCTTAGACAAGCAGTTGAGGTTTACAGTTCTGTCTAGAAATTGGCGCCTAGGAGTCATGTGATCCCGTGGCCTTGGCCCGGAGCTAGACTTCGCAGGGGTTTCTCAGTTTGCAAAGGTGATCGGAGGCTGGAAGTCTGACGTAGTTGTTGAAAAAGCCCTAGAATTGCCCACGGTTGCTCCGGCCCAGGCCCGGTTCTCTGAAGAGGGAATTTCGGGAAGGGGCAGTCGTCTGGGGGGGCCCCCGGAGTCTATCGTTTCGACCACCACGGAAGAGGGTGTCTAGTGCTGAGGGCCCTGCCTCGGTGTGCTCCATGGGAGGGCACCCACAATGGACAGCCGGTGGGAGACTGCGGGAGTCGGCCAGTGAGAATTTGTCTCTTCCCGGACTGCAGCTATTGTCGGCTCTTTGTCCCCTGGAGAATCGGGGGCAAAGAGAAGTAGCATGGCCTAGCGAATAGAGCCTGGGCCTGGGCACCAGAAGAACCTGAGATCTAATCCCCACTCTGCCACTTGTCTGCTGTGTAACCTTGGACAAGTCACTTCACTTCTCCGTGCCTCATTTACTTCATCGGCAAAATGGGAATTGAGACCGTGAGCCCCTTGTGGTACAGGGACTGTCCAGTCCGATTTGCTCGTATACATTCCAGTGCTTAGAATGGTGTCTGCCACATAGTGAGAGCTTAACAAAGAATATTGTTATTGTAATTATTATCTATGAGAGAGAAGCCCATATAGGATCGATGTGAAGAGTTGATTTTTGTTCCTGTAAGCACCTGTAGTAGGGGTTCTCTGTCGTGCTGGCCATGGTCTGGGCCATCCAGGGCTGTGCCCTTCAGCCCTGGATGAAGACAGGGACAGTGAGGAGTGAGATTAGGGATCATCCCACAGCCTATTCTTACTGCTCTGGGGCTTCTGGCCCTCGGCGATGGCCGGCCTCCAGTGGAATTGGCTCAATGTCAGGATCTTTCCAGAAGTGTTGTGGGGATGAGGGTAGGTTGTATGCCCAGTGCTTAAGGGGTACAGATCTGAGAGCCCAAGAGGCACAGACAGATGATAAGGGAAATTGAGGGCATAGATAGAGAAGGTCTCCTGGAGGAGATGTGATTTTAGTTGACCTTTGTAGGTGGAGGGAGTTCCAGGCCCAAGGGAGGCCATGGGCAAGGGGGCAGTGATGAAACAGATGCCATTCATATAGGAGCAAGTAGTTTGGTGTTAGAAGAGTGAAGTGTATAGATTGGGGTGTAGACGACTAGTGCGGTAAGGTAGGCTGGGGAGAGCTTGATTGATGCCTTAAAACCAACGGTAAGGAGCTTCATTCATTCAATTCAGTTGTATTTATTGAGCAGTTACTGTGTGCATTCTGTACGAAGCTGAGGTGGACAGACAACCACTCGAGGTTCTTGAGTGGGGAGACTGAGTGGTTTTTTTGTTCGGTTTTTTTTTCTGCTTTTTTTTTTTTAAGAATGACCTGGGCAGCGGAGCGGAGTATGGACTAGAGCGGAGGGAGACAAGTGGTCAGTGAGGAGGCTGAAGCAGCAGTCAGGATGGGAAATAAGTACTTGGATCAGCGAAGTAACAGTTTGAATGGAGAGGAAAGGGCAGTTTCCAGAGATGGTGTTTCCCCCTCAGAGCCAGAGCCAACAGGGGAGTTTTGCAATCAGACAGTCTCTGGGCTCCGGCGGCAGCCCGTCCCTCCCCTCCGCCCCCGCCAATCTGCCCAAAAGTGGAAGGGACTGTGTCTCAGCGTGCCATGCCGCCCCCTGAGAGGGGCCTAGTGATGCCTAACGCAGACAGTCCTGCTGCTTCCCACCCCCGCCTGGCTGGCTTGGTGGACCGCACCCATAGATTATTGTCGTTGTCGTTGTTGTTCACTTAGCTTTTACTTCTTGCCTGTGCTTTATCCCTGGTTTCTGGAAGAAGGTGGAAAAACAGCCCTTGTCCCTTACCAAGCCCATCTGAGGGTCACCGTTGATGATGGCTCACCCAGTGGGTGAAGATGACGTGTTCCCTTCTGCAGTCAAGGCCTCAGAGATGTCTGGCTCTGGGACCACAGGCTGTGCCTGTCCTCCCCCTGCCAGACATCTCACCGTGCAGGCCGCTGGGCATGTGTTTGGGTGGTTGGCTGGGTGGGTGGCCGGGGTTGGGCCAGACAGTGTGCATGGTTCAGTGTCAACCATTTACCATCTCCTCTTCCTGTTCTGTTGCACACCAACCACATGCAAGGGAGACAGCTGCCTCGGCCTACCTCCCTACTGGCAAAGGTCCCCTGGTTCTACCCCCCCACTGCCTCCCAGCTGGTGGGGCTGCCACCATGGGCCTTGCCAGGGGTTGTGACAGCTTCAGTGACCCAGGTGATTGCTGGTCTGAGGCTCTACTCCCTGGCGGGCGGCCCTGGATGGAGCCTGTTTGCCTTCTCCTCCACAGCCTCAGCCAAATGTGGCCTGTGGAAACCCCGCTCCCACATGGGGAAGCATCCCTTCATCCTTGTCCTGTTCCTGACCTAGTTACTCCTCCTCTTCACCATCGCCTGAAACCTGGCTCTCCCCAAACGATACGATCTCCCCTGCTGCTCTCTCCAGAGGGGCCCTGAGCTTCACCCACTCCCCCAGACTCACTGGGAAAGGAGGTGTTGGCTTCCTTCTCACTCCACAGTGCCGCTTTCGCACCATACCTCCTCCCCCATCCCTTTCTTTTCCTTCAAAGCCCATGTCATTTGCCTGTACCACCCATTCCAAACGGTCTTCTACCACCCCCCAGGCCCTACCTCCAGTTATTTTGATTCCTACTTCAAAAACCACTCCTCAGTCCCCTCTGTTCCCGTCCCCTTTTTCCCGGCTCCCCCGTGGGAAAAGATACCCAGAGTGTGGATTTAAAGGCTCGTTTTCCGGCTTTCCCCCTGCCAGGTTTGTCCGTGAGAGACCCAGTCAATGCGTGGCCCCCTTGGACATGATGGCTGACCAGCCTCCTCCACTGGAGGCCACCCCCATGCTGAGCGAAGTGCCTCTTCTCTCCGCCATGGTCAACGGAGACAGCATTCAGCAGGTGAGGGCACCAGGCGGACTCTGACTGGCCGAGCTTGTTCCCTTCCACTGGGGCGGAAGGGAAAACGGGATCCCGGCTCCGTTCCTTGTCAGCTGTGTGACTTTGGGCAAGCCACTTAACTTCTCTGTCAGTTACTGGGGATTTCAAATGGGGATTAAGACTGTGAGCCCCGTGCGGGACAGCCTGATTCCCTTGTATCTTCCCCAGCGCTTAGAACAGTGCTTGGTACATAGTAAGCTCTTAACAAATGCCGTCATTATTATTATTATTATTGTTATTATTATGTGCTGGGGGCCGTGGGAGTGTAAGTGTGAGACCCCTGCCCTAAGACTGCTCTGTCTCCGAACTGATGGCCTAGAGGGAACCCTCTCCGTCCCCCCTTATACCCCTGGACTCTCTCAGACCAGGCAGTTGCTCCTCCAGAGACCAACCTGTTCTTCTCCCCTGTCTCTCCGCAGGTGATATTGGTGCAGGTGAACCCAGGAGAGACCTTCACCATCCGAACCGAAGATGGGCACATCCAGTGTATCCAAGGTAATGCCAAAGAGAACTGAGTGTGCGGTTGTTGAGTAGTGTGTGTGTGCGTGCGTGCACATGCATGTGTATAGAGAAACTCCCATCAGCAACACATTGGCGGGTTTCTGTGGCCCCACAAAGCTGGTTTGATCCCTTTTGAGTTTTTTGCTTTTTGTATTTTTAAATGGTATTTAAGTGCTCATTATGTGCCAGACACTGTTCTAAGCTTTAGGGTAGCTATAAAGTAATCAGGTTGGACAAAGTCCCTGCCCCACATGAGGCTGACAGCCTTAATCCCCATTTTACAGGTGAGGCAACTGAGGCACAGAGAAGTTGTGACTTGCCTAGGGTCACACAACAGACAGGTGGAGGAACTGGGATTAGAACCCAGGTCCTCCTGATTCCCAGGCCCATGCTCTGTCCACTGTGCCACACTGCTTCTTGATTAATAGTAATAATAATTATGGCATTTATTAAGCGCTTACTCTGTGCAAAGCACTGTTCTAAGCGCTGGGGGGGGGATACAAGGTGATCAGGTTGTCCCATGTGGGGCTCACAGTCTTCATCCCCATTTTACAGATGAGGGAACTGAGGCTTAGAGAAGTTAAGTGACTTGCCTAAGGTCACACAGCAGACATGTGGCAGAGCCGGGATTTGAGCCCATGACCTCTGACTCCAAAGCCCGTGCTCTTTCCACTGAGCCAGGCTGCTGATTGTGTCGTGTCTGGGAGTTACTCCCAGGCTGGACATGGTCCCTCTTTGGGAGCAAGAGGCAGCAGGTGCCTGGGATGGGATGATACTTCCCTGCCCCTTGAGGCATGTTTCCTTTCCGCGGTCTGGGCCGGAGACCCAGCATGGGAGCCTGCTGCCTTCTTTCTGGACCCCCTGATTCTCCAGTGAGCATCTACAAACACGCCCTCCATCCCAACTCCAGGTAACATAGGGGTGGAAGTAGATGTGTTTGCTGAGGGCTGCGCTGGTCCTTAGCGAGAGGTGATGGACAATGGGGATGGTGAGAGTAGGAGTAAGTCTGCCCTGGCTCTGCCTCAGGGTCGGATCCCCGCTCCCAGGTGGGCCATCAGCCGGTGGCAACTTTTCTGTCGTTGGCCTGAAGTACTCTGGGATCTTGGAAATGCATGGGGCCGTTTTCATTTTTGCAGGAGGCACGGCATGGTTTCAGCCGGACAGTGCTGTTTTGGGAAAGCCAGTGTGTGTCAGAAGAATGGATCAATCAATCAATCGTATTTATTGAGCGCTTACTGTGTTTAGAGCACTGTACTAAGCGCTTGGGAAGTACAAGCTGGCAACATATAGAGACGGTCCCTACCCAACAGTGGACTCACAGTCTAGAAGATGTATGGATGCAGAGCAGTGCCATTTAAAATTTACTGTGAAATAGGTATGCAGTAGATGTTAGGGAAGCAGCATGACTTAGTTGAAAGAGCACGGGCCTGGGAGACAGAGGACCTGGGATCTTGCTTTGTGATCATGGGCAAGTCACTTCACTTCTCCGAGCCTCAGTTCCCTCATCTGTAAAATGGAGATTTACCCTTTTCTCCCTGTTACTTAAACTGTGAGCCCCATGTGGGACGGGGACTGTGTCTGACCAGATTAACTTCTTCATACACCAGAGCTTAAAACAGGGTTTGACACACAGTAAGCATTTAACACATGCCGTTAAAAAAAATTCAAGAATTCTCTTCATTCTCCCTACTTTGGGCCCTAAATTTTCCCACCCTATAAAAATACAGTCGTGTTAGTTGGTGGTTATTTACTGAATTCTTGCTAGCTCTGATGAGGTGTGTGTTGTTAATAACATTAGCAATAATTCATTCATTCAGTCTTTTTTATTGAGCGCTTACTGTGTGCAGAGCACTGTACTAAGCACTTGGGAAGTACAAGTATAATGCTACTTATATTAATACTGCTTATACTTCTTTAGGACCAGCCCATGTTCCCATGATGTCACCAAATGGTTCTATGCCTCCAATTTTTGTTCCTCCCGGTTATGTATCTCAGGTATGTCCGTGGGTGAGGCCAAGCTGTTATGTGTCGTTGTGTGTTGAGGCGGCACGCAGACAGGAGAGCCTAGGGGTCTGAGTGTGAGGCTGCTGTGGATGCCCCCCTTTCCCCACCAAGCGTCTAGGCTCCAAACTGTTCCCCTGGTCCGGAGAATTTGGGTCACTGCCGGCCAACTCCAGACCACAACACCTGGCCCAGCAGCGACACGGTGACCCAGTTTTCCCTTTGGGCCAGCAAGTGGCCAGAGAGTCTGTCCTGTTCCGTCCTGCCCTGCCCTTAGAGCCTCTCCCCACCCTCTGCCATGGGCTTCAGAGTCCCTGTGGAGGCAGCGGAGGTGGGGATGAGTGAGGGGCTGTTGCCAACACCAGGCCAGTGGTGTTGTCTCCTTCCAGTCCCTCCTTCTCTTTCCCTTCTCCCCTATCTCTACTCCTTCCCTCTTATTCTCCCTTCTCCCCTCCCTACCTTCCCTCCATTCTCCCCCGCTTCCTCTCCTCCCTTTCTCTCCTTCTCCAGCTCTGCCATTATCATGGCCGTGGCATTGGCCTGCACTGTCACCCTGGGTCATTTAGTAATGTTTGTTGAACACCTGTGGTGTGCTGAGCGTCGTGCACAGAGCACGGTAAAGTAGGCACAACCCCTGCTCTTGAAGAATGTACAACGTTCTGGGCAAAGATTTGCCCTAAGCATTTGGGAGTAATGGAGTGAGCAGACAATCTCCAACCTCAATGAGCTTATAGTATATTTACTGAAAGTCGCTGAATGCAGAGTGCTTTACTGAGCACTTGGGAGAGTACAGTGGAGTAAGTAGGCACGATCCCTGCCCTGAGCGGAGACTCAGGCCTTACAGTGGCACTGGTGCCGCCGATGCCCCCTCCTCATCCCCAGCCCCTCCCAACCCGCTCCCAGTGCCCTGCACTGGACAAGACGTTGGCAGAGGACCACACAGCCTAGAAGTCACAGGGGGTGAGATTAATCAGGGAAGGCTTCCAGGAGGAGAGAGTTTGTAGGAAACTTGGAAGGGTGGAGGTCTTGGGGTCCGGCCGATGTGGGGAGGGAAGGCGTTCCAAGCCAGGAGCGCAGCATGAGTGAGGGGACAGAGGCGGGGGAATCGACAGTGAGGCCCGATGAGAAAGTGAGCTGGGGCAAAATGCTAGCTGGGGAGCGCCGGTGAAGAGAGAAGACCTGTAGGATGGGGAGAGGGCTGGTGGCAAGTGAAATCCAATAGCAGCAGTCCAAGCACTGAGGACCATGGACTGCCCACGGTTGGCCCTCCCCCAAATCACATTTGATTGATTCCCTGCTAGATTGGAAGGTCCTTGAGAGCAGGGGTCAGGTATGTGAAACCTCTTATATGCTCCCAAGCATTCAGTACAGTGCTGTGCCCCAGTAGGCACTCAGTCAGTCCCCTCCCTAACACAGAGTAATGGGGAAGGTTGTGGCTGAGGGGAGAAGCCAAGGGCAGATGTGCTGAGGGTCGATTTCTTCAAGAAGAGGAAACAATCTCCCCTCCCCCCCACTACCACCTGAAGATCAGTTAGAAAAGAAGGTGGCTGGAGGGCAAGCGAGGATGAGAGGAGGAGGAAGGGGAAGAGCCATTTTGGTGTAAGTTGTCAGAACATTTGGAGACTTGAGGGCAAACGTATATGTTGGGGATGGGGTGTGGATGGAAGAGCTGGATGGGGGCAGAGCAGTGGCCTGGTGCCTTCTGGTGCCAGGACCAGAGAGAGGTTGCCAGCAGCCCGTTACCACCCAGAGATGAGGCAGGCAGCTGCCCACGGGTCCATCTTGAGCCGGGCCTGGAGAAATTCCTCAGCTCCTTCATTCATTGTCGTATTTATTCACCACACCTGCTCTCCTGAGACTATCTCCAGGACTGGTCTTGGCCCATCTCACTTTGAGGTGAACTGGAGGGCACGGACATCCCAGGGATCCGGTCCATTTTCGCCATCGTCCCCCAGCAGACTCATTTCTTCCTTCTCCTCCCTCCCCTCCTCCTCCTCTTCTTTGGCTTTCTCTGAGGTCATCTCACTGTGTCTCGTAATCCAGAGCAGGGCAATCTGCCGTAGGGCCCAACAGCCACTTCCGCATCCAGAGCTCCAGTGTTGCTCAACAGGAAATGCTAAGTTTTTGGTTTGGTTTTTCAGAATGCTCCCCAGATGGGGAGCGGGGAGGGTTTCAGAGGAACTTTTGGAACCAGGCCAGCATTCCCTCCATGAATTGGCAATCCCTCTGGAGCAGTGAGAGATCCCGGGAGAGGCTGGGTCTGGGATTCCCCCTAACAGGCAGTGGCTTTGAATTGAACCCCTCCTGGGGATCGCCGACTGACCCGCTTGCTTGTGGCCAGAGGTCCAGGTTACAGGAAGGCTGAATGTCCTAAGCTGTTTTCACTCAGAGGCATTTGAAGAGATCTAAGGGAAGGGCTTTGGTACTTTTCTCTGCGGCTCCCGGGCCGGGGAAACAATCACAGGCAGCTTGGGAGCCAGATGTCTGCCTTGGTCTTGCAGCCCTGCTGTCATTCTGGAACATGCTGGTGTCCTCCCTTTTGCTGGCATCCCCGCCCCAGTCCTCTCTGTTCCACTATTTCCCAGTTCCCAGTTGGCACGGCTTTTGCCTTTTGCCCTCAATCAGTAGCTCCTCTGGCTTCTAGGCTCCCTCTGCAGTTCAGAGTTCCGGCTCTTTTGTGCTGCCGACCTGCCCGCACTGGGCCTGGGGGTGGTTTCCGAGCAGGGGTGAGGGCGCCTGCCTGTCGGGCCTGACCACGATCTTGGGCCTAGGCCCTGAGTGGGCGTGGAGAAGGAGGGACGGCGGGCCCACCCTCGGTCACGTCTGTTTCTTTATCCGTCACAGGTGGTGGAAGAAAACGGAGTTCGGAAAGTGGTCGTCTTGCCCCATTCGGCCGACTTCCACCCTTCGCTGCACCCCCCGCCGCCTCCTCCCCCTCCGCCTCCGCACGTGCCCCACTACATGCACCCCCACCCCGCCTTGCTTCCCCACCCGCCTCACCCTGTGTACCCCCCAGTTCCAGGAGCCGGAGAGCTCCCGCCCCAGTTTCTCCACCAGCACCCGCCGCCCCCGCCGCCGCCCCCGTCCCATGTTTACCAAGAGCAAGGTAAAGGGGGGCTGCACTTCCCCGGAGGGAGGGGTGGCATGGGAGCCCTGGGGCAGAAGGGATAGCAAGGGGTCATTCAGTGAACATCCCCAGGTTGGTTGAGGGGGTCAAGACTTTCTGGGGTGGGCCAGGTGGTCCATTCCGTCAGTCAGTCATATTTATTGAGCGCTTACTGTGTGCAGAGCACTGTACTAAGCGCTTGGGAAGTACAAGTTGGCAACATATAGAGACAGTCCCTACCCAACAGTGGGCTCACAGTCTAGCCCCTCCACTGACCTGGCAATCTGGGCTGCCAGATCTGTGGCTGTTGGAGAGCAGGCAGGCTGGCCCACCTGGAAGGCCTACTGTCGTACCCCTGGACATGCCCACTGCCCTCGGACTTTCGGGTCCCGGGACGAGGCCAGTCTTTCTGAATCTTGTTGCCTGGCTGGGACACCTTTCCAAGATTCACTGACACTCCTCTCCTTGGGAGTCTTCAAGCTGCTGGGGGAAATGGACCACCGCCTTTGAAAAGTCTGGATGTGAGCCCACTGTTGGGTAGGGACTGTCTCTATATGTTGCCAACTTGTACTTCCCAAGCGCTTAGTACAGTGCTCTGCACACAGTAAGCGCTCAGTAAATACGATTGATTGATTGGATGTCGAAACCGGAGTGGAACTTGGTTCCAAAATGGTTCGGCTCCGATCGTGATTTGTTGGATTGCTTGGCCGTTTGCGGCTCACCTGCCCTCGCATTGGTTTGTTGTAGAGTCCCGGGGCCATGGAAGGATAAACTTTATTCAGAGAGACGAAAGAACTGTTAAGATGCAAGAGCATCTGAAGAAAAGACTGAAAGAACGGCAGGCTGGCGGGCCCAGTGGAAGCCAAGTGAACAGCCCGCCATCCTCCCCGCACAAGGGCCCCGGTCCCTGCGGAGCAAATTCTCTAAACGGCTGCGGGAAGGACCCATCCACCATGGCGGGGCCAGCCAAGCACAAGCTGGCAGCCAGGACAAGGGGCGGCCCACCCACAGAGGTGGGCGTCACAGGTAAGGCTTAGGGTTTTGCAGGCAGGTGACTGAGCCTCCTCCTCCCCCATCCCCCCCACCTTATCTCCTTCCCCTCCCCACAGCACCTGTATATGTGTTTGTACATATTTATTACTCTATTTTACTTGTACAGATTCATTCTATTCATTTTATTTTGTTAATACGTTTTGTTGTCTGTCTCCCCCCTTCTAGACTGTGAGCCCGCTGTTGGGTAGGGACCGTCTCTATATGTTGCCAACTTGTACTTCGCAAGCGCTTAGTACAGTGCTCGGCACACAGTAAGCGCTCAATAAATACGATTGAATGAATGAATGAAAGGTGGGGCCTCGGGGGTCCCCCGTCCATTGGAGGCAGAGACCGAACCTAAGCCTGGACTGTGGCACGGTAGCCAACTAGCCCGGGGATACCGGCTCTAGATCTGAGCCTTTGCAGGGCCGCTGCCCCCCCATTTCTACCACTTGCCGTCGAGAACCTATCTCTCCCCTGGTGCCCCATGCCCACCTCCTTGAGCTTAGGCTGTGACAGGAGACCCTCATGATAGACAGCACCAGACTTTTCGTGGTGGGTGAGGGCAGAGGGCAGCCCTAGAATCAGGCAGTAGGTGGAGGTGACTCATCCCAGGAGGTTTTCCCGGTCCTCTCCCCCTTCCACCAGTGCCACTCTGATCTCCCAGATGGCAGGGCCAACCCACTGGCCCGCAGTCTTCGCTGGCTATGCCCATCCTCACCAGGGAGGCCGGGACAGTTGAGTTTTTCGTTGTCATCCATAGAAATGCCAAGATAGCTGTTTTCCCATTCAAAACGATCACTGATTGAGCCTGCCAAACCCATTACAGAGACATAGACCCTGTCTTTCTCGGGCATTCTCCCTGGGGTCCTGGGCCAGCTTGAGGTGTAGACCCTTGTGTTTCTTCCCCAATAGGCTCAGCACGTTTATTGTTGACATCTGAGTCTCTGCTCACACCTGCCAAGGCCTTAGGGTTTGTCTGATCAGTGACATGGCACTGACCAGTGTGACCTGTTGCCCACTGCCGCTCTGGTTAGCCTGAGCTGCCTCTCTCATTATCCCACTGGCAAAGGTGCAATTTCCACTGCTTCTTCTCAGGAAACTATTCTATCGGAGCCCTTCTCGATCTGGCCGAGGCGCCTGCTCCCACCTGTGTCCCTTCATTCTTGGGAAATGATTCTTCTTTGTTCTGAGGGATTGCATTTGTCCAACTCTGTATTCCTAACCAGTTAAATCCCACCCACCCCTTCAGTCATTGCTCTGCTTCTTTGTCTCTTACTATTCCATCCTGCATTTGTGTGTCACCACCCCCCCCTTATTTTTCCCTCCCTTACCTGTCGTCCTCTTTCTTTTTGGCTCCTTCACCAGCTCTTTTGGACACAGGCCAGGGGATTGTTCGAGGAGGCGAGGTGGGCTGGGCGGTCAGCCGGCGGTCCAGAGTTGGGCAGGGAAACGTTGGTCACCAGGGTGGACATAGTAGCCGGGTGTGGGGCTTGGGGGGACGATGACAGGTGCCATCAGGGAGAGCTGAAAGAGCAGCCGAGGCCCCCCCCCGCCACCCACTCTACACCAGACACCAATGCTGAGAAATCATTTGCAGTGGTCCTGGACTCATCCGTGTAATGCAGAGCAGCTGTGGATGTGTTGCCAGACTCCTGTCCTTTCTCCCCTGAAACTGTCCACAAGATGCAGCCTTTCGCTCTGCATGGTTGTTCCCTCACTGCCACTCATCCCCAACGCCTCTGCCCCACCTTCCGTTCTTGTTATAATTATGGTATTTGTTAAGCAGTTAGTACGTGCCAGGCACTCTCGATGGAGGATGTGTGGGGCTTCCCCTCCAACAGAGGACCGGTATCAGTGCTGAGACCTCGGGAGAAGCCCCGTGCGGAGAACTGGATTCTAGCTCAGGTGTTTGTCACCATGCCACTCCTGCTCTGGTTCTCACCCGTCTGTGTTCCCGGTGGGGCCCAGGGTGCAAGATGTGGGGACGGGGGCAGAAGAGCGGCACATGAAGATGTCTAACGTGTCGTGCTTACCGATGGCTGCCGTGTCGGCAGCACAGTTCCGTAACTGGGCTTTAGTATTATGACCCGGCAGGCGGTGGTTGCAGTTCTCATTGCCCAAATCTGCCAGCTTTTGTTCAGGATTCCCAGTGGGCTTGCCCACCTCTTGAAACTCCCTGGGTGATTCCCCTGTCAGGATCAGAAACCTACCCCGGCAGTCAGAGCTGTGACATAGATGCCCCAGTTTCCGGAGCCAGGCTTACTCCCAGCAGGTGTGAGATCGACCTGAGAGACCCAGCTCACAGTCGAGTGAGCCCACTCTTCTAGACTGTGAGCCCACTGTTGGGTAGGGACTTGCCAACTTGTACTTCCCAAGTGCTTAGTACAGTGCTCTGCACGCAGTAAGCGCTCAATAAATACGATTGATTTAGTGGGCGGCCATAGTGACCCAGCTGGCCGCGGTGCCGATTGGCTCCCTGCGTGTTCCTTCTCTGGCCGAGACCCTGAGTCCAGCTGGGATATTGGCTGTAAGACAAGGCTAGTGAGCTGGGCCAGAGACGCAGAGTGAGAGTGGACATCCCGTGACTTGCCGGAGTTGGTTTGTGTTGCCAATATCCACGTAGAGAGGGGCTGTTTGCTGGGCCTTCAACCACTCGGGAATCATAAGTTCACAGGCTCCTGGGTGACCGTTTCGACAGCAAGGACAGCAAACGAATAAGCTCGTATTTTGGTGAGAATGAGTCCTTCTGTTCTCGGAACAGAGTAAACACTTCCTGACCGAATGCGTATTCTCCCATGGCGATCAGATGGGACAGCTGCCTCAGCTCACCGCACCCGGCCCTGCCAGAGGCAGCTACAAAGTGTACGCTCTGAGCTGAGGGTTTATGAGATGAGGGGCTTAGTGCACCATCCCAAGCGGGTGCCCAGGAAATCCTAATTCAGTCAGCACAGTCCCTCTGCTCCTCACAGGGCTCACAGGCTGGGGGCGGAGAGCAGGGAGCTTCTCTTCACTTCACGGATGGGGAAATGGAGGCCCGGAGAGGTTGAGTGACCTGCCTGAGGCCACGTAGGTTGGGGACAGGCCTGAGACTAGAACCCGGGCTTCAATCAATCAATCAATCAATCAATCAATCGTATTTATTGAGCGCTTACTATGTGCAGAGCACTGTACTAAGCGCTTGGGAAGTACAAATTGGCATCACATAGAGACAGTCCCTACCCAACAGTGGGCTCACAGTCTAAAAGGGGGAGACAGAGAACAGAACCAAACATACCAACAAAATAAAATAAGTAGGCTAGAAATGTACAAGTAAAATAAATAAATAAATAAATAAATAGAGTAATGAATATGTACAACCATATATACATATATACAGGTGCTGTGGGGAAGGGAAGGAGGTAAGACGGGGGGATGGAGAGGGGGACGAGGGGGAGAGGAAAGAAGGGGCTCAGTCTGGGAAGGCCTCCTGGAGGAGGTGAGCTCTCAGCAGGGCCTTGCCCTGCCCATGCCAGTTTTCCAAAAGCCACTGAACAGCAGAATCCCTGAGGTGGATTTATCATTCTTATGGATCGAGTATCATGTGCAGAGGACTGCACCAAGTGCCTGGAGGAGTGCAATACAACAGAGCCAGTAGACACGTTCCATGCCCTAAACGAGCTTATTTGTGATGATGGTTCCGATTGGATTGGGGGTAAGCCAAGGGTTGGGGGGTCCCAGGGGCCAGGGATGGGCAGCCAGTTTGGCATTTGGCTGTGATAGGATCATCATCAATCGTATTGAGCGCTTACTATGTGCAAAGCACTGTACTAAGCGCTTGGGAAGTACAAATTGGCAACATATAGAGACAGTCCCTACCCAACAGTGGGCTCACAGTCTAAAAGGGGCTCACAGGATCCATGCGGCCCCCTCATCAGGCTTGATCTACCCACCCGGCAGCCCTCCCCTTAACTCCATCCTCAAGGCCGGAGGGAATCCCTGGACTGGGCCATTCATTCATTCATTCAATCATATTTATTGAGCGCTTACTGTGTGCAGAGCACTGTACTAAGCGCTTGGGAAATACAAGTTGGCCAGACTCAGCCACCGTGGTTTCCGGGAGAAACTGGAGGCACAGTGGAAGTCATCCGGGGAAGCAGCTAGATGTTGGCAGGCGGACCAGCCATGGGCAATCCAGGTGCCCCCTGGTTTTTCCTAGGGCATCTTTCAGGCTGAACTGTTCCTGAAATTCACCTGCCCACTGGAGCTGACTCCACCCCCATGGGAGCCAGGCCCAGTATTTTGGCCATGCGGCTCGGTAGAGCCGTTGGCCCTTGTCCCTTATCACTTCCTTGTAACATCTTCCCTTCTCAATCTTTCCTAGAGTTTGACATAGACGTGCAAAAGTCGCCAGATCTCCTAAGCATCAGTAAACCTCTAGTAAGTAGCTCGGTTGTCTTTTAAAGCCACCCTTCCTCCGGTTGCATGCTCTCTTCTTCCGGCATGAAACCTTTCTGCTGGAAGAGCTCTAATTTGGGATTGGATTTCACTTTTAAAATGACTTCTCGATCTTCGGCTCACCTTCCCCATTCCCCCTCCCGCCTCTGCACCGGCGTGCCTAGAGGTGGATGCCGCCTGGGTCAACCTGTATCGGTGGAGGTTAGAGATCAGGCCATCCTCAGTGGGTCTGCCAACCAAAGTAAGACTGACTAATGCCGAACCTCTTTCTCTGCCCTAGGGCTTTAATTTTGAAATAATTGTGGTGTCCGTTAAGCAATTTCTGTGTTCCAAGCACTGTATGCATTGTGGGGTGGGTAATAGTTTATGCAGATGGGGCCTAGTCCCTGTGTCCCACATGAGGCTCGCGGTCCAACGGGGAAGGAGAACGGGCATTGAATTTTACAGTTGAAGGAACCGAAGCCCAGAGGAGCGCAATGACTTGTCCAAGGTCACCCAGCAAGCAGGGGGTGGAGCTGGGATTAGAACCCAGGCCGTCTGACTCCCCAGGGTTGGGCTCTTTCCACAAGGTCCTGCTGCTTCTGCTGATGAATGCCTTCTGTCTTGCGGAGCGCTTGGCCATCATCTGTTACATTTCCTCTGTAAATGCTAACTAGTAATTATGTTGGAGTGTAGTTAGCAGCAGCCTGGAATGCAAATTGGAATTGATGAGCATTGTTAAATTAGATTAAAAGCCTCAGAGCTCCGTGTCCATAAATAAGCATTAATGATTCTTCTTTCCATTTGGGCTCACGCTCATTTCTCTTGGCCCCTGAGTGTTTTTCTTTGTTACCCCAGCTGCACTAGGTCTTCATTTTTTATTGTCTCATGGCTTCTTTCCCCCACGGCCCTTCCCCCCCATACCAAAGTTTATAAAATTGCTTCCTCCACAGTTACATTGCTTGGGGGTACAAGTTCAGAACTGTTAGCGCAAAAGTAAGTGTGTCCCTTGTGGGTCTGTAGCAAAGCTAGATTGCCTGTGCTGTGCCATTAGCTCTCTTTATTCTCTAGCAAGGGTATTTAAGTACGGGCTAGATGCCAGGTACTGGGCTAAACGCTGGGGTGGATGCCAGATAATCATATCAGACACAGTGCCCGTCCCACACTGGCTCCCAGCCTCTGAGGGAGAGTCGAGCTGTTACTCCCTCGTACAGATGGGAAGACAAGGGTCCAGGGAGGGAAAGGGACTTGGCCATGGCCTCAGAGCAGGCCGGGACAAGAACCTGAGTCTCCCGAGTCCCCGACCCAGGCTCTCCTCACTAGGTGACACTGCCTTTTGAGGTGCTTTTTGCCCCTCAGCTCCCTGGAGTGGGGTCTGTGTGTGGGCTTTGTTGGCCACGTGGCGTGGTGCAATTACATCCAGCCCTCAGAGACCGTCACCTTTCCTCTCGATCACATCTGCCTAGCAGGGCGCCAGGGCCCTCCCATTGTGGAGGGGGTGTTGGGGTGCTCCGGTAAAGGGGTACTGGGAGGCAGCAGCCACCGCTCAGTGTTCCCGCCCCCACCTACATGGCCCACCGAAACGGCTCCCTCACATTCCATCAGCTAGTGGTATTTATTGAGCACCTACTGTGCTCTGTTTTTTTGCAGATGAGATAACGGAGGCACAGAGAAGTTAAGTGACTTTCCCAATCACACAGCAGTCAAGTGGTGGAGCCAGGATTAGAACCCGTGACCTGTGCTTTATCCACTACACCAAACTGCTTCTTTAGCCGGTTTTTCCTCTTATCTCGCTTTACACTCCTTTTATGTCCCCATCCCCACGTAGGTGGGCCTCTTCTCCATCCAAAACACGCCTGGGCACCGCAAAGCCCTTGTGCACGCTCGCCCTATTGGCTGCGGGGTCTCTGGGGCCCGGGCTCCCACTGACCACCCCGTTGGCCGAGCCCCCCTCAGAAGCACCCCAGAGCCCAGCAGCTTCCACTCCAGAGTTGTCCTCAGAGGAATGGGCAGAGAAGCCTTCAGTCAGAGACGCTCCCCACTCCTCCCCTTTGCTCTCTTCCCTGTAGAGGGATACGGGGAAAGGCGGGAGCCCAGCCTCTGGCTGACTCTGCCAGGAGGAGAAAGCGGAAATGCCGACGGCAGTAAATGCTGGCAGTTCTCCCAGAAGAATCCCGCCGTTTGTTTCAGTTTCTGCTTATCCACGCGCCAGCTAGCCCTGGGGACTGGCGTCTGGACCGAGGAATTGTGCCCCAAAAGGGACCACGCCCTCGAAAGAAGCCTCAAGCTGAGGCGGGCCACTGTGATGGAGGAAGTCGGGCCCAGTGGCCCCAAGTTTGAGTCCCAGGGCTCTTCTGGCCCGCTGTGTGGTCTTGGGCAAGTCACTGAACCTCTCTGGCCCTCAGTTTCCTCCTGCGAGGAACTGTGTCCGATCCTATTATCCTGTATCTACCCTGCTGCTGAGCACAGTGTTTCACACCCAGGGAATACTGAATAAACCCCATCGTGGTTTTTGTTACTTGTGACAGCCTCCTGACGGGTAGGGGTACAGATGTCCAATAACTGTTTATTTTTCCCTCTGACGAGTTGCTTCCGCTGGCCGGGCCCCATGAGGGAGGAGGGGCCGAGAGATTACTTTGAGGAGGAGAAAGGGAGCAGGGTTAAAGCCAAACAAGAGAAGCAGCATGGCCTAATGGACAGAGCCCGGGCTTGAGAGTCAGAAGGACCTGAGTTCTAATCTCTGCTCCACCACTCGTCTGCTGTGTAACCTTGGGCAAGTCATTACACTTCTTGTGCCTCAGTTACCTCATCTGTA
Organism: Tachyglossus aculeatus; assembly: GCF_015852505.1. Classification (NCBI taxonomy): domain Eukaryota; kingdom Metazoa; phylum Chordata; class Mammalia; order Monotremata; family Tachyglossidae; genus Tachyglossus; species Tachyglossus aculeatus. Next base: position 60,842,292 of record NC_052071.1, read on the forward strand.
AAGTGGGGATTGACTGTGAGCCGCAGCGTGGCTCAGTGGAAGGAGCGCGGGCTTGGGAGTCAGGGGTCATGGGTTCGAATCCCGCCTCCCCCACCTGTCTGCTGTGTGACCTTGGGCAAGTCACTTCACTTCTCTGTGCCTGAGTTCCCTCATCTGTAAAATGGGGATTAAGACTGGGAGCCCCACATGGGACAACCTCATCTCCTTGTGTTCCTCCCAGCGCTTAGAACAGTGCTTTGCACATAGTAAGCGCTTAACAAATGCCAACATTATTATTATTATTATTACAGTGCACTGCACACAGTAAGCACTCAATAAATACGATTGAATGAATGACTGTCTAACCCGTATTTTTTTTTGTCTCTACCCCAGCACTTAGTACAGTACCTGGCACATAATAAGCACCTAACAAATACCACAATTGTCGTTGTTGTTGTGGCTTTTCAGGGCTGCTCCCGCCTGGGGTCATGCCTCAACACAGTGCCTGGCTGTCCAGATCAGCCGACCTTCCACTCTGGCCCGGGCTTCTCGGGACTGCCCAGTTCAACTGACCCTCCGTCCCAGGCTCCTCCTCCGGACTCTCCTCAAATCCCACTGGCCCCGTGTCGTGTCCTGGTTCTGCTTGAAGCGTTGAGAGGCTCAGTGCGTGTGTTGTCTCCACCAGGTCTCGGCCCTTCGGGCCCGGTCAGCTGTCCTGTCGTGGGTCCCCACAGTGAGGGTGCCCGGCGGAGATGGCCCCACCGGACGCCTCCCGGGAGCCCTCACGTTTGAAGTGGCACTGTCCATCAGTGGGAAGAACGGCAAATTCAAGTCGGTTTACGTGTGAGTGTTCCTTCCTGACTCTACCAAGCATCCCTGGGGACACGGTGGGGTTTCTGAGGGGTCGGAGCCGCAGTTCTGAGATGGACCGGCCGCTTCACGCTAGGTGGGAGGTCCGGGGAACCACGAGGCATCAGTCGGGTGGGCACAGTCACCCTTGGGACCCCATCAGCTCGAGAGCTTTTGGCGTCATTAGAAAGCAGCAAGGTGTGTCTGCAGCGGGCAGTTGGGATTAAGTTGGCTCAGACATCCAGCAGGCAAACTTGGACAGCCCCTTTCTCTGGTGGTCACTAAAGGTCTTGATTTGGTCATGGGTCACCTGGGCAGCTGGAATGTAAATTTTGACCATGAACATGGGCAAAGCAGAGACTTTAGATGAAGCGTGGACCTGGGACATGCCTGCAAATGCATATATATGCGCACACGTGTGTCATTAGTGCTCCCCAAGAAACATCAGCATGGTTTGGTTTTCCCACGTGTGAGTTTCAGACCAGGGTTCCTCACCTCCTGACAGAGGCCCCGTGAGCCTCTTGAACTTTCATTCAATCGTATTTATTGAGCGCCTACTGTGTGCAGAGCACTGTACTAAGCGCTTCTCTGTCAGCACCCAACCCCCACCCTTTCCCACCACCCTCAGTCTTCCCCGCTTGCTCTGTTACGAGGGGAAGTAGCCAGTGCCCCAACCATCTGCCTCATCTTTCAATCAGTCCATCCATCAGTAGTATTTATCAAGCTACCTCCTGGGGGCAGAGGGCTCAACAGTCCAATAGAGTGAGCAGAGGCAATACCTGCCTTGGAGAAGATTATGGTGCACTGTGTGCACTTGGAAAAGTACGATGAAGTTAGTAGACATGTTGCCTGCCCTTAAGCTTACAGTCCACCAGGCAAGACAGACGCCATCCTACAGGTGGTCGGATGGAGAGGAAGGACATGCTTTAAGGAATGGTGCCCCCAACTAACAGGGTTTGTAAGATATGTCACTTGCCTAGGCTGGGAGCAAAACTGTACCCCCAGGGACACATAACCCAAAAGGACAGCTGGGCTTCCCGATCTAGACCTCACTGATCCCAGGGTGGAGCCTATGGGCACAGGCAATCAATCACTTGTATTTATTGAGCACTTACTTTCATTCATTCATTCAGTCATATTTATTGAGCACTTACTTTGTAAGGAGCACTGTACTGAGCACTTAAGGCAGTTAGGACAGTCCCCTTCTAGACTGTGAGCCCTTTGTTGGGTAGGGACCATCTCTATATGTTGCCAACTTGTACTTCCCAAGCGCTTAGTACAGTGCTCTGCATGCAGTAAGTGCTCAATAAATATGATTGAATGAATGAATGAAAGAACCAGTGGGGCCCAGCTCCATCACTCTGGCTCCCATTTGCACAGATCCTCAGGAGTATGGGTGAAATTATTTGTTCTGGAAGCTTATAATCAGGTTGCCGATGCAGTCCTCTTCATTTATAATAGTCATAATAATAATTTATAATAAGTGCTATTATTATTATTATTTGAAATCAGTCAATGGTATTTCCTGAGTGCTGAATTTGCAAAATGCTATACCGAGCGCTTGGGAGAGTACGCTAGAGCTGGTAGAATGGATCCTTATCTTGGAGAGTCTAGTGATGTAGGATAGGACATTTTTACACTTGTTAATCAGTCACTGGTATTGGAGTGCTTACCGTGTACAGAGCACTGTACTGAGCGCGAGGGTACAATACAACAGAGTTGGTAGGCATATTCCCTGCTCACAAGGAGCTTTCAGTGTAGAGGAGGAGACATTCATATAAATTACAGGTATGAACGTAAGTTGTGTGGGGCTGGGGGTGAGGTGAATATCAAGTGCTTCAAGGGTACAGCCAAAGGTGATGCAGAAAGTAGAGGAAGTAGGGAAAATGAGGGCTTATTTGGGGAAGTCTTCTTGGAGGAAATACGAATTTAAGAGGGTTTTGCAGGCGGGGTGAGTAGTGGTCTGTCAGATATGAAGAGGGAGGGAGGAAGCTCCAGGGTAGAGGTAGAACGTAGGCAATGAGTCGGCAGCGAGATAGACAAGATCAAGGTACAGTGAGTAGGTTGGCGTTAGAGAAGCAAATTGTGCGGACTGGGTTGTAGTACATATTTACCATTCTATTTATTTTGTTACTGATGTGCACATAACTTTAATTCTATTTGTTCTGACGATTTTGACACCTGTCTACATGTTTTGTTTTGTTGTCTGTCTCCCCCTTCTAGACTGTGAGCCCGTTGTTGGGTAGGGACCGTCTCTGTATGTTGCCGACTTGTACTTCCCAAGCGCTTAGTGCAGTGCTCTGCACACGGTAAGCGCTCAATAAATACGATTGAATGAATAGTAGGAAATCAGCAAGGTAAGAGGGGGAGGGAGGGCTGATTGAGTGCTTTAAAGTCAATCAGTGGAAAGGAGTTTCTGTTTAATGTGGAAGTTGGTGGGCAACCACTGGAGGTTTAAGCAATAAAAAGGCAACAAGTAGCGATTCATTAAAATCAATCTATGGCATTTATTGAGGACTTATTATGTGCAGAGCACTGTACCAAGTGCTTGGGAAAGTTCAGTACAACAGAATTAGCAGATATGTTCCCTGCCCATAACAAGCTCAGCTAATAAGGAATAGTCAGGGGTATTGGTTGGTCTAGTTTGGGTCACTGGAGGAGAGTCAGGGATGGAGAATGGGGAGTCGGCGGTGTTGAGTGGTCCTGGCTGGATCACTTGGGGAGAGTCAGGGATGGAGAGAGGCGAGCCGAGGTGGTCCAAGCCGGGTCACTGAGGGGAGAATCGGAGGTGTTGGGTGGTCCGCCCATAACCATAAGGGTGGGTGTCCAGGAGAGCAACCGACTCAGTTCTTCCAGGTGTTTGTGCCCCTCTCGGAGGCAGAGTCCCTGGCTGGGTGGATCACTGAACCAAGCAACACCATTTATATTGTTCTTCCGGTGGCTTTACTTAGTCTGTGTCAAGTTTAGTGAGTCCTGTGAAAGACGTATTAATCTTAATCTTCACAGTGGAGAAGAAGTAACGGTTACCCTACCTGATCTCCGGCCTGCAACAGACTATCATGTAAGGTGGGTGCCCTAACTCCAGGGCTGTTCATACAGCTTGGTACAGCCCAACAGATGTTATCGAGCTGTCTTGGGAACTGCCACTCGTTGCCCCGGGCCCAGGGGTTCTCCTCTGAGGCTAGTAACGAGCCTCCAACCTCCGAGAATCCCCAGAAGCCACAAGCCTCCAACCTCCCAGAATTTCCAGCAGCTACTAACCTCCAGCCTTCCAGAATCCCCAGCAGCCACAAGCTTCCAGCCTCCCAGAACCCCCAGAAATGGCAAGCCTCCTATCCCCAGAATCCTAGGAGCTCAGTAGCTTCTTTAACTTGGGCCTAGCTGGGGAGTTGAGATTAAGCTCGGCCTGCAGGCGAGTGCCTTGCCCTGGGCACCTCTTATACCAGGCGGGCAGTTTCACGGCTTCCTGCGGTTCTTACGTCCTGGTTGTGCGAATGAGGCTGCTGTGGAGTCCGTGGGAAACGGGCAGCAATCTTTCCGCATTGCAGGGTTTCAGCTACATGCAGCTCTGTGAAGGAGCCTGCTTCTGAGCTGGTCAGCTTTACCACCGAGAGTTGTGAGCCAGACCCACCCGCCCCTCCCCGCCTCGTCAGCCGGACCAAAAACAGCCTCAGTTTACAGTGGAAAGTGAGTAACGGTCAACCTGCCACTCCCCACAGCCCGCCTTCCTGCCTGCCCAACTGCCTCCCTCTCTCTCTGTCTCCTTCCCTCTCCCTCTCTCTCCCTCCCCTCTGGCAGGCCTGGGCTGGAAGCAGAGTTTTTCTCTTCAGTAAATAATCTGTCTGGCCAGATGCAGCCATTACCGACAACATGAAATGTTAGCTGGGAAAAGATTTGGACCTCAAAGGCATAGTAAACTGAGTTTAAGGGCAATGCTAGAAACTAACTGAAATGGAACACCATCTACAGAGGAAGACATTTGATGGGGTTGTGTCTCCAATACTCTGAAGTTGTTTTAAAGTCTATTGAGTAAAAGAAGCTGAAACCCTCACTTCATTTACCCCTTTTGTCTGTCCCCCAGACCCCCAACGACAACGGTTCCAAAGTGACCGGCTTTCTTCTGGAGTGGGATGAGGTAGGTTCTTTTTGGAGAGTATTGTTGCTCAGCCTTTCCTCGTCAGCGTCTAAGTGCTCAAACACCGTGGCAAGCTGTGGGGTGGTCCGGGTGCTGCTGTCGTCCGCCCCGAGAAGCCGTGTCCAGAGTAGTCTTCGTGGTTGGCTCATCATGCCATTTTACGCTGCGTGTTCTGGCCAGAGAAGAGATAGGAAGTGAGGGAATATCCCCTGCCTTATGAAAAATTGCCGAGAGTAGTCTGCCTTCCCCCCCTCCCCCCAGGTCCAAAAAAGCAGGCTGAACTTAAGCCTCTTTCAGATAGAACAAGGCTGTACTTGTCAGCCAGATTTAAGGTTTAACTCAGCATGGATTTCTGAGCGGCTCAAGGCCGAGTCCAGAAATCCCCGATTTCCAGACTCACAGCTTTAGGACTGGCGTGGCTGGTGTTCACCCGTGCTGCTCCCTGGTAACCCTCTCTGGAGGGGAAGCTTCATTCCCGTAAGTGACATTGGTGACTCAGTGTCATCTTAACTCTGTCCCATGGGAAGCTCATAATAATCACACCTTGGCTTTTGTATAGAGCTTTTATTCTCAAAATGCTCTCCAATTACTTATCTCACACTTGTCCCCACAACAACCCTGTGAGGTAGGAACAAAGACCGGTTCCCGTAGCCCCATTTTGCAGAGAGGGAAACTGAGGAACAGGGAGATTGTGACTCGCCCAAGGTCACCCAGGCTGGTGGCAAAGCTCAGGCTCGAACCCAGGTCCTCCGGCTTCCAGACTGGTGTTCAGCTCCATCACAATGTGCGGGCAGTCAGGCTCGGAGCCGGTCCGTGCGGGGAGCTGGAGTAGTCGTATAGTCCAGGCTGAGTCACTGGAGGGGAGGATCAGGGATATTGTATGATTCGTCCCGACCATGAGGACAGGTCTTGAGGAGGACAACCAGTACATGGTCCTTCCAAGGGTCGGTGCTCCTTTCGGAGACAGAGCCCTGGGCCGGATGACCCAGGGGGCCTGACTGGCGGTTGGTTCAGGGTCTTCTGGTGTTGCTTTAATCCCCAGATTGCTGCTTTTCTACAGGTATTCTACGTGAGAAGCAGCGTGGCTCATTGGAAAAGAGCACAGGCTTTGGAGTCAGAGGTCCTGGTTTCAAATCCCGGCTCCGCCAATTGTCAGCTCTGTGACTTTGGGCAAGTCACTTAACTTCTCTGTGCCTCAGTCCCCTCATCTGTAAAATGAGGATGAAGGCTGTGAGCCCCCCGTGGGACAGCCTGATCACCTTGTAACCTCCTTAGCGCCTAGAACAGTGCTTTGCACATAGTAAGCGCTTAATAAATGCTATTATTATGATGATGATGATGTTTAATGGGAGATCTGGGCAAAGGGCCAAGCGTGGGGCTCCCCAAATTCTCAGTTGATCATGATCCCGCCTGGTCACTGTCCCTTTCCAGGATTGGAACAGAGTTTCCTGTGGCCCAGCTCCATGGGAAATGTTATGGGAATGAATTCAGGGGCAGAGCAGGTGAGGATGGCAAAGCAAAGATCCAGAACCCCGCCCCAGCAAGGCCCTGCCTCTTAGCATTTTCCAGACCTGTGGAAGGGGATGGCGACGAGAGCATCATTTTAACTAGGATGAGAGGACAAAGTAAGGGGCGGATTGCTAGCTCAGCTTCCTGAGGACGATGGGGCCAAGTCCTGCCTCTGATTTGGAGTGGGGCAAAGACGGGGAGGGGGAGGTCGGCGTGACTTGGGCCTGCAGGGCTCTAGTCAGTCACACCTGATTTTTGAACTTGTTCGAACAATAGAAGCGCTTAGTACAGTGCTCCCCCATCAGATGAATTGCTCAGTAAATACCAACTGATGGATGGGCACAGAAGCCCGCCAGCTCCTCGCATTTTGGAATCCAGCTTCTCCAGTCTTAATGCTCGGTTTCTCCTTGTTTGCTTCCGTGGTTGTTGATGGAGGCGGCCTGGTATTTCTCCAAGGTGCCCTCGTCAGGATTTCCTTGCTTTTTTGTGACTTGGTTAAAAGTGCCCGCTTGCCAGGGGTGGAGTGGTGTTGGCATTTGAGCGCCTCCCAAGTGCCGGACGCTATACAGAGCGCATGAAACAAGAGAACGGATTTCTGCATCGTGCATTTGCACTCGCTTTCATCTGTCATCACCGCAGAGCATGTTCTAACATGCTAGTGCATGCGTGTGCACGTGTGTTTCAGGGGGTGCCCGGAACCTTCAAGGAATGCTATTTTGGCCACCTTAAACAACACAAACTAAGCAGACTCACTCCTTCGACCAAGTACTCATTTCGACTCGCTGCTAAGAATGACTTTGGACAAAGGTACGTTGTCCCTCCGCGCCCCTCCCCACCCGGCAGCATCGCCCCAAGGCCACCTCCCCGTGACCGCGCTCTGTTTTCCAGTGGGTTTGGCGAGACGGCGTTCTACTACACTGCAGGGAGCGTTCCCCCACCCCCTGCGGCCCCTCGCGTGGTGCGAGCCGGCACCACTTGCCTGTCGCTGGAGTGGAGCCGCCCCAGGGCCGTCACGGCGGACGAATTGCTCAGCTACACGCTGGACGTGGAGGAGGAGGGCACCGTGAGTGGCGGTGGGGCTGTGGAGTGGACTCCCCTGCTTCCATACCCTGGGAGACACGTGTTGGGGAGGCGAACCCCGTCCTCGTCCCTGACGGCCCAGCCGTCCTAAGAGCTGGTGGGGATGGTAGGGGGCACGCCCAAGTCAGCCCCTCTTTCTTTTTGCTTTCACAGGGTTATGGCTTCCAGCCCAGGCACAATGGAGAGGAGCTGTCGTGCACTTTAAAGAACCTCCGAAGGTGCACCTTGTACAGGCTTAGGGTAAGAGTCTGTCAACAGTCGGTTTGAAGGTCGGGGGCTTGTCCCCGTGGGTGATCATTACTGTGAGAAAAGGCTGCAGTGAGTAGTTTCTTTCCAACATTCATTTTTCCCAGGAATAATAATTGTGCTAGCTATTGAGCGCTTACTGTGTGCCAAGCACCGAACTAAGCCACTGGAGTAGGTACAAGATCATCGGGTCCCATACGGGACTCACAGTCTAAATAGAAGGAGAACAGGGATTGAAACCCCATTTTGCAGATGAGGGAACTGAGGCTCAGTGAAATGAAGTGACTTCCCCAAGATCACACAACAAGCCAGGGGCAGAGCCAGGAGAGCGGGGCCTATTATTTGGGGCTGCAGCCATGGCTTCCCAGCCATATGGCCTCTTTCCTCACTCCCCAGCAGCCACCTGAGCACTAGCCAACTCCTGGCCACCCAGAGCTCTTCCGTCTCGTGGCTCAGCGGAAATAGCCCGGGCTTGGGAGTCAGAGGTCGTGGGTTCTAATCCCGCCTCCGCCGCTTGTCAGCTGTGTGACTTTGGGCAAGTCCTCTGTGCCTCAGTTCCCTCATCTGTAAAATGGGGCTTAAAACTGTGAGCCCCACGTGGGACAATCTGATAACCTTGTATCCATCCCAGCGCTTAGAACAGTGCTTTGCACATAGTAAGCGCTTAACAAATGCCATCGTTGTTATTATTTAAGTATTAACTCAGGGGACCTCTCTCCTTTTCCTTCATGTCTCCTACCTTTTTGTGCTGTCCCAAGCTCTGCACAGAGTAAGTAGTCTGTGATCTCCTTGAGAGCAGGGGGCCTATCTGGTAACTCCGTTGGTGCTCAGCACAGTGTTCTGCACATGGTGGGTTGATTGGCTTAGGATGCTGTTGGCTTCTCACATCAGAATGAAGGTGAGCACTGACCAAATGATTTTCCCCCCACATCTCCCTCCCTCCCCCATCCCCCATTTTTTCCTCGCTCCCTCTATCTTCCTCCCCGCTGCCCTGGCAGGTCTTTGCCCACAACAATGAAGGGAAAAGCGGCCCCAGCGAGGTTACCGAGTGTACCACGTGTCCAGAGCGGCCAGGACCCCCGGGCCGGCCGACGGTCAAGGGAAAGATCCATGCTCACAGCGTCAAGGTCACCTGGGGTAGGTGGTGCCACAGGCTCTCGAGCCTCAGGTCAGCGTCCCCGTCCCCCCCTGCCCCAGTGGGCCCCTACTTGCCCCCAAAAGGACCCGCTGCTGGTGGCTTGTGTTTTGTGTGATGATGTAGCTCACGCACCTCCATGCTGGCCTTTTATTATTAATTATTATTATTAACATTATTATTATTTAGACTGTGAGCCCACTGTTGGGTAGGGACTGTCTCTATATGTTGCCAGTTTGTACTTCCCAAGCGCTTAGTACAGTGCTCTGCACATAGTAAGCGCTCAATAAATACGATTGATGATGATGATGAATTATTATTATTACTGCTGTTGTTCTTGTTGTATTTAAGTGCTTACTATGTGTTCTAACTGCTGGGTAAGTCCTGGGGTAGATAGAACTCAGATTGGACACAGACCCTGTCCCACCTGGAGCTCACAGTCTTAAGAGAAGGGAGAACAGTTATTTATCCCCATTTTACAGTTGAGGAAACTGAGGCACAGAGAAGTTAAGTGACTTGTCCAAGGTCACACCGTAAGCAATTATCAGAGCTGGGATTAGAACCCAGGTCCTCTGACTCCCAGCTCCTGCTGTTTCCATTAGGCGATGCCACTTGGAAAGAAAACCCTTTCTCAAGATATTGGGCAGTTAATTGGTAGCTAGTAAATAGTCAAAAGGGTGATTTTTTTTTTTCCCTTCAAGATCTAGAAAGTAATTTGGATTGCAAATCTCTTTCCAGACCCACCCAGGGATAACGGGGGAGCAGAAATTTCTAAATATATTCTCGAAATTTCGGAGAGTCTGACCGGTGAGGAATCTGATGCTTCCTATTCTCTGGAGCAGGGGGTGAGGGGATGTAACTTATTTGGACAGCCCCACCGAGGGCTCGAGTCTTTGAAAATGGCGAGCTGGGTGTTTTTGTTACTTGTGGTGCATTGCCGGAGCGCCGGTGGCACTGGGATAACATGCTTGGGGAGGGAGCATATGTTTTGTGGCAAAGCCCTGTCCTGCTTCTCATTGGAACAGACTAGGTGTCCCATTTCTGTCCCTCTCCCCAGGCAGCACTTGGGACACGGCATACAGCGGCCCTTGCAGAGAACACGTGTGTGACCGTCTGAAACCCGGCACGTGGTACCGGCTGAGGGTATCCTGCGTGAATGTCGCCGGCCCGAGCCAGGTGAGAGCGTGGGAGGAGGGGGCTTGAGACCCCGGGCTCACTCTTAGCCAGACGCTAAATGCCCTTAGGCTCCCCTACCGTGGCTGTCCAGAGCAGCCGGTCAGGAGATGGTAAGCGGCTCTCGCTGCCGTGTGGCGGGACGAGGGGGCGGGGACCGCGCGCCAGCCATTTTTCCCCACTTCGACCTAGCGTGTTCCCTCGCTCCCTCACGCCCCTCGAGCTGCTTGTGCGGGGTCCACCTGGGCCACGGGAGTGCTGAACACGCACAGTCCCTGTTCCTGGAAGGACGGGACAATGAGTTCACCCAAACCAGGCCTTGTGCTAATCCACAGCCTTTTCTGCCAGGTCTCGGACACATCGTCCGTGCAGACGCCCGCTGTTCCCCCGGGGCCGTGCCGGCCTCCCAGCTTGGCGGGCCGAGCGAAGGCCAGAGAGATCGGCCTGCTGTGGGGTAAGCCCAATGCCCCCACCCATTCCCTGGCCCGTTGCCGATTACGGGGCCCCAGGACTGAGCTCAAAGATGACTCCGTGCCTTCCTCTCCCCCTGCAAGTTGGGTATCATGGAGGACTGGTCAGCATGTTGGCCACCTAGGGTCTCACTGGGGCCAGCCAGCCCTCAACCAAGGTACTTTGCCTGGCAAGGGGCTGTTTTCTGTGGTCTAGCTTCTGATGGCCTCAGGGGACTTTGTCTCAGTTCTTGGGCTGTCCGCCAACAGAGCATTTTGGCGCAGAGCGCAACCGCGGCAGAGTGGAGGCCCAGGCCATTGTTGTAAGACACGAGCCCCGGCAGTCGCATCAGCTGGGGAGCTTTTAGGCATTCCGTGGCCAAGGGGCCCCAACCCATCGGACCGGCGAGGCGCTCTGGGTCGGGGGCCGGAGGCCGGCCTCCCTGTCCAGCGGCTAGTGGGAGCGGTGGGCTGAGTCCCCTCCGATCTCACAAGGTGGCCCCCAGAGGAGCGGCCAGTACACCTCTGACTCCTCTGCCGTTTCCCAGCTGCCCCATCGGAGGACGGGGGCTCGCAAGTGACTGAGTATGTGGTGGACATGGCGGGTGGCGAGCAGGAAGAACGCCGCCAGGTGTACCAGGGCCCCGACCTGGTCTGTACCGTGAGCAGCCTGCTGCCTGGGAGAACCTACAGCTTCTGGCTCAAAGCAGCCAACCACGCCGGGGTAAGGGTGGAACCCTTCTACCTACCTACACACCCACACTACACTCCACCACCACCCCCACTCACCCCCAAACTGATTGCTGTGCCCTCTTCCAGTTCGGCCCCTTCTCAGGCCCAGAGGAGATCGCCACTGCTCCAGGACCCCCAGAACAGTGCGGCGTTCCCCTGCTCACCTGTAAAGCAGCCACCTGTGTTCTGGCCAGCTGGGAGGTACGTTGTTGGCAACAGGGAGGGTGGGACGGGAGGGAGGTCACCTTCTGGCGGGAATGAGGTTGGAGCAGCAGGAAGAGGAATGAGTGCCTGCTGGGGAGGCAGGGACTGGACTGGGAACCTGCCGGGGAGGGCCTACTGTGTTCTGTCAGGTGAGGTGGTGTGTGATTGTGTCCCTCTGGGGTGTCCAGTTTATGTACCAGCCCAGAGCCCCAGAGCATCTCTGTGAGTCCCGGGTGAAGCAGATGTGGCCTGGCTGGGCCTGGGCCACGGTGGGGGTGAGGGGGGTTCAAGGGAACGGCATTCCGTGTGGGGAATGGTCAGGAATGTGCCCCACCTTTCCAGGTCCCCACATGCAACGGTGCCGAAATCAGCGATTACAAGCTGGAGTGGGGCCAGACGGAGGGTGCGATGGCGGTTATCTACAGCGGCCCCAGCCCGAGTTTCGAAGTGAAAGGCCTCACACCTGCGACCACTTATCTCTGCCGGGTCCAGGTACAGACTGAGCATCTTTCCCCCATACACACACCTCCTCCGTGGGCCACTAAGCAGTGCCTTAGGAGCACAGCCAGAGCAAAAGGACCAACGGGAGCATTGAGCTCCTGAGCCATTTGGACACCACGTACTTGTCAGTGGACTGTCAGCAGCCCCTTGATCACACCCTGGAATTCCCGCCCCCATCACATCTGACAGGCCATCGCTCTCCCTACCTTCAAAGCCCTTCAGTCATTCACACGAGGAAAGGGAGACGCGGCGAAGTGAAACGACTCGCCCGAGGTCACACAGCAGGACAGTGGTGGAGCCAGGATCAGAACCCAGGTCCTGTGACTCCCAGCACCATGCTCCTTCTCCCATTTGGACACACGGCTTGTCCAACCACTGCAGATGTGAATTTTCCGTGGGGCTGATACCCAGGGGTCCCCTCTGGATCTGGGTTTCAGGAAATCACTTGGAGAGAGGAGAGGCCCAGCAGTGGACCATCCTGACCCTGATGGGACCTTTCTATTTTCAGGCGGTGAACGTTGCTGGGGCCGGGTCATTTGGGGAGACGGGCCTCGTGACCACACTGGCGTCGACGCCAGCCGCGGTGACAGTGCTGCGGGTCCTGGAGGACGGGCCGGTCCCGGAGGACGGGCCGGCTGAGACCCCTCGGCCGCCACCGGCCACCACCCTGGCCCTGCAGTGGGAAGAGCCCTGCTGCCACGGCGAGGAGATCACCAGCTACAACATTGACTACGGAGAGAAGCAGGCCGTAGCCGTGGTCGGTGGAACGAGCCACGTCCTGGACTCTCTGCAGCCGGACACGGTCTATAGGTAAGGGACGGATGGTCTTCCCCCTTCCCGTGCCGTGTGGATTTGTGATCAGGCGGGCAAGGGCCCGCACGGGGCTTTGGGGCAGTTTTCACCTCGGGCATTCGCCTTGAGCGTTCATTGTCACACAACATCCCCAAACCTCAGGGCTCAGGTGACAACTTGTCCATTATTGTAGGCTCAGTCATGGTCAGTCAGTCGTATTTATGGAGAGATTACTGCGTGCAGAGCACTGAACTAAGCACTTGGAAAAATACAGTTTAACAGTTGCACTCCCTGCCCATCCTGGCCCTTGGCCCCGCGCTGGCACTCACTTTGGGATAACTTTGGGATAGCAGTGCCTCGGCGTTGATCTGGACCTTCAAGGCCCTACTGAGAGCTCACCTCCTCCAGGAGGACTTCCCAGACTGAGTCCCTTCCTTCCTCTCCCCCTCGTCCCCTTTCCATCCCCCCATCTTACCTCCTTCCCTTCCCCACAGCACCTGTATATATGTATATATGTTTGTACATATTTATTACTCTATTTACTTATTTTACTTGTACATATCTATTCTATTTATTTTATTTTGTTAATATGTTTGGTTTTGTTCTCCGTCTCCCCCTTTTAGACTGTGAGCCCACTGTTGAGTAGGGACTATCTCTATATGTTGCCAATTTGTACTTCCCAAGCGCTTAGTACAGTGCTCTGCACACAGTAAGCGCTCAATAAATACGATTGATGATGGAGACAGGCGGCGAAGCGGACCGGGGGCCGGCGGTGACCCCACTCCTCTTTCCTTACCTGCAGGATCAGGGTCCAAGCCGTCAACAGCCTAGGTCCCGGACCCTTCAGCCCAACGGTCAAAGGCAAGACCCGGCCCCTGCCCCCAGCCCCTCCGCCGCTGGAATGCGCGGTGGTCGGCTCCCAGAGCCTCAAACTCAAATGGGGCGACGGGCCGGGTCGAGCCCTGCATCCCAACCCCACGCAGTTCACCCTGCAGATGGAAGACAGACTTGGCAGGTGAGCGGGCACCGAGCGGCACGAGAACTGGGGGCACTCGGGGCTCATCCGCGGGGCTCTTACTGTCCCAAGCACGCGGCATTTTCCTGCGACCTGGTGTGGCGTACCCTTGGCGTAGAGAGCTGGGTGAGGCCAACACCGTGCCAGTCCTGTTTAATTTTCGCCAGTTTTTGGCGACAGCGACAATTGCCAAGCAGCATCTCTGGGCCCCTGGAAGCGGGGTGACAACCTCGTAGGCCGGGGTGGGCGTCGGTCACGGGTAATTATCTCTGGCAGGTTTATCACACTGCACAGCGGGCCCTGTCACACCTACAAGGTGCAGCGGCTGAACGAGTCCACCGCCTACCGCTTTAAGATCCAAGCCTACAATGAAGCCGGGGAGGGACCCTTCTCCGACATCTACACTTTCGCCACCACCAAGTCTCCGCCGGCCATGCTGAAAGGTGACAGCCCAGAGCCGCATCCTCGGGGGCTGCTTGGCCTGGACCCAGGGCAGAGAGCTACAGGGGGTGGCCCATTAGGAATGCTAGTCCCTCTAGCCCCCCAGGGACCGGTGGTAGGCTTCGGTTTCTTTCTCGGGCTCCCGAAGAGCCAAGGGCAGTGCTGTGGTGTACACAGAAGTCAGCAGGCTTGTGGAGAGGTTTAACTTGCCAGAGCCCAAGACAGCAGCAGCGAGAGGTCACGGATGGGCGCTGTGGGCCGGCCTGCGGGAGGGACGGCGGGGCCTTTCTGGCCCTCTTCTCCCATTCACAAAAATCGTCCTGTTGATCGATCGCTGTTGAGACGGCTCAAGGGAAGCCGGAAGTTGCGGTCCTGATGGGGAGATAGGGCACATTCCCCGGAATTGTATCCGGGAGTATTGACCCGCTTTGGACGGGCTGGCCGGAAATGCCTCGCAGGCTCGTCAGTGGTTTCTGGGTCCCAGCGCCACCCGCTTGGATATTGGGCAGGGCGGGGGTCACCGCCCCACGTGCTCCCCGGGAGCCCGGCCACCACCCCGGATGTCCTGATGGTGACGGAGGGAGGGTGTGGCGGGAGGGAGTCATGGGACGGGCTCACGTCTGTCGGCTTTTCCAGCGCCCAGGGTCTGCCAGCTGGCCGACGGGCTGTGCGAAGTGACGTGGGAACCGGTGGCCCCCATGAGAGGAGACCCCATCGTTTACCTGCTGCAGCTGGTCCACGGGCGGGGCATGGAGCAGGTACGGTGGCGTGCGCGGTCCCGTCTTCCTGTCTCTGGGTCCCCTTGCCGACCACACAGGGCACCGACGCCCATGTCCCCTGACCCCCCCAGGTGTACAAGGGACCGGAGACCTCGTTCCGCCTGTGCAACTTCCAGCCTGATCCCGACCATCGGGTGCGGGTATGCGCCAGCCGCCAGTACCAGGACAGCGCTGGGCCGCAGGAGCTCTGCGGGCCATACAGCCCGGGCACCGCCTTCCCCTGCCCAAAGCCCGCGGTGATGGGGCCGGAGCCAGAAGCGGCGCCGGGGACCGGGGCAGGGCCGGCCTGCCAGACCAAGCTGAGCGATGAGCAGTTCGCCCTGATCCTGGTGGTGGGATTCGCCGCCATCGCGGTGCTGTTCGCCGCAGTCATCCAGTACTTTATAATCAAGTAACCGGCCGTTCCGGCGGCGGCGGCAGCGTCTCTGCTCCAGCAGGCCACGGAGTCCCAGCGGGAGCCGTGGCCGGGAGCGGCGGGCCACCCGGTCTCTGGCTGGTCCCAGAGGCGGGTGGCGAGGCGGGAGGCGCTCCCTCTGCCCCTCAATCTTCAGATCGATCCCCTCCCCACCCTCCTTCCCACCGGCGCCTGAGAGTGGCCGGCTCTTCTCTTCAGGGTTAGCTCTGAGGAGACAGCACACAAGCGCCTTACTGGCCCCCCTATCCTTCCTCTCCTTCCCTTCACTCCAGGGACCCCCGAGGGCAGTACCAGGTCACACAGCGGATCTGCCGGACCGGGCCCGTGGTGGGCACCGGATCCCGCTTCCTCCCGAGGAGCCCGGAGCCTTGGGGCCGGGCCGCAGGTCAGGACCCGGCCGGGGTTGCCGACAATGCCACCCAAACGCGTGCAGGTGCACCCGCCGTGATGCTTGGATCTGGCACAAGACCTCACCAGAAAGCTCCGGTCCGCAGAGCCAGCCTGTCTTTTGCGGTTTTGCTGAAAATCAGTGCAAGGGGGGGATTGTGTCCAGCCCAGCCCTGGCCCCAGGGCATTCTGCAGTGGTGACCCACTGAGGCTGAGCCAGCTGGTCAGGCCGGCTGAGGGGTCAGGGGAGGGGAGCGGAGGGGCACCGGGCCCCGTGGCTTGAGAAGACACGGGAGCGTGCGTGGACACCGGTGCGATTGGGTCAAACCAACGCAGCAACGGAGCCAGGTGCGGATTCTGGCCGTGTCATGGGCCCCCCCCCCCGACCCCCCCCCGGGCCTGGTGGGGCTCCCACGAGGGAGGGCTGCAATGTAGCAATCCACAAACTGTCTTCCAACCACATTCCACCCCTCCGGCAGAGAGTTTTCATTTCTCCTGGCCCAAGCGGGCCTCAAGATTTTTTTTTTTCAATCTCTGGCACCATCTTAAGAGCTGTGGGAGCAAGGCACCGCTCACCCTCCACGGTGAGGGGCGAGGCACCGCGTACCCAACCGCGGTGATGACTTTTGGCTGCACGGTGGGCGCCCACGGGGCCCCTTTCCCACCGGGAGCCCCAGCCTGTCTGTTTTTGGGGGGATGGGAGGGGACGCATCTTTGAAGCTGGAAACTGCAAGTTTTTAATGTCTCGTTGGTCTCAAGGGGATCGTGAAATGTTAGCCCACGGGTCGAATGTTGATGTAGTCCACAATGTTTGTCTAGTTTTTGTGCATCGGAAAATTGCCCCGGTGTGCAGCATGTTTCTACAGAGGTGCAATGGCAGGGATTCCGGAAAGCTGTCCAGTGGAGAACTGGGGTGTCGAAAGGTGGAGGAGGAGGAGGAGGAGCGGGCCGGGGTCGGACAGGGGAGGGGGCGAGGCTGAGGGCGGCGTTTCCTTTGAAAGTAGATTGGGTGCAATCTGAATGAACCGTTTCAAAAAAAAAAAAAATACACTCATTTTGTATTCTATTTATTTTGATTAAGAAGTCCTGGAAAAACATGTATGTTTGAATGTATTGTTCTACTTATAGCAGAACTTTTTAACTTAATCATTTATTATACCGTGAAAGCCTTTTCTCCCACGGCGAGAGAGTTTTTATACAGATAATAGTATTTCTAGTTTGCAGAAGAGTTTATATTCTGCCTTTTTTTTCCCCCTTTCTTCCCTCAGATTTTTAAAAATAAAGTAGCCTGCTTTCGGCAAACCTATTCCCCCTTGTTTTTCCTAAGCAGAAATTTAGAAAGATGCGATGCAAATCAAGCCGCGCGAGGGATACCTATTGATTGTAGGAGTTTTATCAATTGAAGATGGATGAATCGGGCTTTCCGAGTGTGTACTAACCGGGATCGCGGCTGCTCCGAGGGAATGGAAACACTTTGTACCGATCCCAGAAATTGCGTTTTCCGAGCACCTTCTGGGGAAAGTATCTTTATACTACGGAATTCGAGGAGACCTGCATTCTGAGTGCTTGGACGCCCCGTGGTTGCAGGCTGTGCTAGGCAGTTCCTGCTTTTCTAGGGGGGCTCCTAGGGGGTAATCCTTCAAGTCTCCCCAACTTCTGTTAAAGCTGCCGTGCATCTGTAATAACTAAGTTGTAATATCAGATAGATAATATATTGAAAACGGCCAATAAAAATTACAAAAGCATTCCAACACACTTGTGCTGGTGAATTTCTGCTTCTCTCTCAAGCACTCAGTAAGTGCTCAATAAAGACAACTGATTGATTTTCATGTCTTAGGTGTCTTCCATCATCTGCCTACAGTAGTTCCAAAATGACTGGAACAACTCTTCCTCCCTTCAAGGCCCTACTGAGAGCTCACCTCCTCCAGGAGGCCTTCCCAGACTGAGCCCCCTCCTTCCTCTCCCCCTCCTCCCCCTCTCCATCCCCCCCGCCTTACCTCCTTCCCTTCCCCACAGCACCTGTATATATGTTTGTACATATCTATTCTATTAATTTTATTTTGTTAATTTGTTTTGTTCTCTGTCTCCCCCTTCTAGACTGTGAGCCCACTGTTGGGTAGGGCCCGTCTCTATGTGTTGCCAACTTGTACTTCCCAAGCGCTTAGTACAGTGCTCTGCACACAGTAAGCGCTCAATAAATACGATTGATTGATTGACTGTTTCCAGGACCTTGGGTGATGCTCAAAGTCTATTGAGATGCAAGTTTCCCAGAGGTTCCGAAGTGTGTTGGAACATCCTTATCCGGCTCTCTGTTTAGATCCTCTGTTTAGAGAAGCAGCGTGGCTCAGTGGAAAAGAGCACGGAGTCAGGGGTTCAAATCCCGGCTCCGCCACTTGTCAGCTGTGTGACTTTGGGTAAGTCACTTCACTTCTCTGGGCCTCAGTTCCCTCACCTGTAAAATGGAGATGAAGACTGGGAGCCCCCCGTGGGACAACCTGATCACCTTGTAACCTCCCCAGTGCTTAGAACACTGCTTTGCACATAGTAAGCGCTTAATAAATGCCATTATTATTATTATTATTATTATTATCCTCCACAGAGTAAGTTGAATAGGACAGGGACCGCTCTGTGTCCCTGCTTCCTTCCACTGGCCAAAGGGAGTGAAGTGGCTCATTCAAGTTTGGCCAGCAAGGCCCTCAAGAAGTCATTTCTAAACCTTATTATTATTAGGGTATTTGTTAAGCCATTACTTTGGGGCAGACACTGTTTTAAGCGCTGGGATAGATACAAGGTTTTCAGGGTGGGCACAGCCCTTAGCAGCATGGCTTAGCGGATAGAGCAATCAATCAATCAATCGTATTTATTGAGCGCTTACTGTGTGCAGAGCACTGTACTAAGCGCTTGGGAAGTACAAGTTGGCAACATATAGAGACGGTCCCTACCCAACAGTGGGCTCACAGTCTAAAAGGGGGAGACAGAGAACAAAACCAAACATACTAACAAAATAAAATAGAGGGAATGTGTCTGTCAGTTCTGTTACATTGAACTCACCTGAGCTATTAGTACAGTGCTCTGCACCCACTAAATGCTCAATATACATGATTATTAAACATGGGAAGCAGCGTGGCATGGTGGATAGAGCACGGGCTTGGGAGTCAGAAGGACATGGGTTCAAATTTCGACTCCGCCACTTTGCTGTGTGGCCTTGGGCAAGTCACTTAACATCCCTGTGCCGGTTACCTTACCCGTAAAATGGGGATTAAGACTGTGAACGCCACGTAGGACGTGGCCTGTGTCCAACCTGATTTACTTGAATAATAATAATAATAATGGTATTAAGCGCTTACTATGTGCAAAGCACTGTTCTAAGTGCTGGGGGAGAATACAAGGTGATCAGGTTGTCCCTTGTGGGGCTCACAGTCTTAATCCCCATTTTAATCAATCAATCGCATTTATTGAGCACTTATTGTGTGCAGAGCACGGTACTAAGCGCTTGGGAAGTACAAGTTGGCAACATATAGAGACAGTCCCTACCCAACAGTGGGCTCACAGTCTAAAAGGGGGAGACAGAGAACAAAACCAAACATACTAACAAAATAAAATAAATAGAATAGATATGTACAAGCAAAATAAATAGAGAAATAAATATGTACCTCATTTTACAGATGAGGTAACTGAGGCCCAGAGAAGTTAAGTGACTTGCCCAAAGTCACACAGCTGACAAGTGGTGGAGTCATGATTAGAACCCATGACCTCTGGCTCCCAAGCCCGTGCTCTTTCCACTGAGCCACGCTGACCTGTATGCATCCCAGCGCTTAGGACAGTGCCTGGCACATAGCAAGTGCTTAACAAATACCATTATTATTATTATTATTATTATTATTTATTAATAATCAGCCTGCAGTGGGATTGCGGGACTGAGGGCACAGGCTAAATAATGGATGGATCGATCGGCGATGCCGGGGGAGGAGCGGGCTGGCAGCTGAGTGCGGCGCTTAGTACAGCGCTCCGCACACAGAAGGCGCTTAAATAAACATTATTGGTGGACTGCTCTGCACTCAGTAAGCGCTCAATAAATACAATTGAATGAATGAATGAATGTGATATTCACTATTCTATTTATTTTGATAATGATGTGCATATGGCTTTAATTCTATTTGTTCTGACGGTTTTGACACATCTCTACTGGTTTGGTTTTGTTGTCTGTCTCCCCCTTCTAGACTGTGAGCCCGTTGTTGGGTAGGGGCCGTCTCTATATGTTGCCGTCTTGTATTTCCCAAGCGCTTAGTACAGTGCTCTGCACACAGTAAGCGCTCAGTAAATCGTGGCTCAGTGGAAAGAGACCGGGCTTTGGAGTCAGAGATCATGGGTTCAAATCCCGGCTCCGCCAACTGTCAGCTGTGTGACTTTGGGCAAGTCACTTAACTTTTCTGGGCCTCAGTTACCTCATCTGTAAAACGGGCATGAAGACTGTGAGCCCCATGTGGGACAACCTGATCACCTTGTAACCTCCCCCGGGGCTTAGAACAGTGCTTTGCACATAGTAAGCGCTTAACAAAATACCATTATTATTATTATTATTTGGAGTCAGAGATCATGGGTTCAAATCCCAGCTCCGCCAACTGTCAGCTGTGTGACTTTGGGCTAGTCACTTAACTTCTCCGTGCCTCAGTTACCTCATCTGTAAAATGGGGATTCATTCATTCATTCAATCGTATTTATTGAGCGCTTACTGTGTGCAGAGCACTGGACTAAGCGCTTGGGAAGTACAAGCTAGCAACATATAGAGTCGGTCCCTACCCAACAGCGGGTTCACGGTCTCTTGTGGGCCACCCGTGGGACAACCTGATCACCTTGTAACCTCCCCTGGTGCTTAGAACAGTGCTTTGCACATAGTAAGTGCTTAACAAAATACCATCATTATTATTATTATTATTATTTGGAGTCAGAGATCATGGGTTCAAATCCTGCCTCCACCAACTGTCAGCTGTGTGACTTTGGGCAAGTCACTTAACTTTTCTGGGCCTCAGTTACCTCATCTGTAAAATGGGGATGAAGACTGTGAGCCCCAGGTGGGACAACCTGATCACCTTGTAACCTCCCCCAGCGCTTAGAACAGTGCTTTGCACATAGTAAGCACTTAACAAAAATACCATCATTATTATTATTATTATTATTTGGAGTCAGAGATCATGGGTTCAAATCCCGGCTCTGCCAACTGTCAGCTGTGTGACTTTGGGCAAGTCACTTAACTTCTCCGTGCCTCAGTTACCTCATCTGTAAAATGGGGATTCATTCATTCAATCAATCGTATTTATTGAGCGCTTACTGTGTGCAGAGCACTGGACTAAGCGCTTGGGAAGTCCAAGCTGGCAACATATAATCAATCAATCGTATTTATTGAGCGCTTACTGTGTGCAGAGCACTGGACTAAGCGCTTGGGAAGTACAAGTTGGCAACACATAGAGATGGTCAATCAATCAATCAATCGTATTTATTGAGCGCTTACTGTGTGCAGAGCACTGTACTAAGCGCTTGGGAAGTACAAGTTGGCAACATATAGAGACGGTCCCTACCCAACAGCGGGCTCACGGTCTTTGTGAACCCCGATGGGACAACCTGATCACCTTGTAACCTCCTCCGGCGCTTAGAACAGTAAGCGCTTAACAAATGCCATCGTTATTATTATTATTATTAAATACGAATGAATGAATGAACGAATAGATGAACGAAGGCCTCGGGCTTAACAAATGCCATCGTTATTATTATTATTATTATTAAATACGAATGAATGAACGAATAAATGAGCGAAGGAACGAATCATCATCATCAATCGTATTTATTGAGCGCTTACTGTGTGCAGAGCACTGTACTAAGCGCTTGGGAAGGACAAATTGGATGATTCGGGCTTAACAAACGCCATCGTTATCATTATTATTATTATTAAATACGAATGAAAGAACGAATAAATGAACGAAGGAACGAATGACTCGGGCTTAACAAATGCCATCGTTATTATTATTATAATCAAACACGAATGAATGAACGAATAAATGAACGAAGGAACGAATGACTCGGGCTTAACAAATGCCATCGTTATTATTATTATTATTAAGTACGAATGAATGAACGAATGAACGAATGACTCGGGCTTAACAAATGCCATCGTTATTATTATTATTATTATCAAATACGAATGAATGAACGAATAAATGAACGAAGGAACGAATGACTCGGGCTTAACAAATGCCATCGTTATTATTATTATTATTATCAAATACTAATGAATGAAGGAATAAATGAACGAATGAACGAATGAGTCGGGCTTAACAAATGCCATCGTTATTATTATTATTATTAAATACGTATGAATGAACGAATGACTCGGGCTCGTCTCCCGGGGCTCCGCCCTTCCCCATTGGCTGTCCCGCTCCCGCGGCAGTCGGAGCGATGGTGGGCCTCGCTCCCATTGGTCCGCAGCCTGACCGGTCCTCCTCCCCGCCCTCTTATTGGTTAAAATCCCAGCCCCGCCCTTCTGGCGGCTCCCCATTGGCTGTCCCGCTCCCGCGGCAGTCGGAGCGAGGGTGGGCCTCCCTCCCTCGCCCCCATTGGTCCGCAGCCTGACTGGGTCCTCCTCCCCGCCCTCTTATTGGTTAAAGCCCCAGCCCCGCCCTCCTGGCGGCTCCCCATTGGCTGTCCCGCTCCCGCGGCAGTCAAAGCGATGGTGGGCCTCCCTCCCTCGCTCCCATTGGTCCGCAGCCTGACTTGGTCCTCCTCCACGCCCTCTTATTGGTCAAGGTCCCAGCCCCGCCCTCCTGACGGCTCCCCATTGGCTGCCCCGCTCCCTCGGCAGTCGGAGCAAGGGTGGGCCTCCCTCCCTCGCTCCCATTGGTCCGCAGCCTGACTGGGTCCTCCTCCCCGCCCTCTTATTGGTTAAGGCCTCAGCCCCGCCCTCCTGGCGGCTCCCCATTGGCTGCTCCCCCTATAAAAGCGCGTCCCCGGCGGGCGCGCGCGGCTCCGGGCCCGGAAGTCCATTCTGAGGCGACGGCGGGATGGAGCCGGCCAAGATGGCGTCGCCAAAGAGCGCGCCCAAAGACGCTCAGGTGAGGAGGTGGCGACCCCCTTTCGGCCCCTCAATGATAATAATAATGATGCCATTTGTTAATAATAATAATAATAATGACGTTTATTAAGCGCTTACTATGTGCAAAGCACTGTTCTAAGCGCTGGGAGTTTACAAGGTGATCAGGTTGTCCCATGCAGGACTCACAGCCTTCATCCCCATGCTGCTGTTAAGCGCTTACTATGCGCAAGGCACTGTTCTAAGCGCTGGGGAGGTTACAAGGTGATCAGGTTGTCCCACTGGGGGCTCACAGTCTTCCTCCCCATTTTCCAGATGAGGGAACTGAGGCTCGGAGAAGTGACTTGCCCGAGGTCACACAGCAGACACGTGGAGGAGCCGGGATTCGAACCCATGACCTCTGACTCCAGAGTGGGCCCGACTCTTCCTATCAATCAATCGATCGTATTTATTGAGCGCTTACTGTGTGCAGAGCACTGTACTAAGCGCTTGGGAAGTGTCCATCCGCCAAGCTAGCTCTCTTCCTCCCTTCAAGGCCCTGCTGAGAGCTCACCTCCTCCAGGAGGCCTTCCCAGACTGAGCCCCTTCCTTCCTCTCCCCCTCGTCCCCCTCTCCATCCCCCCATCTTATCTCCTTCCCTTCCCCACAGCACCTGTATATATGTTTGTACATATTTATTACTCTATTTGTTTTACTTGTACATATCTATTCTATTTATTTTATTTTGTTAGTATGTTTGGTTTTGTTCTCTGTCTCCCCCTTTTAGACTGTGAGCCCACTGGTGGGTAGGGACCGTCTCTGTATGTTGCCAATTTGTACTTCCCAAGCGCTTAGTACAGTGCTCTGCACATAGTAAGCGCTCAATAAATACGATTGATGATGACGATTGATGATGATGAAGTACAAGTTGGCAACATAGAGAGGCGGTCCCCACCCAACAGCGGGCTCACAGTCGAAAAGACTCTTCCTCCCCGAGCAGCGCGGACATTGAAGGGGTCGAGGGGGGTCGGGACGAGGGTGAGAGCCAGTCTGGGGGCTCCCCACCCCGTCCGTCCTTCCTAAATAATAATAATTATAGTATTTGTTAAGCGCTTACCCTGTGCCAAACACTAGTCCAAGCGCCGAGGTGATCAGGTTGGTCCACGTGGGGCTCACAGTCTCAATCCCCATTTTCCAGATGAGGGAACTGAGGCCCAGAGAAGAATAATAATGATGAGGATGGCGTTTGTTAAGCGAGCGCTGGGGTAAATGCAAGGTGGTCAGGTTGCCCCACGGGGGGCTCACAGTCTCAATCCCCATTTTACAGATGAGGAAACTGAGGCCCAGAGAAGAATAATAATAATGATGGTGATGGCATCTATTAAGCGCTTACTATGTGCAGAGCACTGTTCTGAGTGCTGGGGAGGTTACAGAGTGATCCGGTTGTCCCACGGGGGGCTCACAGTCTCAATCCCCATTTTCCAGATGAGGGAACTGAGGCCCAGAGAATAATAATAATAATGATGATGATGGCATTTGTTAAGCACTTACTATGTGCAGAGCTCTGTTCTGAGCGCTGGGGAGGTTACAAAGTGATCCGGTTGTCCCACGGGGGGCTCACAGTCTCAATCCCCATTTTCCAGGTAAGGGAATTTAGGCCCAGAGAATAATAATAATGATGATGATGGCATCTGTTAAGCGCTTACTATGTGCAGAGCATTGTTCTGAGCGCTGGGGTGGTTACAAAGTGATCTGGTTGTCCCATGGGGGGCTCACAGTCTTAATAATAATAATAATGATGGCATTTATTAAGCACTTACTATGTGCAAAGCACTGTTCTAAGCGCTGGGGTAGATACAAGGTAATCAAGTTGTCCCACGTGGGGCTCACAGACTTAATCCCCATTTTCCAGTTGAGGGAACTGAGGCCCAGAGAAGTTAAGTGACTTGCCCAAAGTCACACAGCTGACAAGTGGTGGAGCTGGGATTTGAACCCATGACCTCTAACTCCAAAGCCCAAGCTCTTTCCACTGAGCCACACTGCTTTTTAATCCCCATTTTACAGATGTGGGAACTGAGGCCCACAGAAGTCAAGTAACTTGCCCAAAGTCACACAGCTGACAGTTGGCGGAGTTGGAATTAGAACCCAGGACCTCTTGACTCCCAAGCCCATGCTGCGGCTCTGCCACTTATCGGCTGTGTGGCTTTGGGCAAGTCACTTAACTTCTCTGGGCCTCAGTGACCTCATCTGTAAAATGGGGATTAAGATTGTGAGCCCCACGTGGGACAACTTGATCACCTTGTGGCCCCCCAGCGCTTAGAACAATGCTTTGCACATAGTAAGAGCGTAACAAATACCATCATTATGTATTTATTATTCCCCTCCCCTCAGGTGATGGCCCAGATCCTGAAGGACATGGGGATCACGGAGTACGAGCCGAGAGTCATCAATCAGATGCTGGAGTTCGCGTTCCGTGAGTGAGCCGTCCGAGCCGGTGCGGGGATTTGGCCCCGGGACCCGTCCCGGACTGCCCTCCTTCTGTGGCCAAAACCTTTTCCTGAGCGCCACCGGACCTCTGATGGGCTCCCTTTTCTGGGCAGTGTGCCGGGCGGGAGGCAGAAGAATCTGGGTTCGAATGCCGGTTCCACTACTTGATGTTAATTATGGTATTTAAGTGCTTACTATGGTGCCAGTCAATATACTAAACGCTGGCGTGGTTACAAGCAAATCGAGTTGGACCCAGACCGTGCCCCGTGTGGGACCCACGGTCTCAGTCCCTATTTTACAGATGAGGTAACTGAGGCACAGAGAATAATGATGGTGTTTCAGTGCTTACTATGTGCCAAGCACTGTTCTAAGCTTCAATACTTGCTCTCCCTCCTACTCTATTTATTTATTTATTTTACTTGTACATATCTACTCTGTTTATTTTATTTTGCTAATACGGTTGGTTTTGTTTTCTGTCTCCCCCTGCTAGACTGTGAGCCCACTGTTGGGTAGGGACTGTCTCTATATGTTGCCACCTTGTACTTCCCAAGCACTTAGTACAGTGCTCTGCACACAGTAAGCGCTCAATAAATATGATTGACTGACTGACTGACTAAGCGCTGGGCGGATACAAGGTGATCAGGTTGTCCCACTTGGGGCTCGTAATCTTAATCCCCGCTTTCCAGATGAGGTAACTGAGACACAGAGAAGTTAAGTGACTGGCCCCAAATCACACAGCCGATAAGTGGCGGAGCTGGGATGAGAATTCCCCGAGCCCGTGCCCTTTCTGCTGAGCCACACTGCTTCTCTGGAGAAGTGAAGTGACTGGCCCAAGGTCACATAGACAAGCGGCGGAGCTGGGATTAGAACCCATGACATTCTGTCTCCCAGGCCCGTGCTGCTTGCTGTTACTTGTCTGCTATGTGACCTCGGGCAATACACTTAACTTCTTTGTGTATCAGTTGCCTCATCTGTAAAACGGGGATTAACACTGTGAGCCCCATGTGGGACAGGCTGTGTCATCATCAATCGTATTTATTGAGCACTTACTATGTGCAGAGCACTGTACTACCAACTTGATTATCTTTTATCCACCCCAGCACTTAGTACAGTGCCTGTTACATAGTTCGTGCTTAAGAAATACCATAAAAAGAGTCTTGAATTCCTGGGGGTGGCGGGGGGTGGGGGGCATACCCTAAATAGGAGAGCAGATTTCTGCCCCCAAGTCGCTTGCATTGTCGCTCTTGCAGAATTGCCCGGTTGGACCTTTGCCACAGAGCATATTGATGGTTCAGTGATAGAATTTTCAGCTATTCATCAACATCATCATCATCATCAATCGTATTTATTGAGCGCTTACTGTGTGCAGAGCACTGTACTAAGCGCTTGGGAAGTACAAATTGGCAACATATAGAGACAGTCCCTACCCAACAGTGGGCTCACAGTCTAAAAGGGGGAGACAGAGAACATAACCAACCATACTAACAAAATAAAATAAACAAAAATAAATAAAACAAAATAAAATAAATATTCATTCGTTCATTCACATTTATTGAGCACTTACTGTATGCAGAGCACTGTACTTAGAGTTTCGGAGAGTACACTATAGCAATAAACAGACACAGTCCCTGCCAACAATGAGCTTACAGTCTAGAGGGAGAGACATTAATATAAATAAGTAAATTACAGATATGGACATAAGTGCTGTGAATGAAGGGAGTAAGTCAGGGTGGCACAGAAGGAGGAGGGGAAAGGAGAGCCTAGTCAGGGAAAGCCTCTTGGAGGAGATGTGCCTTCAAATAAGGCTTTGAAGTGGGAGGGTTATTGTCAGTTGGATTTGAGGATAGAGGGAATTCCAGGCCAGAGATAGGATGTGGGCGAGAGGTCAGTGGCAAGAAAGACAAGATCGAAGTACAGTGAGAAAGATCGCATTAGCGAAGTGAAGCATGTGTGGGCTGGTTTGTAGTAGGAGAGTAGCGAGGTGAGATGTGGGGGCAAGGTGATGGAGTGCTTTAATGCCAATGGTAAGTTTTTGTCCGATGCAAAGGGGGATGAGAAACAATTAGTTTCTTGAGGAGTGGGGAAACGGCTGAATGTTTTTGTAGAAGAATGATTCAGGCAACAGAGTAAAGAATGGACTGGAGAGGTGAGAGGCAGGAGGCAGGGAGATCAGCAGAGAGGCTGCTAGAGTAATCAAGGCAGGGTAGGATAAGTGACTGGAATGTGGTAGCAGTTTGGATGGAGAGGAAAGGGCAGGTTTTAGCCATGTTGTGAAGGTTGAACTGACAGGATTTAGTGATAGATTGAATATGTGGGCTGAAAGAGAGGAGTCCATCGATCGATCAATCGATCAATCATATTTATTGAGCGCTTACTGTGTGCAGAGCACTGTACTAAGCGCTTGGGAAGTACAAGTTGGCAACATATAGAGACAGTCCCTACCCAACAGTGGGCTCACAGTCTAAAAGGGGGAGACGGAGAACAAAACCAAACACACTAACAAAATAAAATAAATAGAATAGATATGTACAAGTTGAGATATGTACAAGTTCCTGCTGAGAGCTCACCTCCTCCAGGAGGCCTTCCCAGACTGAGCCCCTTCCTTCCTCTCCCCCTCGTCCCCCTCTCCATGCCCCCCCCATCTTACCTCCTTCCCTTCCCCACAGCACCTGTATATATGTATATACGTTTGTACATATTTATTACTCTATTTATTTATTTATTTTACTTGTACATATCTATCCTATTTATTTTATTTTGTTAGTATGTTTGGTTTTGTTCTCTGTCTCCCCCTTTTAGACTGTGAGCCCACTATTGGGTAGGGACTGTCTGTATATGTTGCCAATTTGTACTTCCCAAGTGCTTAGTACAGTGCTCTGCACATAGTAAGTGCTCAATAAATACGATTGATGATGATGATGATGAAGTAAAATAAATAAATAAATAGAGTAATAAATATGTACAAACATATATACATATATACAGGTGCTGTGGGGAAGGGAAGGAGGTAAGATGGGGGGGATGGAGAGGGGGACGAGGGGGAGAGGAAGGAAGGGGCTCAGTCAAGGGTAACAGCTAGGTTATGGGTTTGTGAAAAAGGAAGGAGGGTGGTGCCGTCTCCAGTGATGGGAAAATCAGGGGGAGGATCTACAGTAAGTAATGGGAAAATCAGGGGGAGGACAGGGTTTAGGTGGGAATATAAGTTCTGTTTTAGACATGACCCCAGCGTGAGCATTCTTACTTGGGGAATGCTGGGAGCAGCCAGCTCTCCTCCCCTGTTTCAGCGTCCGGCAGGAGACCTGCCCACAGCCAGCCGAGCTGTGGGCAGCTCAACCAGTGGGAGAGGGGGACAGCACGAGTGTGCAGCAACTAGTAGGAGACCTGCAAAGGCTGGTGGGAGTTGAAAAGGGGTGGGTGGGGAGGAGGAGCTCCCCAGCTCCAGAAGGCAGCAGGAACCGTGGCCGGATCCAGCCCCGTTGGCCACACTGATTTCCTGTCCCAGGGTACGTGACCACGATCCTGGAGGATGCGAAAATCTACTCAAGCCATGCCAAGAAATCGAACGTCGACCCAGATGACGTGAGATTGGCGATCCAGTGCCGCACCGACCAGTCGTTCACTTCCCCTCCCCCCAGGGATGTGAGTGGCCTTTCTCCTTCCCCCCACCCTCACAGTGATCCGGTCCCCCAAGCTGGTCCCCCAGACCCTGAGCGTGATTCGGCCATGGCTCGGGCTGGCGGGCTCTGGACAGCGCAGCGTTGCTCACTGCCTCTCTGCTTACAGTTTCTGTTAGACATCGCAAGACAGAAAAATCAGACCCCGCTCCCCCTCATCAAGCCGTACTCCGGCCCACGGCTGCCCCCGGACAGGTACTGCCTCACGGCTCCCAACTACCGGCTGAAACCCCTGCAGAAAAAGGTACGTGTGCGGACCTCCCCCGAGTCCGGCTTCGGCCACAGGGACTTCTGCTGGCTCTTGACTGGCCCCCCCCAAATGAACCCTGGCTGGACCCATGCAGGCCCCTGTTTCTTGAGCCCCACTGCCCTGGTGTTGTTGCTGGCTCCACCTCCATGTGCGATTGGCCATGCCAGGCATGGATCTCGGGGACCTCTCGCATCTGGAAACCCCGAAACAGCCCCTGAATGCACCCACCCCTGTCTGGGGGCTGCACTGGGGATGCCACTGAGGGTAGAGAGAGTCTGAGGCTTGAGGGCCAGTCCATAAGGAAGGTGGCCTGTGGGGGCAAGGGGGCCACTGTGCAGTGAGACTCCGTCTGTGTGGCGGTCTCGGAGGGAGATGACGCGTGAGTCTTGTGGAGAGGGGGCCCCGCGCGGATCGGCCTTGGGAGGTTTTAATTGACGTCTGCTCTCTCCTCCCACAGGTGTCGTCCTCGGCGGGCAGAATCACCGTGCCACGGCTCAGCGTCGGCGCCGTCGGCAGCCGCCCCAGCACCCCCACCCTAGGTAAGGGCTCCCCGAGGCCAACAACGGGGGATGGTAGGGAGATGCAGTGGGGGTGGCACAGCTGAGGGCAATGTAGACCCCTGGTGTTGCCAGGATGGGAATGGGACTGATCCCATCCCCTGATTTCCAGAACTAGCTATGATTCTTCCCTCCTCCTCCCCACTCCCCGGGTTTGACTCTTGCTGTGGTTTCAGGAACCCCTTCGGCCCAGGCGGTATCCGTGTCGGCCAAAGTGGGGGGCCCCGTGTCCCTGGCTGGCCAGAGGTTCACGGTGCAGATCCCCAACTCCCAGGCCTCCAACGTCAAGTCAGGTAAGGATGGGGCCGGGGGGGTCGAGAGGCCGGGGCAGCTCCGAGCTGGGTAAACCGAGTTTGACCGTGGTCTCTGGCACCCACCCGACTCTTTGGCGGCCTTGACCACTCTGGCTTGGCCCTGATGACCACTACAACTGGGGTTTGGGCGTCCTTTTTTCTCAAGGTCCCCGTGTGCCATTTGGTTGGCAGTGGGCGTGGGCTGGGGCTCTCAGCGGGGCGGAGCCCAAGCCTGTCGTCGGGGTGGGAAGGGCACGGAGCTCAGGGCCGGGGCCCTCACTCGGCTTCCTGCCCCATGTGGGGCTCTGATTGACGTGACCATGTTGGACCTTCGCCCAGCCCTTCCCACAAGCCCGGCAGTCCAGAACGTGCTCATCAACCCCTCGCTCATCACATCCAAGAACATCCTGATCACCACCAACATGGTGGCGGCCTCCCAGAGCACCGGCTCCGAGCCCTCGGGGCCACTCAAACGGAAGCACGAGGACGACGACGACCTGGACGGCTTGTGAGGGGCCGGGCCGCTGGAGGACCGGACCGTCGGGGGCCGGGCTCTGGTTTCCTTCCAGCCGGGAGGCGGCACCTGTGAGGGGGCATCAAGTTGGACGCCGGGTTAGTGGCACGACGCAGCCGGGACTGTTGGGTTGGCTTTTGTCTGAGTGAGCGGGGATTCCATCGGCTTTCGGCCCCGGGAAATAAAGCTGCCACCCATCCTTCTCCACTCGGTAGAAGTGAATCCGGAAGCTTGTTCTGCGCTCCCCACTACACTCGGCAAGGGGCAGTCCCTGGACCATCCGATCGGATGCAGCTTTTCATCCCGCACGCAGCTCACCGTCTCGGAGGGAGGAAGGGCAACTGAGAGGGGTCTGAGGTCCAGAGAGATTCAGCCGCTTGCCTGAAGTCACGCAGTAGGGCTGGGCTAGAAGCAGGACGCCTGGCAGCCATCCCACTCTCTCTCCAACAGCCCCAACCAGTGACGCTCGGTCCCCAGTGCAGCCTGGAGGTAGGCAGTGGCCACAGGCAGGTTCAGTAGTGGTTACTGACACGTCGTGAGCCATGTGGGTGGGTTGCAGTTGGACCCCACTGATCAGGACCCCTGGATCTCTTCCAGGTCCTCAGGGTCCCCACTCCCCAGACCTGCCAAGGGGAGACCAGCCTGTTTGTGTGAAAGGAGGTAGGCAAGGTTTAGTGGGCAGAACACAGCCCTGGGAGTCAGGAGGTCATGGGTTGTAATCTCAGCTCAACCGCCTGTCTACTGTGTGACCTTGGGTAAGTCACATAACTTCTCTGGGCTCAGTTCCCACATCTGTAAAAAAAAAATGGGGATTAAGTATGTGAGCCCAATGTGGGACAGGGACTGTGTTCAACCTGATTAACTTGTTGCTACCCCAGTGTTTAGAACAGTGCTTAGCACATAGTAAGCACTTAGCAAGTAGCATAATTGTAATTATGCTCCTGTGAACTGGCCCGACGTCATGACCCCCAATTGCAGCATGCGAGAACCCCTTCAGACTGAGGCCGGGGGTCACCCAAGGAGCATCCTGCTGCTGTGGGGAGGTGGAGGTATCAGAGAAGGTACAAGCAGGGCAGGATTCAGGGTGGGAGGGCTTCAGGGCACAGCAGGGATTGGGGGAGACAACGTTCAGGGGCAGGGTTAGGAGAGATCAAGTCGACAAGTCCCTGGCTGAGGGGCGGCACGATGGCTTTGAAAGGTGGACGTGGTGTCTGGATAAAGCTAAAGCCAAGGGCCGGCAGAGGGAAATCTTGCCGGACCCCTCACCACCCCTGGATTCGCTGTCCCACTTGGGCTCCCCAGTGTCCAAGAGAGGCTAGCACGGAGGATGGGGCAGGCCGGAGAGGAAGGTGCGTGCTGGCATTTAAGGGGTCACTGATGCACTCTGCGTGCCACATTTCAAACCAGCATTATTCCCGTCCCCAAAGGCTCGTCCAACTCGCAAATCCCCTTGGTGGCATTCAGCCGTCCCTCTCCTACCACTTCCACCTCCTCTTAGCCCCCCACCACAACCCTCTCCCGCCAACCCCCGCTTTGTTTTTCCCAACAGTAGAGGTCAGCACAGCACAGGGAAACATTCTCTGTTTCCAGAGAATGTTTCTTTTACCCGTGCACGTGGAGTGGGCTTCTACCCAACCCCAGGTGTACACATATTCACAATAGCACACACATATACACCCCCTCTCACAGGCCCATTACCCTTGGAGAATTTGCAGTGTCTAAACCCTAATCCATTCTCTGCATCCAAACTTCTACTAAACTGCTATAAGCACTTATCCTATCCTGCCCTGCCTTAACTACTGCATCTGCCTCAATCAATTATTCATTCAATCATTCATTCAGTTGTATTGATTGAGCACTTACTGTGGGCAGAGCACTGTACTAAGCGCTTGGGAAGTACAAGTCGGCAACATATAGAGACGGTCCCTACCCAACAGTGGGCTCACAGTCTAGAATGGGGAGACAGACAACAAAACATGTAGACAAGACAGGTGTCAAAACCGTCAGAATAAACAGAATTATAGCTATATGCACATCGTTAATAAAATAGAGTAGTAAATATGTACAAGTAAAATAGAGCAATAAATATGTACAAATATATACAAGTGCTGTGGAGGGGGGAAGGAGGTCGGGCAGGAGGGGCGATGGGGAGGAGGAGAGGGAAAGGGGGGGGCTCGGTCTGGGAAGGCCTCCTGGAGGAAATGGGCTCTCAGTAGGACTTTGAAGGGAGGAAGAGAGCCAGTTTGGAGGATGTGTGGAGGGAGGGCATTCCAGGCCAGGGGGAGGACGTGGGCCAGGGGTCGACAGCGTGACAGGCGAGAACAAGGCCCGGTGAGGAGATTAGCGGCAGAGGAGCGGAGGGTGCGGGCTGGGCTGTAGGAGAAGGGAGGTGAGGTAGGATGGTGTGAGGGGATGGAGAGCCTTGAAGCTGAGAGTGAAGAGTTTTTGCTTGATTTGCAGGTTGACAGGCAACAACTGGAGATATTTGAGGAGCAGAGGGACATGCCCAGAGCATTCCTGTACAAAGATAATCCAGGCAGCAGAGTGAAGTATAGACTGAAGCAGGGAGAGACAGGAAGATGGGAGATCAGAGTGGAGGCTGTTGCAGTAATCCAGTAGGGATAGGATGAGAGATTGAGCCAGTGAGGTAGTGGTTTGGATGGAGAGGAAAGGGTGGATCTTGGCGATGTTGTGGAGGTGAGACTGGCAGATTTTGGTGACGGATTGGTTGTGTGGGGTGAATGAGAGAGCGGAGTCAAGGATGACACCAAGGTTGTGGGCTTGTGGGACGGGAAGAATGGTAGTGCCGTCTACAGTGACGGGAAAGGGAGAGAACGGTTTGGGAGGGAAGATAAGGAGTTCAGTCTTGGACATATTTAGTTTCTCTGGGGGCAGACATCCAGAGGGAGTTGATTTGAAGGCAGGAGGAGATATGATCCTGGAGGAAGGGAGAGCAGGAGTGGAGATGTAGATTTGGGTGTCATCAGTGTAGAGATGATAGTTGAAGCCGTGGGAGCAAAATTAGTGGTTTTATTGAGTGCTTACTATATGCAGAGCACCGTACCATGGTCTGGCAGAGTACAACTGAATTAGAAGATATTTGCCTGCCCACAATGAGGTTGCAGTCTGAAGGGGGAGACATGTTAAGGTAAGTAATTGATAAAGTAATTTAAAGATATATAAATAAATCCTGTGCGGCTGTGGGACAAATAGCATAGATGACTCAGAAGGGAGTATGAGTCAGGGAAAAGAGGGTTTAGTTGGGGAAGGCCACTTTCAGGATTTGTGACCTTAATAATGTTTTGATGGTGGGGAAAGTGCTGGTCTGGCGTATATGGAGGAGGAGGATGCAGGAAAGGGGTCCATGACCAGATAGACGAGATCGGGACACAGTGAGTAAATTGGCCCTAGAGGAAATGAGTGAGGTGAGGTAGGATGGGGCAAACTGAGTTCTTCAAAGGAGATAGATAATTCCTGTTAAATGCAGAGGTGAATGGGCAGCCGTTCAAAGGTTCTTGAGAGGTGGGGAAACAGACTGAACGTTTTTCTGGAAGTGATCTGTGCAGCAGAGAAGTATGGACTAGTGGAGAGAGACAAGCGGCCGAGAGGTCAATGAGGAGGCAGATGCAGTAGTTTAGGGTGTTCAGTGTGGTAGCAGTTTGGAGGGAGAGGAAGGGGTGGATTTTAGCAGTGTTGTGAAGATAGAACCGACACGATTTGGTGATAGAACGAATATGGGCATGGAATGAGAGAGATGAGTTGAGGACAATGCCAAAGTTCTGGGCTTGTAAATTAGGCTAGTGGTATTGTCTACTGTGATGGGAAAGACAGCGGGAGGACAGATTTTGGGCGTGAAGATAGAGTTCAGTTTTGGATATGTTTAATTTGAGGTGTCGGCAGGACATCCAGGTAGATGTGAATTGTACTTCCCAAACACTTGGTACAGTGCCCTGCACACGGTAAGTACTCACTAAATATGATTGAGTGAATATGTCCTGAAGGCAGGATTAGATGGGAGATTGCAGGGGAGGAGAGCGGTCAGGGCTAGAATGTAGATTTGAGAATTCTCTGCGTAGCGATGGTAATTGAAGCCATGGGAGTGGGTGAATTCTACGAAGGAGTGGGTGGAGGTGGAAAATAGAAGGGGACCTAGAACTGAGCCCTAAAGTACATCACTGTGGGAGGCAGAGGAGGAGCCGTCAGAGTGATAGGAGGAGAATCGGGGCAGTGTCGGTGAAGCCAAGGGGTGGATAAAATTTCAAGAAGGGAGTGATCTCTAGTGTCCAAGACAGCTGAGAGGTCTAGGAGGATTAGGATAGAGTAGAGGCCGTAAGATTTGGTGAGAAGAAATTAATTGGTTACCTTGGAGAGGGCAGTTTCTGTAATGGAAGGGGGCAGAAGCCAGACTGGAGGGGTATCTAGGTGAGGATTGGAGGAAACAAAGTGGAGACAGCAGGTGTAAACAGCTCTCTCAAGAAGTTTGGAGAGAAATGATAGGAGGAAGATGGGGCAATAGCTGGAGGAACCATGTGGTCAAGGGAGGGTTTTTCTTTTAGGACGGAGGATACGTAAGTACGTGTGAAAGCAGTGGGGAAGAAGCCATTGGAAAGTGAACGGTTGAAGATGGCAGTCAAGGTAGGAAGAAGGTAGGACATGGGTTCTAATCCTGACTCCGCTACTTGTCTGCTGTGTGACTTTGGGCAAATCACTTTGCGGAGCCTCAGTTAACTCCTCTGTAAAATGGAGATTAATAATAATTGTGGTACTTGTTAAGCTCTTACTATGTGCCAAGCACTGTTC
Source organism: Tachyglossus aculeatus (assembly GCF_015852505.1). NCBI lineage: Eukaryota > Metazoa > Chordata > Mammalia > Monotremata > Tachyglossidae > Tachyglossus > Tachyglossus aculeatus. Next base: position 60,877,748 of record NC_052071.1, read on the forward strand.
TGAGCACTGGGATAGGTACAAGTTAATAAAGTTGGACATAGTCCCTGTCGCACACGGGGCTCACACTCATAATTCCCATTTTACAGAAGAAGTAACTGAGGCCCAGAGAAGTTAAGTGACTTGCCCAAGGTCACACAGCAGACGTAGCAGAGCCAGGACTAGGACCCAAGTCCTTCTGAGTTGCAGGCTCATGCTCTATCCATTAAACCACAATGCTTCTCAAAACTGAGAAGCAGCGTGGCTCAGTGGAAAGAGCACGGGCTTTGGAGTCAGAGGTCATGGGTTCGAATACCGGCTCCACCAACTGTCAGCTGTGTGACTTCGGGCAAGTCACTTCACTTCTCTGGGCCTCAGTTCCCTCATCTGTAAAATAGGGATTAAAACTGTGAGCCCCCCGGGGGGACAACCTGATCACCTTGTCACCTCCCCAGCGCATAGAACAGTGCTCTGCACATAGTAAGCGCTTAATAAATACCATTATTATTATTATTATTAACTGGAAGCCCAAGGTAGATTACCTTGTATCTGCCCCTGCGTTTATAACGGTGCCTGGCACATACTAAGCGCTTAACAAATACCACAATTATTTTTATATGTGCTTCACAGGAAGGGAAAGAGAGGGGTGGGATGGTGCAAAAGCGCATCGGGGAGCGAGAAGGACACGTACTCATCCCAGTTTCCCAGTGAATCTGGGGGAGTGGGAGAAGATGCGACCCCCTCTAGAGAGAGCGGCAGAGAGACAGTGTCATCTGAGGAGACCCGGCTTTCAATAATGGCGAGGGGGAGCAGTGACTGGATCAGGAACAGGTCAATGATGAAGTTTCCCCATGATAAAGAAGGAATTCCATCAACCGCACTTGGTTAGGATGGTGGGGACAGTGAGAGGGGTAGGGAGGGTTTGGATAGGAGTGAGTTTGAGGAGGGAAGGGGATGATGTGCATATAGCCTTAATTATGTTTGTTCTGACGATTTTGACACCTATCTACATGTTTTGTTGTCTGTCTTCCCCTTCTAGACTGTGAGCCCGTTGTTGCGTAGGGGCCGTCTCTATATGTTGCCGACTTTTACTTCCCAAGCGCTTAGTACAGTGCTCTGCATACATTAAGCACTCAATAAATACGATTTAATGAATGAATGAGGGGAGGCTCTGGGACAGGATGACAGGAATGGGGTGGGGGTGGCGCAATAATAGTTGTATTCATTCAATCCTATTGAGCGCTTAATATGTGCAGAGCATTGTGCTAAGTGCTTGGAAAGTACAATATAGCAATAAATACAATTGTATTTGTAAGCGCTTACTATGTGCCAAGCACTGGTCTAAACGCTGGGGTAGATACAAGGTAATCTACCTTGGGCTCACAGTTTTAATTGAGAAGCAGCCTGCTTAGTGGATAGAGCCTGGGAGTCAGAAGGACCTGGGTTCTAATCCCGCCTCCGTCACACAACTCCTATGTGACCTTGGGCAAGTCAAGGGGTGGAGGGGGGTTGGATGGGAGTCAAGGGGGAGGGGGGTGGGAGGGTTTCTGGGTCCGGAGGGCAGGGTTTGGGGGATAGGAGTGGGTGGGGCTGATGGGGGGGGGGGGTGCAGAAGGATACTAGGGCGTAAAGAAAGTCCGGAGCTGCAGAAGCTGATTTTTAGGCCCAGTGGCCAAGGCAGGCTCCTCTAGTAGGCGATGATTCAGCCAATCCCAGGTCGGGGGAGCGGGGGAATCCACAAGTTCTGAGCTACGACTAGCGAGTCATTGAAACTTCTGTCCGAAGTGAATGGGCAAATGGTATCGAGTCATTAGATGTGAGGGGTGATGGTTAGACACGTTGTTATCCCCTTGGAGAGTCGTCATCCTAATTCTTGGGCATCAGATCCCAGTGTGGGCGGGGGTTGGAGTCGGGGTGGAGGGAGGTTGGCGAGGCCTTCCTCCGGTCCAAGTCCTCGGTGCCTGGTTGCGATGGAGGGGGCAAGAGTTTAATCCGGTTAGACGCGGTCCCTGTAGCACATGGTGGTACACGAGAGAGGGGGCGGGGGAGTGTCGCTTTCCTCTGGGCAGTCCCGGGACTCTGGTGGGCAGGTTTGGGGGAGCGATCCTCCCCTTTGCTCAGTCCTCATGCACCCACGTGCAGAGGGCGACCCTTCCCTCAGGTGTGATTCTAGGCCTCCGGGGTGAGAGGTGGGGTGGGGGAGTCTGTGTCTTGGTTCTGGGGTGCTCTCCAAGGCACTCATTATAGTAGGTATCCAATACATCCCAGGGATAGATGTGGAAGATTCTCTCTTGACACTAACCAAGCCCTGGTGGGGCATCTGGGAGAGTGAGGGGAGAGTGCTTAGGACAGTGCTGTGAACACATTTAGTGGTCAGTAAATGCCACCGGTGATTGTGAGAATGATCACTCCCCTTCTCTAATGCCTACCTACTCCCTGTCATCATCATCATCAATCGTATTTATTGAGCGCTTACTGTGTGCAGAGCACTGTACTAAGCACTTCGGAAGTACAAGTTGGCAACATATAGAGACAGCCCCTACCCAACAGTGGACTCACTGTCTAAAAGACGATCTCACCTATCTGGCCGCTCTCGCCCACGTCCTGCCTCTGGCCTGGAGCGCCCTCCCTCCTCAGATCTGACAGACGATCACTCGCTCCACCTTCAAAGCCTTAGTGAAGGCACATCACCTCCAAGAGGCTTTCCTAGACTGTCCTCATTTCTGTTTCTCCCTCTCCCTTCTGTCACCCTTGCACTTGGGTTTGCACTCTCTATTGACCTCACCCTCAGAGCACTTAGAATAATGATGGTATTTGTTAAGCGCTTACTACGTGCCAAGCACTGTTCTATACACTGGGGGAGATACAAGGTAATCAGGTTGTCCCACGTGGGGCTCACATTCTTAATCCCCATTTTACAGATGAGGTAACTGAGGCACAGAGAAGTTGTGACTTGCCTAAAGTCACACAGCTGACAAGTGACGGAGCCGGAATTAGAACCCATCACCTCTGACTCCCAAGCCCATGCTTATATCCATATCCGTAACTTCTGATCTACAGCCATGCCCGAATCCCCCTCTAGACTGTGAGCTCGCTGTGGGCAGGTGACGTATCTACCAACTCTGTTGTGCTGTGCTCTCTCAAGCGCTTAATTCAGGTCTGTGCACACAGTAAATGCTCAATAACTACGATTGATTGATTGATTGACCAGCGAGCAGAGGTGAGGCTCTGGGGAACACAGCTGCTCTACTCCTCGGGATGGACGTCTAGGTGGGACAGCCACCCCCAGCCCCAACCCACCGACCAACGCTTAATACAGTGCTCTGCACACAGTAAGCGCTCAATAAATATGATTGATGATGACCAGGTGGTCTGGGGCAGCGGCGGGGGTGGGCCAATGCTGCAGGCTGCAAGAGGACCTGGAGATCTAGTCACCTGGAGATCAAGGAGGGTTGGTTGCTAGTTCTGACTGAGATCTCGCCCCTCCTTCACCCCCGTGCCCCAAGATGTTGCCAATTACCTCTGAGAGTTAAAAAGGGGACAATTAGATACATATTCTTATGTTAATAACCATCGGATTATTTAAAACTGTTTTTCTCTTAAATTCTTTCAAGGGAGAATTGGTAGGGGCGGGGAAATGTGGAAAAGTAGCAATTTCCCCTTTTTAGCGCAGAGCTGTTCTCATAAACACATCTCCGAGAGCAGTGTCGAGAGCTATTTTTCTAAGACTTACTGAGAAACACACCATCCTCCCTCTAATAACCTCCCGGAAACTGAAGGCAACATTACCACCAACTGCTGTGACTCTCAGAAGCAAGCCTACCTTAAGCCAACCTCCCTTTCCCTCCTGGGCCCAGACCCTCTTCCCATCCCGCTTAGGACTCGGTTATTATTATTATTAATAATAATATAATAATAATAATAGTATTTGTTAAGCACTTACTATGTGCCAAGCACTGTTCTAAGCGCTGGGGTAGATACAAGGTAATCAGATTGTCCCACGTGGTGCTCACAGTCTTAATCCTCATTTTACAGTCAAAGTAACTGAGGCACAGAGAAGTTAAGTGGCTTGCCCGAAGTCACACAGTTGACAAGCGGCAGAGGCGGAATTAGAATCCATGACCTCTCCCAAGCCTGGGCTTTTCCCAATAAGCCACGGGATTGTAAACTTCTTGTGGGCAGGGATTGCGTCTACCACCTCAGTTGAAATGTATTTTCCCAAACGCCTAGTACGGTGCTCTGAACGCAGGAAGCGCTCAATAAATGCCACTGGTTAGCCTCCCAAGTGCTCAGTACAGTGCTCTGCACACAGTGAGTGCTCAACAAATGCCATTGATTGATTAATTGACTCTGAGACGGGGATCGCAAAACACTGGGAGGTTCCTGTGTGCTTGTTGCCCTTCTGAGCACGCGATCAGTGCTAGACCATCGGACACCCCTGACTTTCTCCATTCTTGACTCTCCCCTGGTGTCTCAGCCCATCCGACATCCGACTCTACCCAATTCATCCCCGATTCTTCCCCAGTGACCCAGCACTGACCATTTGACACCCCGACTCTCCTCTCCCCATCCTTGACTCCCCCAGTGACCAGCACAGATCATTCAACACCCCTGACTCTCCCTTTTCCATCCTGACTCTCTGCTAATGACCCAACACGGACTATCCGACACCCTGACCACCCCCCTCCTCCATGAAGGGGCACCTGTACCCCCCCCCCCCCCCCCCCGACACCCTGGTGCTCAGCAGTCACAGATGTCCGCAGCCCGCACTACTCTGAGCACCGAGGCGGGATCCGGAGCAAAATGAACGGGATTTTTTTCCCCAACTAAGCAACCTGCTGAGCCCAGCGGCGTCTTGAAACTGTTTCTTTGAAAAGTGCTGAACTCATTTTCCTCCCAAATCTTTAAAAGACAAAAAAAATCTCCCTTTTCTCAGCCGGAGGGATTAATATCTTAAACTTTCCACATGAAAAGTGGATATTGTAATGGCAATATCTGCGGAGTCAGAGCACAGGCTAGTTGATATAGAAAAGAGCACCTGTCTGCGCGTGGGGAGAACGTCGGGCTGGGAATCAGGAGACCTGGATTCTCATCCCAGTGCTGACCCGGGGCCTGCTGTGTGACCTCGGGCAAGTTACTGAAACACTCTGGGCTTCTGTTTCCTAATCCGTAAAGTGACAATAAGATCCCTCTTCTCCCTCCTTCTCAGGAGGTGAGTACTGAATGGGGGCAGGGACTGTGTCCGATCTGATTGTCTTGTGCTTAGCACGGTGCAGGGACTGAGAGAGAATTGTAAATTCCTGGAGGAAGAGCAGGATCGTAGTTTGCTGAGAAGCTCTGTTGCATTCTCTCAAATGCTTAGTGCAGAGCTGCACGCTCTGTAGGCTCTCAGCAAGAACCGCTGATGATGGTGAGCAGGTGGAAAGACCAAAAGGTCCCAGGGGTTTCAGACAGATCTGTGGTCAAGTGTCCATGTCCACATTGGGTCACTGGGGAAGAGTCAGGGACGGAGAGTTAAAGTCAGGGCCGGTGGATGGTCCATGCTGGGTCACTGGGGAACAGTCAGGGATGGAAAGGGGATCCATCGGGGTGACGGATGATCCGTGTTGGGTCACTGGGGTAGAGTCAGGGATGGAGAGGAAAATTCAGGGGAAGCAGCGTGGCTCAGTGGAAAGAGCACGGGCTTTGGAGTCCGAGGTCAGGGGTTCAAATCCCGGCTCTGCCAACTGTCAGCTGTGTGACTTTGGGCAAGTCACTTAACTTCTCTGGGCCTCAGTTACCTCATCTGTAAACGGGGATTAAGACTGTGAGCCCCCCGTGGGACAACATGATCACGTTGTAACCTCCCCAGCACTTACAACAGTGCTTTGCTCATAGTAAGCGCTTAATAAATGCCATCGTTGTTATTATTCTTATAGATGGGTGTGCTGGGTCATTGGGGTAGAGTCAGGAATGGAGGGAAGAAGCAACATGGCCTAGAGAATGGAGCACGGGCCTGGGAGTTAGAAGGACCTGGATTCTAATCTTGGATCTCTCACTTGCCTGTTGTGTGACTTTGGGCAAGTCACTTCACTTCTCTGAGCCTCAGTTACCTCATCTGTAAAATGGGGATCAAAACTTTGAGCACCATGTGGGACATGAACTGTGTCCAACCTGACTACCTTGTATCTACCCTAGTGCTTAGAATCAATCAATCATATATATTGAGCGCTTACTGTGTGCTGAGCACTGTACTAAGCGCTTGGGAGTGCCTGGCACATAGTAAGCGCTTTACAAATACCACACACACAAAAAAAGAAGTCGGGGTGTTGAAAGGTCCGTGCTGGGTCATCGGGGGAGAGTAAGAGGTGTTAGATGGTCCGTGCCGTGTCACTGGGGAAGAGTCAGAGATGGAGAAGGAGAGTCAGGGATGTTGATGGAGAAGCAGCGTGGCTCAGTGGAAAGAGCCCAGGCTTTGGAGTCAGAGGTCATGGGTTCGAATGCCGGCTCCGCCACATGTCTGCTGTGTGACCTTGGGCAAGTCACTTAACTTCTCTGAACCTCAGTTCCCTCATCTGTAAAATGGGGATTAAGACTGTGAGCTGCACGTGGGACAACCTGATCACTTTGTACCCCCCCAGCGCTTAGAACAGTGCTTTGCACATAGTAAGCGCTGAACAAATGCCAACATTATTATTATTATTATTGTTGTTGGATGGATCATGCTGGGTCCCCAGGAAGAGTCAGGGAAGGAGTGGGGAGAGTTACTCACTATGGTTGAAGAGGAAAACTGTGAGTTCCTTATGAGCAGGGAACACATCTACCAACTCCACTATATTGGACTCTCTCAAGCGCTCAGTACAGAGCCGTGCACACAAACAGCACTTAATAATTACCATTGATGGACCGTTTGAAGTAAAGCTCTTTCCCAAGGAAAAAAATTATTGTCAGAGCCGCAGCACAGCACCCTGTGGGAGCCCGGGGATGCCGGCAGCGTGATAATAGAATAAAATAATAATAAAATAATGACGTTTATTAAGCACTTACTATGTTCTAAGTGCTGTTGAAGTTACAAGGTGATCAGGTTGTCCCACGGGGGGCTCACAGTCTTAATCCCCATTTTCCAGATGAGGTAACTGAGGCCCAGAGAAGTTAAGCGACTTGCCCAAAGTTACACAGCTGGCAAGTGGCGGAGCCGGGGTTTGAACCCATGACCTCTGACTCCAAAGCCTGGGCTCTTTCCACGGAGCCACGCTGCTTCTCTGGGTGACCCCAGAGCCCTTCTGTGGTACCTGAGGGCTGTGCGGGGGCAGGGTAGTGCAGGGTGGAGAGCACCTTGGCCTGTCTCAGACAAGAAAAGAGAAGGGGGGCTGGTGGCTTATCTAATAATAATAATGATGATAATAATGATTGTGGTATTAAGCCCATACTGTGTTCCGGGCACTGTACTAAGTGCTGGGGTGGATACAAGCAAATTGGGTTGGACACAGTCCCTGTCCTGCATGGGGCTCACAGTCTTAATCCCATTTTACAGATGAGGTAACTAAGGCACAGAGAAGTGAAGTGGCTTGCCCAAGGTCACACAGCAAACAAGTGGGGAAGCAGCATGGCGCAGTGGAAAGAGCCGGGTCTTTGGAGTCAGAGGTCATGGGTTCAAATCCCAGCTCCGCCAGTTGTCAGCTGTGTGACTTTGGGCAAGTTACTTAACTTCTCTGGGCCTCAGTTCCCTCATCTGTAAAATGGGGATTAAGACTGTGAGCCCCACGTGGGACAACCTGATCACCTTGTAACCTTCCCAGCGCTTAGAACAGTGCTTTGCACATAGTAAGTGCTTAATAAATGCCATTAAAAAAAAAAAGTGGCGGAGGTGGGACTAGAACCCACATGCTCTTTCTACTAAGCCACACTGCTTCCATTCACACCTTTAGTCACCCCTCCCTCAGAGGTCATTTATTTCTATTAATAATAATAATAATAGTAATAATAATGACATTGTATTAAGCACTTACTATGTACAAAGCACTGTTTTAAGCACTGGGGAGGTTACAAGGTGACCAGGTTGTCCCACAGCCGGCTCACAGTCTTCATCCCCATTTTACAGATGAGGTAACAGGCCCAAAGAAGTTAAGTGACTTGCCCACAGTCACAGCTGACAAGTGGCGGGGTGGGATTTGAACCCATGACCTTGACTCCAAAGCCCGTGCTCTTTCCACTGCGCCAAGCTGCTTCTCTAATTAATGCCTGTCTCCCCCTCTAGACTGTAAGCTTATCGTGGGCGGGGAACCTGACTACCCAATTCTGTTGCATTGTACTCTCCCAAGCCTTAGTACAGTGATCTGCTGTCAGTGAACACTCAATCAATACGATTGATTGATGGTGTTGACTCTGCCCTGGAGGGCCTGGGGTGGGATGCTTCTCCCACATGCTTCCTGAACCCGGAGCCAGAGACGAGCTGGGGTCACCGCGCCATCCATGGAGGGTCCCTGGCCGAGACCTGGGGCCAGGAGAAAAAAGACCTGAAGGAGAATTTGCCCCCAGCCCCCAGTGAGCCTAACTGGCAGGACACAATCCCCCAGGCCCCCTTCGACCCCTCTCCTAAACCCCCAGCCCTGGACCCTTCCTCCTCTGCTCCTCCCTGCTCTCCATTCATTCATTCACTCATTCAATCATATTTATTGGGCGCTTACTGTGTGCAGAGCACTGTACTAAGCGCTTATAATAATGATGGCATTTATTAAGCACTTACTATGTGTAAAGCACTGTTCTAATCAATCATTCATTCAATCAATCAATCAATCATATTTATTGAGCGCTTACTATGTGCAGAGCACTGTACTAAGCGCTTGGGAAGTACAAATTGGCAACATATAGAGACAGTCCCTACCCAACATTGGGCTCACAGTCTAAAAGGGGGAGACAGAGAAAAAAAACCCCAAACATACTAACAAAATAAAATGAATAGATATGTACAAGTAAAATAAATAAATGAATAGAGTAATAAATATGTACAAACATATATACATATATACAGGTGCTGTGGGGAAGGGAAGGAGGTAAGATGGGGGGGTTGGAGAGGGGGACGAGGGGGAGAGGAAGGAAGGGGCTCAGTCTGGGAAGGCCTCCTGGAGGAGGTGAGCTCTCAGCAGGGCCTTGATCGTATTGAGCGCTTACTGTGTGCAGAGCACTGTACTAAGTGCTTGGGAAGTACAAGTTGGCAACATATAGAGACAGTCCCTACCCAACAGTGGGCTCACAGTCTTGTTCTAAGCGCTGGGGAGGTTACAAGGTGATCAGGTTGTCCCACAGGGGGCTCACAGTCTTAATCCCCATTTTACAGATGAGGTAACTGAGGCACAGAGAAGTTAAGTGACTTGCCCAAAGTCACACAGCTGACAATCGTGACCCATGACCTTCTGACTCCAAAGCCCATACTCTTTCTACTGAGCCGCGCTGCTTCTCCACGTTCTGGACCCTTTCCCGGCACAACTGCGGAACACAAGTGGGTGAAGCCCACAGACATCTTTAATAAATTACCATCAAACCCAGCTAATTAAAAGCTAATCAGCCAGCTGTGCCTTTTCCCCAGCCATTCACACTGCGGCACTTAATCCTCGTCCAATTTTTAAAAATTTCTCTGGATTTTAATTGCTGGCTGTTATGGAAATCAGACGGATCCCAGGGCTCCGTTTTGGGCCCGCGATCCCTCTCTGAAATTGCCTCTTAGGATGGTAGGGGGGTCTGGGGGGCATCTGGGAGCCAATGGCCATGGTCCAGCACTCAGAGACCAGCGGCCGAAGTCCAACACTCAGGGTCCAGTGCTCGGCACCAAGCTGCCAGCTGGGATTAAGGGCCCAGGACGTTGGTTGAAGGGGTCGACAGGGAGGGAGGTAGTGACCCATCAGTCGGCGGTGGGTACTGAGCGCCCAGTAAGTGCTTGGCACAGTTCAGGGGGCACTTAGGAGAGCGCAGCTGCAGCAGCCCAGAGTCCAGCCCCCAGGGAGCTGCTCTCTGTAGGTGACCGGTTGGAACAGGGCCCTTGGCCAGAGTCAGCCCAAGCCCACCTGTGCAGCCTGAGCAAGCCCATAGAACTCCACCCTGTCCATACGCATTGTCCAGTCATTTATTCAATCATTTTTTTGAGTGGCTACTGTGTGCATAACACTGTACTAAGCCCTTAAGAAAGTACAAAGCACTTGGGGAATACAAGTATGGTCCACAGGGAGGGCTGAAAACTAGCACACAGGTGGTCCCACCTGGACCCTAACTCTAACTACGGCCCCCATGCCCATTCCCAGCTCAGATTGCTCCCTGAGGATCCTTCCTATTATTGTCTGGGGCTGATGGGGCCGGGGTGCCAGGTGCCAACTGTGGGGACAATGGGGCCGGTGTCCCCGATTCCGGCTGTGGGGGTGAAGCCACTGTTTCCCAGCAACTGTCCTTGCTGGACTCCATCAGACCTGAGAACTTGCGAGTGGTGGAAAGACCCCAAATCAGGACTTTTTCTGTCAGCAGCTGTGAACAGCCTGCTTGGCCCTGTCATGTTCTGCTCCAGGGCAGCCCCCGCTTTCATTCATTCAATCGTATTTATTGAGCGCTTACTGTGTGCAGAGCACTGTACTAAGTGCTTGGGAAGTACAAGTTGGCAACATATAGAGACAGTCCCTACCCAACAGTGGGCTCACAGTCTAGAAATCAGCCCTGCCGGGTCTCCCTCTCGGACCCCGCCTGTCCCTCCCCCCTCTTTCTAAGGTCTGGGTTAGAGAAATTCCCCCCACCCCACACCCCAAAGCTGGCTCCTTCCCAGCCCTGCCTTCAGGCCGGAACTGTAGAGGGAAACCCCCGCCTGGGTGAATACTTTGTGGAGTCATTCCAAAACTCATGATTTTTTGGCAAGGCCTGAGCATAGCTAATAGATACCAAACAACACGGGAGATAGGGTAATTCAACTTGAAAGAGGAAACGGAGATGAAAAGGAAAATCCAGGATCTCCGTTGAATCTATTAAAGTCGCCCACGGGGACGTTTATCTGCTGAGCGGGGACGAGAATGAAATTTATCGAATTATAGAAGATCCACTGAGGGAGGATCAGGGATGGAAAGGGAGGGTCAGGGGCTGAAAGGTTTGGGCTGGGTCACTGGAGAGAGTCAGGGACAGAGACGGGAGAGTCGGGGTTGTCGGACGGTCCTTGCTGGGTCAATGGGGGAGAGTCAGGGACGGAGAGGTGAGAGGCAGGGGTGTTGGCTCGTCCATGCTGGCTCACTGGGGGTCAATCATAAATGAAGAGGGGAGAGTCAGGGGTGTTGGATGGTCTGTACTGGGTCACTGGGGAAGAGTCAGGGATGGAGAAGGGAGAGTCAGGGACAGCCAAGGGGTTCCGTGCTGTCGGATGGTCCGTGCCGAGTCTCTGGGGGAGGGCCAGGGTTCTAGATGGGGAGGGTCCAGGGTGTCAGATGGCCTGTACTGGGTCAGTGGAGGATAGTCAGGGATGGAGAGAGGAGAGTCAGGGGTGTCAGATGGTCGATCGATGACTCTTCTCTGGGGACCTCAAATTGACCCATTAATCTAATTAAATCGTTTTTGATCCCCCGGAAAGACTTGAACATCGTGTCCGATCTCTGCCCTAACAAGGACTGAGGGCTACTTATTCATGCAGTACTGTTCCGTTTGTGATTTTGATTAATTTTTCTCCCAATAAAGATGTACGAATTGCATTTGTAGTAACGAGGTCTCTGTTTGTAATGTGCTGCGGCCTTTTTGCACGCTACCAACTTGAGCTCCTTGGCCAGGGAGAGGAGAAATACTTGGGAACTGGGCAGGGGCACTTGGCCCTGGAGGAGTATGGAGGAGTGGGGCTGGGGTCCGGCTCTCAGGAGGGCCCAGGAGGGGCGAAGTGTTCCTACGGGCAGTGCAGAGGGCAGGGGAAGGGACATGGGGAAGAGTCCAGTGGATCACCGTCAACGTCGCCAGCATATGCTGTGTCTACTGTGTGCAGAATGCTGTACCGGGCACCTACTGTTTACAGATAACTGTTACCTTCTCACTGTGCCTAAATCTCACCTGTCTCGCCGCCAACCCTAGGCCCACGTCCTGCCTCTGGCCTGCCCTCCCTCCTCAAATCCCACAGTTACTCTCCTCCCCTTCAAAGCTTTATTGAAGGCACATCTCCTCCAGGAGGCCTTCTCAGACTAAGCCCACTTTTCCTCAACTCCCACTCCCTTCTGCGTCACCCTGACTTGTTCCCTTTGCTCTTTCCCCCCTCCCAACCCCACAGCACTTATATATATCTGTAATTTTATGTATTTGTATTAATGTCTGTCTTCCTCCCTTTAGACTGTAAGCATGTTGCAGACAGGGAATGTCACTGTTTACTGCTGTATTATACTTTCCCAAGAGCGTAGTACAGTGCTCCGCACACAGTAAGCACTTAATAAATACGATTGAATGAATGAATGAATGGATGAATAAACTGGCCGCCGATCCCTGTACTGAATGCCCACTAAGGGGGCTCTGCAGAGCTCATTACTTGGAGCCTGCTTTGGGCAGAGCACTTTACTGGATGCCTTCAATCGTACTGAATGAATGAACAGAGAATCATTAAGAGAAGCAACGTGGCTTAGAGGAAAGAGCGTGGGCTTTGGGAGTCAGAGGTCATGGGTTCTAATCCCGGCTCCCCCACATGTCTGCTGTGTGACCTTGGGCAAGTCACAACTTTCATTCATTCAATCGTATTTATTGAGCGCTTACTGTGTGCAGAACACTGTACTAAGCCCTTGGGAAGTACAAGTTGGCAACATACAGAGACGGTCCCTACCCAACAGCGGGCTCTCATTCTAGAACGGGGAGACAGACAACAAAACAAAACATATTAACAAAATAAAATGAATAGAATAAATATGCACAAATAAAATAGAGTAATAAATACGTACAAACATATACACATATATACAGGTGCTGTGGGGAGGGGAAGGAGGTAAGGCGGGGGGATGGGGAGGGGGGAAGGGGGAGAGGAAGGAGGGGGCTCAGTCCGGGAAGGCCTCCTGGAGGAGGTGAGCTCTCAGTAGGGCTTTGAAGGGAGGAAGAGAGCTAGCTTGGTGGATGTGCGGAGGGAGGGCATTCCGGGCCAGGGGGATTACGTGGGCCGGGGGTCGACAGCGGGACAGGCGAGAACGAGGCCCAGTGAGGAGATTAGCAGCAGAGGAGCTGAGGGTGTGGGCTGGGCTGGAGAAGGAGAGAAGGGAGGTGAGGTAGGAGGGGATGAGGGGATGGACAGTCTTGAAGCCGAGGGTGAGGAGTTTTTGCCTGATGAATGATTGAATAATAATAATAATAATAATAATGGCATTTATTAAGCGCTTACTATGTGCAAAGCACTGTTCTAAGCGCTGGGGAGGTTACAAGGTGATCAGGTTGTCCCACGTGGGGCTCACAGTCTCAATCCCCATTTTACAGATGAGGTAACTGAGGCACAGAGAAGTTAAGTGACTTGCCCAAAGTCACATAGCTGACAATTGGTAGAGCCGGGGTTTGAACCCATGACCTCTGACTCCAAAGCCCGTGCTCTTCTCCACTGAGCCACGCTGCTTCTCTAATCCCCCAGTGATTGAATGAATGAATGAACTTCTCTGAGCCTCAGTTACCTCATCTGCAAAATGGGGATTAAGACTGTGAGCCCCACGTGGGACAACGTGATCACCTTGTATCCCCACCCAGCGCTTAGAACAGTGCTTTGCACATAGCAAGCGTTTAGCAAATGTCATCATCATCATTATTATTATTACTAAGCGTTTGGGGAAATACAATACAGCAGTAAAGAGTGGCGATCCCCGCTCATGACGAGCTCACAGTCCAGAGCTGTGTGCAGGGCATCACACTGGGCGTTTGGGCCCGTACAATGGAAGGGAGATCCCTGGTCTCCCCCTTCTAGACTGTGAGCCCGCTGTTGGGTAGGGACCGTCTCTATATGTTGCCAACCTGTACTTCCCAAGCGCTTAGTACAGTGCTCTGCACATAGTAAGCGCTCAATAAATACGATTGATGATGATGATGATGAATGAATGAATGGTGCCGGCAGAGTTAAAGTGACAGGAGCAGGGAAGCTGGGAGGGTGAAGAGGTGGAGCTTGGAACAACGACGTCATTCAGAGAGTCGGGGCAACGTTAAGGGGAAGGGGCAGGAGAAGGACACTCAGCTGTGCGGCCTGTCAGGGCCTGCTGGGCCGATGCAGGGGCGGGCTGAGGGGCAGCGGGACCCGAAAGCTATGAATAATAATTAATAATAATAATAATAATGATGGCATTTGTTAAGCGCTTACTATTTGCAAAGCACTGTTCTAAGCGCTGGGGGTAGGGGGGGATACAAGGTGATCAGGTTGTCCCACGTGGGGCTCACAGTCTTCACCCCCAATTTTACAGATGAGGTACCTGAGGCCCAGAGAAGTTAAGTGACTTGCCCAAAGTCACACAGCTGACAGTTGGCGGAGCTGGGATTTGAACCCATGACCTCTGGCTCCCAAGCCTGGGCTCTTTCCTCTAAGCTACACTGCTTCCCTTAATAACAATGATCGTGTTTGTTAGAGAAGCAGTGTGGCTCAGTAGAAAGAGCGCGGGCATGGGAGTCAGAGCCCACTGTTGGGTAGGGACTGTCTCTATATGTTGCCAACTTGTACTTCCCAAGCGCTTAGTACAGTGCTCTGCACACAGTAAGCGCTCAATAAATACGATTGATGATGATGAGGTCATGGGTTCTAATTCTTATCAGCTGCGTGACTTTAGGCAAGTCACTTCTCTGTGCCTCAGTTACCTCATCTGGAAAATGGGGATGAAAACTGTTAGTCCCATGTGGGACAACTTGATTACCTTGTACCTCCCCCAGTGCTTAGAACAGTGCGTGGCACATAGTAAGTGCTTAACAAATACCAAAATTATTATTATTATTATTAAGCGCTTAGTTTGTGCCAGGCACTGTACTGAGCGCTAGGGTGGATACAAGCAAATTGCATTGGACACAGTCCCTGTTCCACATGGGGCTCCCAGTCTCAATCCCCATTTTACAGATGAGGAAACTGGGGTGCAGAGAATGATAATAATAATAGTAATAGTAATGATATTTGTTAAGCACTTATTAAGTGCCAAGAACTGTTCTAAGCGCTGGGAAGGGAAGTAACTTGCTAAGGTCACACAGCGGACAAGTGCCGGAGCCGGGATTAGAATCTATGACCTTCTGACTCCCGGGACCGTGCTCTATCCACTAGGGACTCCTGTTGGCACGTAGGAATCCCTTAATAAACCCCGGTATGATTGTGGTGTTGATGATGATCATTCGGGGGTCTAAGGCCTCGGCTCTAATCCGTCTTCTGCAGCATGGCTCAGTGGAAAGAGCCCAGGCTTTGGAGTCAGAGGTCATGGGTTCAAATCCCTGCTCCCCGGGCCTGGAATGCCCTCCCTCTGCCCATCCGCCAAGCTAGCTCTCTTCCTCCCCTCAAGGCCCTACTGAGAGCTCACCTCCTCCAGGAGGCCTTCCCAGACTGAACCCCTTCCTTCCTCTCCCCCTCATCCCCCTCTCCATCTTCCTCATCTTACCTCCTTCCCTTCCCCACAGCACCTGTATATATGCATATGTGTTTGTACATATTTATTACTCTATTTATTTATTTATTTATTTATTTATTTATTTATTTATTTTACTTGTACATATCTATTCTATTTATTTTATTTTGTTAGTATATTTGGTTTTGTTCTCTGTCTCCCCCTTTTAGACTGTGAGCCCACTGTAGGGTAGGGACTGTCTCTATATGTTGCCAACTTGTACTTCCCAAGCGCTTAGTACAGTGCTCTGCACACAGTAAGCGCTCAATAAATACGATTGATTGATTGCTCCGCCAACTGTCAGCTGTGTGACTTTGGGCAGGTCACTTAACTTCTCTGGGCCTCAATTACCTCATCTGCAAAATGGGGATTGAAACTGTGAGCCCCCCGTGGGGCAACCTGATCACCTTGTAACCTCCCCAGCGCTTAGAACAGTGCTTTGCACTTAGTAAGCGCTTAACAAATACCATTATTATTATTATTCTGCTCCTGGTGGGACCTCAAGCAGGCTGTTCTACCTCTCCTTTAGGCTCTCGGGCTTGAGCAGCACTGATACCTTCCAGCCTGACCACTACACCTTCCTCCCTGGGACCCCAATGCCCCCTCCCCCAGGGGTGTGGCCAAAATTGGGGTTGAGGTGCTCCTCTCCCCAAGTATGTCCAAGGAGCAAGAGGCCCTGCCCCTCAGGGAAGTGCAAGAAGCACAAAATCCTGCCCCAGGTGTGTCCAAGGATCAGGGGGTCCCACCCATGTAAGACCCGAGAGACCACTGGGACCCTTTTCCCCTGCCCCATGTAAGTTCCTGGGGCCGAGGCTGGTTCAGACACCGGGAGAAAGAAGATAGAGTGAGCTCCGTCGACATTTCGGTGAGTCGGGGGGTGGATGTTTCAGTTGGCATCCTTCCCTCAGTTTTTACTGTTTTCTGCGTGGTTGGGTGTGATGATCATGAGGATTGCTGTTAGTGTGTTGCTGATATTGGTTATTGCACTGATGATAAATATTGTATTGACGTTTGTGGGGTCCGACACTGATTTGGGGTGGAGTCGGAAGAGAAGCATTGGCTTGGTGTTGAAGTGGCTGATATTTGGGTGGCTCAGGACTGTGTCGCAGGCTTCGTACTGAAGGATGGGAGGTGAAGGGGCTGTCTAACCCTGTCGGCTGGGTTATGTGTGAGCCTTGGGCTGTGGAGACTGGGCAGGGCTGGAGATATGGGGCTGATGTCGATGACCTGATTCAAAGGTTGCTGATACGTGACGGCTGGTCTCAAAATGATTATCGAGGCTGTTGGCTCAGGGGTTGTGAAGGTTCTGCTGGAGAAGGGAAGGAAGGGGAAAGATAATAATAATAATAATGGTGTTTATTAAGCACTTACTATGTGCAAAGCACTGTTCTAAGTGCTGGGGAGGTTGCAAGGTGATCAGGTTGTCCCACGGGGGGGGAATCACAGTCTTCATCCCCTTTTTCCAGATGAGGGAACTGAGGCACAGGGAAGTGAAGTGACTTGCCCAAAGAGTCACACAGCTGACAATTGGCGGAGTGGGATTTAACCCATGACCTCTGACTCCAAAGCCCGGGCTCTTTCCACTGAGCCACGCTGAAAGATGATCCCCTGGTGAAGTGGGGGAAAGTGACTGTGAGCCCACTGTTGGGTAGGGACCGTCTCTATATGTTGCAAACTTGTACTTCCCAAGCGCTTAGTACAGTGCTCTGCACACAGTAAGTGCTCAATAAATACGATTGAATGAATGAATGAAAGTGGGACTGCTTCGCCTTGGACGTGGGGAGGGTCAGTCCTGGCTTGGGACTGACCTGGGTCAGATCTGGGTCAGGGGAAGGTGAGCCCATGGGATCTGTGGCGGTGTGCATGTTCATTGTCTCTATATGTCTTCGTGTGTGTGTGTGTGTCTCTCTCTCACTTCAACTTCTAGTCACAGTCAAATTGGGGGCCATCCCCCCCTCCCCCCCCCGGCAGTTCTCCCTGTCCCGTTAGAGCTTCATCTCCATTGAATCTGAGGCTGTGTCCTCTTCCCAGGACAGGTCCCCCAGCCGTGGATGTGGCCAAGGTTTAGTGTTCCCAGTAACGGGGTCTTCTCATGTCAGCTGTGGGTCTGGCTAAGGCTGTGCCCCCTGTATAATCTGTGGATCCGTCTGAGGCTGTGAAGGGCAGGACCTCCCCCCTGCTCTGCATCTGTATATATGTATACGTTATGTATATGTTTGTATGTTATGTATGTATGTTATGTAGAGTATGTTATTACTCTATTTATTTTACTTGTACATATCTATTGTATTTATTTTATTTTGTTAATATGTTTGGTTTTGTTCTCTGTCTCCCCCTTCTAGACTGTGAGCCCACTGTTGGGTAGGGACTGTCTCTATATGTTGCCAACTTGGACTTCCCAAGCGCTTAGTACAATGCTCTGCACACAGTAAGCGCTCAATAAATACAATTGATTGATTGATTGATTGATTTGGTGGTCTATTTGAGTATGAAGGGCAAGACCCCCCTGTCGTATCACCTATGGGTGTGTCTGAGGCTGTGAGCCCCCCCGAGGGCAGGATCCACCCCTGTAATATCGACCATGGATCTGTCAGGAGCTGTGATTCCCCCGAGGGCAGGACCCCCACCCCCCACCCCAACTGCCTTCTGTGGGTCTGTCTGAGGCTGTGAACCCTTGAGGGCAGGACTACCCCCTGTATCATCCTTGGGTCTGTCTGAAGCTGTGAACACCAACCCCCGCCCCGCCACACCTAGGGAAGGACCCTACCAGTATTGGCTGTGAGCCCCTGAAGGCAGGATTCTCCCCTGTGTCTTCTGTGGATTTGTCTGAGGCTATGAGCCCCCCCGCCCAGCAAGACCCCTCAACACCCCCCACCCCCCACATCGTCTGTGCGTCTGTCTGAGGTTGTGAGCCCCCTGAGGGCATGACCTCTATCTTGCATCTTCTGTGGGCCTGTTTGAGGCTGTGAGCCTCCCCCCCCCCCACCCCCCGAGGGCAGGACCCCCCTCTGTATCATCTGTGGGTCTCAAATTGTGACCCCAACCCCCGGTATCATCTGGGAGTCCGTGTGAGGCTGCGAGCAGGACTGTGGAATGGCAGTGGGGACGAGTGGTGGTTGGCAGGGCACCTGTGCCGGTTTGTGCCCCTAAAAGTTGTTGTTCCGGCAGCCTCTTGAGGTCGGGGTGGGCTGGGCGTCAGAAGAGCCTGGGTTCTAATCCCGTCTCTTTGCCACTTTGCTGTGTGATCTTGGGTAAATCACTTCACTTCTCTGCCTCAGCTACTTCATGTGCAAAGTGGGGATTAAGACTGTGAGCCCCATCTGAGACATGGACTGTGTCCAACTGAATTAGCTTGTATGTACCCCAGTGTTTAGTACAGTGCCTAGCACATACTAAGCATTTAATACCATTTTTTTTAAAGAAGGTATTGAATCCCCATTTTACAGTTGAGGCAACTGAGGTACAGAAATGAAATGACTTACACAAGGACACAGCAGGCAAGTAGCAGAATGAGGATTAGAACCCAGGTCCTCTGATTCGCAGGCTCGTGTTTTATGTACTAGGCCACCGTGCTTCCCCACTGCTTCTCTGGCAGAGCCCTAAGTGGGTTTTAATTCACCCCATCGAGCTCCTGTTTGAGGCTCAGTGCTGCCTCTTCCTCCTCCCCAGCCCAGCTGGGTCCAGGTCTGAGCAGGTGGTTGGGAGGCTGTGTGGGCAAGGCCTGGCTGTGCCATCTACAGGGTTCTGCCCCCCACAAGTTGAAGTAGCCCCATAGCCCAGGGCTCTGAGCTCAGGTGGAGCCCCAGTCCAGCCCCCGTCTCTCACACATGCCATCCTATCCTCTTCCATCCCCAATCCCTCCACTATGAATGGGGCCGGTCACAGGACACCACTGCACTGAAGCCATCATTTATTCCAGTAGCAGCTGCCACCATCACAGAGCTTAGCAGCAACGTAGGGGAGATACGGAAGAGAGGATAGCACCAGACAATACTGCTTCCTTTTACATCAAACACTTCCACTTGCTCCTCACTGGGACCTCTGGGTTCTCGCACCCTGGTTGCCTCCCAACGCTGCTGCTCCAGAAGGGGGTGTCCTTGCTCTATCACTCTCTCTCTCTCTCTCTCTCTCTCTCTCTCTCTCTCTCTCTCTCGCTCTCGCTTTCCCTCTCCCTTTCCCTCTCCCTTTCCCTCTCCCTTTCTCTCTCCCTTTCTCTCTCCCTTTTTCTCTCTGTTTCTCTTTGTTTCTCTCTCTTTCTCTCACTCTCTCTTTCTCTCCCTTCCTCTCCCTCTCTCTCTCTCTTTCTCTCTCTCTGTTTCTCTCTGTTTCTCTCTCTCTTTCTCTCACTCCCACGTTCTCACTCCCTCACTCTTGCTCTCTCACTCTCTCTCGTTCTCTCTCTCTCTCTCTCGCTCTCTCTCCTGCTATCTCTCCCACTCTCTCTCCCACTCTCTCTCCTGCTCTCTCTCCCCGTTTCTCTCTCCCTGTTTCTCTCTCCCTTTCTCTCTCTGTTTCTCTTTGTTTCTCTCTCTCTTTCTCTGTCTCTTTCTCTCTGTCTCTTTCTCTCTGTCTCTCTGTCTGTCTCTTTCTCTCTCTCTCTCTTTCTCTCTTTCTCTCTCTCTCTCACTTTCTCTCACTTTATCTTTCTCTTTCTGTCTTTCTCTCTCTCTCTCCCTCTCGCTTTCTCTTTCTCTCTCACTTTCTCGTTCTCTCTCTCTCTCTCTTTCTCTCTCTCTCTTTTTATCTTTCTCTCTCTCTCCCTTTCTCTCTATCTTTTTCTCTCTCTTTTTTCCCTCCCTTTTTTTCTCTCTCTCACACACACACTTACAGTGACAGCCATCATTACCCATCTCACTCTCGTTAATAACATTAACGTTATTAACGTTAATTTTGAGGGAGCTGCTGGAGGATTGAGAGGAGAGTTGTGGGCCAACAATGGTTTGACCAACCAATGGTATTTTTTGAGTGCTTCCTGGATACAAAGCACTGTACTAAACTCTTGGGAGAGTGCAATATACCAGAATCATTAGATGTGTTCCCTACCCAGAAGGATAGTACAGTTTAGAGGAAGATGATCTGGGTGGTAGCCACAGTGTGCAGTGTAGACTGGAGAGGGCAAAGGGGAAAGTCTGGAGGCAGAGAGGAGGATGCAATAGTCTAGCCATGGTATGGTAACTACAGTATGTTTTTTTTTTTATTGCACTTGATAAACACAATTTGTCAGTCACCATCCTGAGTGTGGGGAAGATACAAGATAATTGGGATGGACATGTTCCTTGTCCCCCAGAGGGCTTATAGTCTTAATTCCCATTTTACAGATGAGGTAACTGAGGCCCAGTGAAGTGAGTTGCCCCTGACCACATAGCAGGCAAGTGGTGGAGCTGCAATTAGAACTCAAGTGGAATTAGATCTAATTAGAATTAGATAATAATAATAATGATGGTATTTAATGGTGGTATTTTAGAACTGTTCTAAGCACTGGGGTAGATACAAGGTAACCAGGTTGTTCCACGTGGGGCTCACAGTCTTAATCCCCATTTTACAGATGAGGGAACTGAGGCACAGAGAAGTGAAGTGACTTGCCCAAGGTCACATGGCTGACAAGTGGCAGAGCAGGTATTAGAACCCATGACCTCTGACTCCCAAGCCCGGGCTCTTTCCAATAAGCCTTCCTTCTAACCCAGGTCTAGGTTCTTTCCACTAGGCCAAACTATGTAGGTAGGTGGTGGCTGCTTGGGTGGTGGGGGAGATGTCAGCCAGGGAGAACCAGCAGGATTGGCAGGTGGATTGAATGAGATGGCTGAACACCAAGGTTGGGGGTGACTGGGAGCATGGGGCATTGTCGACTGAGATGGGAAAGTTTGCGGGGAGAGTGGGTTTAGGGAGAAAGATGAGGCTGTGTACTATTGATCAATAATTTGAGTGCTTATTATATGCAGAGCACTGTACTAAGTGGTGGGGCCGAGATGAGTATCGAAAGTGCTTAAGGGGTACACAGACAAAAGCTTGTACTAAGTGCTCAAGAGTGTACAACTTCGATAGACATGTTCTCTGCCTTCCAGGAGCTCACAATCTAATGGGGAGTCAGAGCTCAAATCAGGTGAGACAGAGAAAGGAGCGAGCAGTTCACACAAATGAAGAGCTCTTCCCCCTCAACTCCCCACCATGCTTCACCCCATATTTTCAACCCTTCTATGCCCCCCCCCTTCCTCACCACAGCACTTATGTGCATTATCTTTATATTCTGTCACTTCCCCTAACTATAACTAATTCTAGTGTTTCTCTCCTCTGCTGGGACGGAGATTGTGTTTACCAACTCTACTGTACTCTCTCAAGCATTTAGTGCAGTGCTCTATGTACAGTTCTTAAAGGGCAGGGATCGTGCCTACTAATGCTGTTGTTCTTTTCCAAGCACTTAGCACTGTGCTCTGCACACAGTAGGTACTCGTTAAATATCACTGATCTTCCTTTCTGGGAAAATTTTCTCCCCCTTGCAGTCCCTGAGAGCTTCCTGCGTTGAGGTCTGGGGCAGGGGAGAGTACAGGGAGTGGGGAAAAATTTGAGCCATCAGCGGTCCTGAATGTCAAGCGTGACCATGCGCTGCACCCCTGCCCACCTGCTCGTATGTTGCACCCTGGGGCCCGGTGGGATCATGACGGGCAGGATTGAATGAGCACAATCCGGTACTAGAATCAACTCCTCGGGCAGGGTCTCCATCTGTAATCCTCTGTGACTCAATCGACGGCAGAGAATACCAGACATAGTGTTCTTGTCATTACCGAGGTGACACCACCGGCCGGGGGGGATCGGAAGCCTGGGGGAGTGTGCGGCTCAGCTTCCATTACAGAAGGATTTGGAGGAGCGAGGTCTTCTCTGGTGAGAGCACGAGGGGCCACCCCAATTCCTGGGACCTCGTGGGGTGCCAAGGTGGGTGGTGCCACAGGATACTTGGTGTGGGGCTAACCGGGGGTGGGTGAGTGGCTCGGGTGGACCTGCCTCTTCTGGTCCCAAGCAAGGAAACGGCCCCCCTCTCCCACCCCGGCCTTTCTGCCCCGTAGCTGGATTGGGCTGGGCCAGGGCCGTCCTCGAAGACAACCAGCGTTTCTTTCAGAGCTGTTGTCGGAACTCGGATTTGCATCTTCGTCTACTTTAATAGAAAGGAAAAACAACAATTAAAATTCTACAGGGTTTCTGTTTTGCTTGGTTGCTATAGTAACTGAAAACTTTCCCCCTAATCTTCCGCGTCTATTTTTTGCCTCTCGTTTGACAGGGAAGGGCGGAGAGTCGACCCCCGGCAGGCAGGCAGGCACCAGGACGAGCTGCCAAGTCTGCACAGCGCCAAGTCAGGCTCGCCTCTCACACCCAAGTTGAGCCCGAGGCGGTTTCAGGGGAGACTGGGAACGGATCTGGGATGGGATGGGACAGCAGGGAGGTGGTGATGGTGGAGGGAGACCCAGAATCCAGTGGGGCCAACTGCTTGCCGGGAGCCAGATTACACAGGCTGGAGGAAGCGATCTAGCTCAGAGTGAGATGTGAGATCAGACGGCCGTTGTGGGGGTGGATGGATGGATGTGGGGGGGTCTGTTGCCTGGCATTACAGTCTGTGCAACAGCTTCTTAGGGCTGGGGGTCAGCTTCGACTCCCAACGCTACCCTGGCTGCTGAGTACCATGCTGTGTATGGCCAATGCTCAATAAATACCGGGGCTGGATGGACTGTGGGGTAGGTGCCTGTGTGCACTGGGCGCTGTGGTCAGCTCTCCCCCTCATCCCCCTCTCCATCCCCCCCATCTTACCTCCTTCCCTTCCCCACAGCACCTGTATATATGTATATATGTTTATACATATTTATTACTCTATTTATTTATTTATTTTGCTTGTACATATCTATTCTATTTATTTTATTTTGTTAGTATGTCTGGTTTTGTCTCCCCCTTTTAGACTGTGAGCCCACTGTTGGGTAGGGACTGTCTCTATATGTTGCCAATTTGTACTTCCCAAGCGCTTAGTACAGTGCTCTGCACACAGTAAGCACTCAATAAATACGATTGATGATGATGATGATGATGTGGTCAGACGCCATCCTGCTGGTCACTCATTTGGTCATGTTGCCCCGACTCCCAGCGAGTCAGATTAGCTTCTGCTGGGGAGAGCTCCTCAGGAGTTAGCTTCTACTGACCCCCCTTTTCCCGCCCTCTCTCTGCTGCCAAGCTCCCGCAGCCTGACTTGAGTGAGCTGCGGTAACCCGCTGTGACCAGTGTCTTGCTCGGTCAAAGGCCACCCTGGCCCAAGGCAGCTGGAGGCTTGAGGCCTGCTCCGGGGCCACCGCAGGGGAGACTGCAATTCCTGGCCCTGTCGTGGGTCACGGTGCATGCTGGGTTCTGCCTGGGTTATTGGGGGGCAGGGGACTGTGGCCCTTCTGATGAGATGCCTAAGCCATCCTCATCTCTGCTGGCCAATGGCCGTGGCCCCTGTGGAAGCCCAACTGTTGCTGGGGGCCGGGGGCCTGGTGGTGTCAGGGGAGTGAGGGATGATCCTGAGCCTCATGTCAGCTCGTCCCAGCCCGCTGCTCACAATCTGTAAATTGGGGATTAAGACTGTGTGCCCCACATGGGACAATTTGATTTCCTTGGGTCTACCCCAGTGCTTAGAACAGTGCTCGGCACATAGTAAGTGCTTAACAAATACCGTAATTATTATTATTCCCTGACGAAGCCCTCATTTTCCCTATCTGCCTTCCCCTTGGTGTCAAGACTGAACTCCTTATCTGCCCTCCCACCCCCTGCCCTCTCCCTGACTTTCCCATCACTGTAGATGGCACTAGAGAAGCAGCATGGCTCAATGGAAAGAGCCCGGGCTTGGAAGTCAGAGGAGCTGGGTTCAAATCCCAGCTCCACCAATTGTCAGCTGTGTGACCTTGGGCAAGTCACTTAACTTCTCTGTGCCTCAGTTACCTCATCTGTAAAATGGAGATTAAGACTGTGAGCTCCACGTGGGACAACCTGATCACCTTGTATCCCCCCAGCGCTTAGAACAGTGCTTTGCACATAGCACTTAACAAATGCCATCATTATTATTATTATTAATCTCCTTGTCACAGTTGGGGATGGGATCACCTCACCAGGGTCCTTGGCTCCTGCCCACCATGGCCAGTACTGGGCCGGGAGGGTCTGGGCCCTAGGTGCAGTTGGGCATCAATCAATCAGTCGTATTTATTGAGTGCTTATTGTGTGCAGAACACTATACTAAGCACTTGGGAGAGTACAATGTAAAAATATAACAGAGTTGGAAGACACATTCCCTGACTGAAACGAATTTACAGTTTAGAAGGGGATCTCAATCTTCTGGACTGTGAGCCTGCTGTTGGGTAGGGACTGTCTCTATGTGTTGCCGACTTGTACTTCCCAAGCGCTTAGTACAGTGCTCTGCACACAGTAAGTGCTCAATAAATACGATTGATTGATTTATTGATTGATTGATCTCAATAAAAGTGTTCTACAAAACCCAGCAAGCTCTCTTATCCTCACAGTAACCCCATGAGGCAGGTAGAAATAATAATAATTGTAATGATGATGAAACTTGTTAAGCACTTACTATGTGCCAAGCACTGTTCTAAGCACTGGGGTTGATAAAAGTTAATCCAGTTGGACACAGCCCCTGTCCCACAAGGGGCTCAACATTCTTAATCCCCATTTTACAGATGAGGTAACTGAGGCCCAGAGAAGTGAAGCGACTTTCCCAAGGTCACAAAGCAGACATGCGACAGAGCTGGGATTAGAAGCCAGGTCTTTCTGATTCGCAGGCCCATGCTCTCTCCAATAGGCCAGAAAGACAAGTGTTTTAATCCCCATTTTACTGATGAGGAAACCGAGACCTGATTTGTTCACTGTCACATGACAGCAGGCCGGTGGCAGAGCTCAGGTGCAAACCCATTAAATTGTAAACTCCTTGAGGTCAGGGAACATGCCTGCCAACTCAGTTGTATTGGACCCCCACTGTTGAGTAGGGACTGTCTCTATATGTTGCCAACTTGTACTTCCCAAGTGCTTAGTACAGTGCTCTGCACACAGTAAGCGCTCAATAAATACGATTGATTGATTGATTGATTGACTCTCCCAAGCATTCAGTCCAGTGCTTTGTGAAAGCTAAACATTCAAATCCCAGTGATTGATTGACTGATCAAACCTAGATGCATTAGTTTCTAGACACTCTCCTAGGCTCCTTTTCAGGAAGGTTGCTGAGGTTGGGGATGTGGTTAGGGTGCATGACCAGTGGATGGAGGCTTAATAATAATAATTGCGGTATTTGATAAGTGCTTACTATGTGCCAGACACTGTACTAAGCTCTGAGTCAGATGCAAGTAAATCAGGTTGGACCCAGCCCCTGTCCCACACAGCTTCAGAGCACTGTAGAGGTTTCCTGTGTGTCACTGGGCAGAGTGGAGCTGGGGTGTTGTAGGGAGCAGTGGCAAAGCCCAGCTGCTCGGGGCAGAGAGTGAGTCAGGCCCCGATGCTTAGCCTGGCGGGACATTCGCTTTCTGTGTGGGAGCACAAGGGCAACTATGGGTTTTCCTTTCCATTTCTGCTGTTCGAGCTTCTCTCTGAGGGATGTGATGGGCAAGGGGAGAGGGTGAGTGGTGGCATTGGCTCCTGGCACAGAAAAAAACCCGAGTTGTCTGTAGGTCAAGGATCACCATCTATGCCATTTATTGGCCACCTAAAGTGGGCAGAGCACTATACTAATTCCTTGAGAGAGAACAGTAGCATTGACACAATTCTTGTCCTCTCTCCAGGAGTTGTTAATCTCACACGGGAGGTGGACAGGGAATATTTTACAGCTGGGAGGAACAAGAGGAAAGAAAGAGAGAGAGAGATGAATCAAACAATGCTTTAATAGGAGACTGCATAAATGACTATTCCCCCAAGTGCTTCAGCCAGTTGGCCGTGGGGGTGGGGGGGTCGATGGTTCTGGGGGGCCAAAGTGGGGGTGGGTTGGCCAGGCGTTTCCAGGAGGCTGAAGTGGGATAGCAGGGAATGTGTCTTCTGACTCTGTGTACTTTCCCAAATGCTTATACAGTGCTTTGCATACATTAAGCATTCAATAAATATCACTGATTGATGGATGTCCCAAGGCCTTGAAGGAGAGGGTTGCTGGGTCTGACAGGTATGATGGGGCAGTGTAAACAGGAGAAGAGTATCTGGAGGAGCTGGAAGTGGAAGAGTGGAGAACTAGGCCCAGGGAAGAGGTGTGGGAGGAAAGAAGAACTGGAAGGAGGGGGCAGGGCTTCAGGGTGCCCTTGGTCACCCTCCCCAGTGCATTTCCCTCCCGCAAAGCCTCCACCTGATGCGCTCCCAGTGTGACCCGCTGACAAGAGCCTGAGCCCTGTTCTTCAAGCCAGGTGTGCTTCAATCAAGCAGTTCAAATGTATTTGAGTGCTTACTGTGTGCAGAGCACTGTGTACTGCACAAAGCACTTGGGAGAGTACGATATAACAGAGTTGGTAGACCCATTCCCTGCCCACAATGAGCTTATAGTCTAGAGGGGGACGCAGACATTAATATAAATAAACTATGGATATGGACATAAGTGTTGTGGGGCTTAGGGAGAGGGTGAATAAAGGGGGCATATCCAAGTGTAAGGACAACACAGAAGGGAGTGGGAGAGAAGTAAATAAGGGCTTAGTTGTGGAAAGCCTCTTGGAGGAGATGTTCTTTTTATAAAGCTTTGAAGAAGGGGAGAGTGATCCTCTGTCAAATATGAAAAGAGAGGGCATTCCAGGTCAGAGACTAGAAGTGGGTGAGAGGTCGGCAGTGAGACTGAGGTAGCATTAGTAGGTTGGCATTAGAGGAGCAAACTGCACGGGCAGGATTTTAGTAGAATATCAGGGAGTGGAGGTAGAAGCGGGCAAGGGGATTGAGTGCTCTAAAGCATGTGGTAAGGAGTTTCTGTTTGATGCAGTGGTGGATGGGCAACCTTGGAGGCTCTTAAGGAGTGGGGAAACGTGGACTGAACATTTTTGTAGAAAAATAACCTGAGCAGCAGAGTGAAGTATGGACTGGAGTGGAGAGAGTCAGGAGACAGGGCTTCTGGAACGGGTGGCTTCCCTCTCTAATAATAATAATGACGGCATTTATTAAGTGCTTACTATGTGCAAAGCACTGTTCTAAGCACTGGGGAAGTTACAAGGTGATCAGGTTGCCCCACAGGGGGGACTCACAGTCTTAATCCCCATTTTACAGATGAGGTAACTGAGGCACAGAGAAGTTAAGTGATTTGCCCAAAGTCACACAGCTGACAATTGGTGGAGCCAGGATTTGAACCCATGACCTCTGACTCCAAAGCCCATGCTCTTTCCACTGAGCCATGCTGCTTCTCTCTAGTGGGGCCAGTCTTCCTCGGAAAAGTGGTGAGTCCAGCACCCCAGAGCAAGGCTGACCCCTTGCAGCATGGTATCTGTGGATAGAGCAGGGCCTGAGGCTGCAGGCCCAGGCAGCAGAGGATGTCACGCTCAGGGCCCTGGAATTAAAGTTCCTTGTTGCCATATCAGACCAAGCAGGAAAATGAGCAGGACCAGGTGGAGCCTCCCTGCGAGGAGCCTCATCCACCGATTCTACCCTCAAACTTGGCTCCTCTCCATGCGCCAAACTTCCCAGGGTGGATTCATTCATTTGTTCATTCATTCAATCGTATTTATTGAGCGCTTACTTTGTGCAGAGCAGTGTACTAAGCGCTTGGGAAATACAAGTCTGCAGCACATAGAGGCGGTCCCTACCCAACAACGGGCTCACAGTCTAGAAGGGGGAAGACAGACAACAAAACAAAACGGTAGACAGGTGAACGGGCGGAACCGGATCCAGCAGTTCAGAAACTAACCCAGACCAGGGCTTGGTTTCAGGTGGCAGCAGCACTGGGAAGCTGGGACCAACTGGGTGCCCTCCTGAACTCCTGCCATCAGAGTTAGGGAAGGACCATTTGACACCCCTGACTCTTAACTTTCTTTTCTTGGCTCTCCCCCAATGGCCATCTCATCATCATCATCAATCGTATTTATTGAGCGCTTACTGTGTGCAGAGCACTGTACTAGGCGCTTGGGAAGTACAAGTTGGCAACATATAGAGACAGTCCCTACCCAACAGTGGGCTCACAGTCTAAAAGTCTAAAAGACATCTAACACCTCTGACTCTCCTCTCCATCTCTGGCTCTCCCTTAGTGGTCCAGCCCAGCCCATTTAATACCCCTGACTCTCTCCATTCCAGTGACCCAGCACCGACCTTCCAACAGCCCTGACGCTCCCCTCTCCATCCCTGGCTCTCCCCCACTGACCCAGCCCAGGTCATCTAACACCACTGACTTGCTCCTCTCCATCCGTGACCCTCACCCAGTGACCAAGCATGGGCCATCTGACACCCCTGACTCACCCCTTTCCATTCCTGGCACATAGTACAGTAAGGGGATGGGAGGGGGAGGAGGAGCCAGCAAAGGAGACTGAAAATGAACAGCCGGAGAGATAAGAGGAGACCCAGGAGAGGACGGAGTCTTAGAAGCCAAAGTTGGATAGCGTGTCTCCCCCTTCTAGACTGTGAGCTCATTGTTGGGTAGGGACCGTCTCTATATGTTGCCGATTTGTACTTCCCAAGTGCTTAGTACAGTGTTCTGCACACAGTAAGCGCTCAATAAATACGATTGAATGAATAGTAAGTGCTTAACAAATACTACCATTATTATTACTATTATTATTTCCTCTTTTCCCACCTCTTCTGTGTCACCCTGACCTACTCCTTTTATTCACCACCCAACCCCTGCCACCCCACAGTACTTATATATCTACCTATCCATAATTCATTTATACTAATGTCTGTCTCCCTCTCTAGACTGTAAGCTTGTTATGGGCAGGGAATGTGTCTGTTACATTGTTGTGCTGTACTCACCCAAGCAAGTACAGTGCCCTGCGCATTGTAAGCGCTCAACAAACGTGACTGATCCCTGGCTTTCTCCCAAGATATCCAGCCTAGGATATCCAATCAGTCAGTCATATTTATTGAGAGCCATATATGTTGCCAACTTGTACTTCCCAAGCGCTTAGTACAGTACTCTGCACACAGTAAATGCTCAATAAATACGATTGATTGATTGATTGAGTGAGTGAGTGATTTCTGTGTGCAGGACATTGTACTAAGCACTTGGAAGAGTACAACACAACAATATAACAGACATATCTACAATCTAGAGGGGGAGACAGACATTACTATAAATAAATTACAGTTATGCACACATGTACCTAACACCCCTAACTTTCCAGCTCACCCTTATTAGGGACTATATCCTAGTGGAAAGCATATGGGCTGGGACTGAGCAGAAGTAGTTTCTAGTTGTAGCTGAACTGGTAAGGATTGCGTTGTCTCCTCTTCAGTCTGTATCTTTCAAGTCCCATTCAGTGTTTAATCAATCAATCAATAAATACTCAAGTATTTATTGAGTGCTTACTATGTGCGGAGCACTGTCTTCAGTGCCCTGCATGCATCTGGAGTTGGAACACACAATTGGAACTGGCGACGACGGTGACAACGATGATGATGATACAATGGTGGAAGAGGGAAAGATGAGGTCCTTCCATCAGCCCTCAAAGAAAGGGCTTAAATCTGGGCAAAGTCAGCTTTCACATCCCTGAAGTATCCTAGCAACTGTACTTATTAAAAGCTGATAATACGCAGATTTTCCTATGCTATTTCCCTTCTATTTTGGATCAAAGAATGATTGAAAATTATGTGACCAGTTTGCAGAATATCCTTGCAATTCAGATATTTTCATTTTAGGTTCAGGATATATTTTAGATTTATTTTTCATGTTACATTTGAGAGAAAATGACATCTCATTTTTAGAACAGGACTGTTCCATCAGTTTCCTGGGCTGCTTCATTGGGTTGAGGAGGGCATGTTTGTGGGCTCTTCCTTAATAAATGCATCTCATTAGTAATGGTGGAAACAGTTCAGCCTAAAACGTGTACTTTGCCCCCTCATTTCTGATTTGCTGCATCCCACCATATCTCATAGTTTAAAAAAAAAAGCCTGAATTTGGGGTCCAGATTGACCCCCTGGCTCTGCATTTCTGGTCAGCCCCCGGTCCATCAGTTTGTCCACTCCAGAACTGCAACCCCGACGAAAATCCCCAATGTCAGGAGAAGGCAAGTGCTGGCCAGCCCTGCCTCTGGTGCCCGGGACAGTTTCCTTCCCAAGTGCCTCGGTGAGAAACCCCTGATGGCCTTGGCAGCCTGGCTCCCCAGACTCTGCCAGCTCTCAGCTATTGGCCTAACTCAGGGAAGCCCCATTCCCTCTTCCGTGGCACTTCCCAGACTCTCCCCTTTCCACCCCCAACCCTCCATGACCTCCACCCCGCTTCTTCCTTTCCTCCAGCTGAGGGGAAGCATCTCAAACTACTGCTTGCTGGACAGCATGGAACCTGTCTCCAGCTTCCTTGGGTCTTCTGCATCTCAGGATAGTGTCCTGCCCTGAGAAGGGACTGAGGCACATCTGGTCTTTAGTACTTCCTCTGGAACAAACGGGCGAGGGGTGGAGATTCCAGAACTAGAACCCCTGGGGGTGAGGACACATCTCCTACAAGAGGCCTTCCCTTTTAGACTGTGAGCCCACTGTTGGGTAGGGACTGTCTCTATATGTTGCAAATTTGTACTTCCCAAGTGCTTAGTACAGTGCTCTGCACATAGTAAGCGCTCAATAAATACGATTGATGATGATGATGATGACTAAGCCCTCCTTTCCTCTTCCCCCCCTCCCTTCTGTGCCACCCTGACTTTCTGGTTTTATTCATCTCCCCACCTCAACCTCCCAGCACTTCGGTACGTATCTGTAATTTATTTATATTAATGTCAGTCTCCCCATTTAGACTTTAAGCTCATTGTGGGCAGGGAATGTGTCTGCTTATTGTTCTATTGCATTCTACCAAGTGCTTAGTACAGTGCTCTGCACACAGTAAGTGCTCAATAAATACGACTGATTGAATGAATGAATGACCAAACCTAAGGTGCCTAGAGGATGTGGAAGTGGCTTTGAGAGGAAGGGAAGGTGGGGGTGATGAGATGAGTTTAGGGAAGGCTCTTTTACTAGGGCTTTAAGGAGGGGGAGAGTGGAAGTCTGTTGTAAGTCTGTCAGATAGGAAGGGGAGGGAGGGGGAGAGTTAGTAATTAAGAGCAAGAGATAAAATCCTGGCTCAGGGAATAAGGGCTGTGTATGAGGATCAAAGAGGGCAAGTTGGGCTGTTGCGGGAGAGGAGCAAGGGAAGATTCATTCATTCAATCATATTTATTGAGCGCTTACTGTGTGCAGAGCACTGTACTAAGCGCTTGGGCAGTACAAGTCGGCAACATATAGAGACGGTCCCTACCTAACAACGGGCTCACAGTCTAGAAGGCTGAGGAGGCCACGCATATGCAGGGAGGAGGGAAGGAGGGAATGAAGTGGGGGGAAGGGGTTGGCTCTGCTCCAGAAGTCTTGGCCCTTAGAGAAGAAGTACAGACCCTGAACCCCTCGAAAGCATCTTAGGACAGTGCCTTGGTCTGGAGCAGCTGACCTCATTAGTAGGGATGGCCTGCATACACACAGGAGGGATGGGGGGATGGGGTGGGGCGTTGGTGTGTGTGTGTGTGTGTGTGTGTGTGTTAGGTTCATTCATTCATTCAATCATATTTATTGAGCACTTACTGTGTGCAGAGCACTGTACTAAGCGCTTGGAAAGTACAAGTCGGCAACATATAGAGACAGTCCCTACCTAACACCGGGCTCGCAGTCTAGAAGGTTGAGGAGGCCGCGCATGTGCAGGGAGGAGGGAAGGAGGGAATGAAGTGGGGGGAAGGGGTTGGCTCCGCTCCAGAAGTCTGCACGTACATGTGTTCCGTGGAAAGGGGTCTAGCCATCAACTGCAGACCCCGCCTGGAGGCCTCCCTGCCTGCCTGCCTGCGGCGTCAGGCTTAAGACCCCCACCCCACCCCAGAGTTGGTGAAAGCCCCCTCCTCTCTCTCCTTGTCCCTGTTCGGCTGGGCAGGTCCGGCCCAGTGCCCTTCACCCAACATTCTGCACCCAATCAATCAATCAATCAATTGTATTTATTGAGCACTTACTGTGTGCAGAGCACTGTACTAAGCACTTGGGAAGTACAAGTTGGCAACATATAGAGACAGTCCCAACAGTGGGCTCACAGTCTAAAAGGGGGAGACAGAGAACAAAACCAAGCATACTAACAAAATAAAATAAATAGAACAGATATGTACAAGTAAAATAAATAAATAAATAAAGAGTAATAAATATGTACAAACATATATACATATATACAGGTGCTGGGGGAAGGGAAGGAGGTAAGATGGGGGGGATGGAGAGGGGCCAGGACCAGGGCCAGGCCCAGCCCCCTGCACCTCGTGGGAATCTGGCCCACCAGTCTACACCTAGCACTCTGCACTCAGCAGGGGCCGGGCCCGGCACCCTAAACCCAGTACACTGCACCAAGGAGGAGCAAGGCCCAGCACCCAGCAAACAGTGGGAGCCCAGCCCGGTTCCCTGCCCCCAGCAGGTGTCAATAAATGCTACTGATGATAATGAGACACTAAGGCAGATCACAAAAACACGGAATCGGGAAATGGTTGTTTCCCGACTATTTGTTTGTGGCTCCAGCTGCCGGGGCCAATAAAGCACCTGCTGAGAGCCGTTGGAAACCTGCAGGTAAACATCATTTCCCGGCCGAACTCGGGGAGAGAGATGAGGAGAACCAGACGCGCTAAACACTCCGCTGCGGGGACGCCGCAGGGAACCTTCATGCTAATGAGGCCAAAAACTAGAACGTGATCAGTCGGCTCGGCCACGGAAAATGGAACTGCGGATTGGAAGTTACCGTTCTTCTGCTTTGCTGACTGCTGTGCTCTTAGCCAGGAAAAACACTCCTCTAGGAGGTCTTCCCTGATTGACCCCATTCTTCCTGGCCACGTCACCCACAGCCACCTCTTCCAGGAGGCCTTTCCTGATTGAGCCTCCTTCCTAATTATATCAAATCAGGCACCTCCTCCAGAGGCCTTCCCTGATTGATCCCTCCACCTTCCTAACTAAGGCATTCATTCATTCAATCAATCGCATTTATTGAGAGCTTACTGTGTGCTCTGCTCTGTACAATACAACAATAAACAGACAAATTCCCTGCCCACAATGAGCTTGCAGTCTAGAGAAGTTTAGAAGCAGCATGGTGTAGTGAATAGAGCACGGGTTTGGGAGTTAGAAGGTCATGGGTTCTAATCCTGGCTCCGCCACATGTGTGCTTTGTGATGTGGCCTTGGACAAGTCATTTCACCTCTCTGTGCCTCAGTTCCTTCATCTGTAAAATGGGGATTGAGCCTGTGAGCGCCACGTGGGACAGGGACTGTGTCCAACCTGATTGCCTTATATCTACCCCAGGGCTTAGAACAGTGCTTGTCACATAAAAAGAGCTTAACATCTAGTTGTAATATTGAGCCTATCCTTTGGTGGTTGATCATAAAAGAAAGCTAATAATACACCCCATTTTGGACAGGGACTCTGACGATTTTGACACCTGTCTACATGTTTTGTTGTCTGTCTCCCCCTTCTAGACTGTAAGCCCGTTGTTGGGTAGGGACCATCTCTATATGTTGCCGACTTGTACTTCCCAAGCACTTAGTACAGTGCTCTGCACACAGTAAGCGCTCAATAAATACAACTGAATGAATGAATGAACATATATAATAATTATTATTACTATTAGATGGGAGGAGACATGCAACAGTATAAATAAATTACAGATTTTTATTTAAGTGCTATGGGGCTGGGAAGAGGGAAGAACCAAGGGAACAAGTCAGGGTGACCCAAGCACCTCCTCTTGAAGGCCTTCCCTGATTGACCTCCCCCTTCCAAATTATGTCAGTCCTCAGTCCCAGAGGCCCCTTTACTGTAAGCTTGTTGTGGGCAGGGAATGTGTCTATCGTTATATTGTACTCTCCTAAGAGCTTAATACAGTATCTGCCCACAGTAAGCACTCAATAAATATGACTGACTGACTGCCTTGACTGATTGATCCCTGCCTTCTGAGTCATGCCTCCCCCTCTCCCTCCTCCCTCACAATCTCTGGTCCCCCTACAGTCTCTCTCGGATCATGGAGACGCTGTTGGCTGCTGAGAAATGCCCCTTGGCAGATGCCTACGAACCAGTCGAGGTCCGGTCAGCGGTCAGTCACTTCTGCCACACAAAAAATTACACCACTTAGCGACTGCACGAAGGGCAAGAAGGATATTGCCATGGGAACCCGGGAAGACAATCCTAAATTGGCTTATAAATATCATTTCATTGTTTTACTGTTTGTATAAACAGTATTGCTCCTAAGCGATCTAAATGGGGACAATTGTGCACCGTACATTTCAGTGTCTTCAAATCTGTCTGTCACCATGAGTAAGGAATTGCCAGAGGATGGGAAGAGGCTCCAATGGCCAGCTTAGGTGCAGAGCGCTTGTACTGGGGACCTCCTGTGTGTAGGGCACTGTGCTGGAAGCCTTTTGTGTGCAGAACGCTGGCCCAGATGCTCGTTTTATGCAGGGCACTGGACTAGATGCCCTCTGTGTGCAGAGTGCTGGGCTGGATGACCACTGTGTGCAGGGTGCTGGGCTGGATGACCACTGTGTGCAGAGCGCTTGGCTGGATGACTGCAGCGTGGCTCAGTGGAAAGAGCCCGGGCTTTGGAGTCGGAGGTCGTGGGTTCAAAACCCGGCCCTGCCACTTGTCAGCTGTGTGACTTTGGGCAAGTCACTTCACTTCTCTGGGCCTCAGTTCCCTCATCTCATCCATCATGGGGATGAAGACAGTGAGCCCCTCGTGGGACAACCTGATTACCTTGTATCTACCCCAGCGCTTAGAACAGTGCTTTGCACATAGTAAGCGCGTACAAATGCCAACATTATTATTGTTTGTTATGACTGTTGTGTGCAGAGCTCTTGGTTAGATGCCTGCTGTGTGCACGAGGTGGAAACCAGGCTGAGGTGTGCAAAGTCAAGCAGGTTAAATCTACTCATTTTTGGCAGGAATATTATGCTCCATTGGGATGTTTCAGAGCCCCTCATCTGATGAGAGGCAGACCCCTCTCCAGTAGGAGTGAGCAGGGAGAAGAGCAGGCTTGTCTCTTAGTATCCCTGTGTTGGGCCTTCCCCGGCCCCAACAAAGAGGCTTCCCTCTGGGGCCAGGGCAGGGGCCACTTGGTGAGAGCAGATAGTGGGTCTCCCTGGCATCCCACTCTCACCCACTGGTAAAATGGCCAGCTGCCGGAGGGCAGGAGCACAGATGCCACGCCTCTGGTGTGTCCTGCCAATGCTCTTAGTACCTCATGCTCAGTAGTTTCTCAGTCCCTCCCATAGATGGATGGACAGACAGATGGCCAGATGGATGCTCCCTCCCTGTCCCAGCGAGGAGATAGAGCACGGGCTTGGGAGTCAGAAGGACCTGGTTCTGATACT
This sequence comes from Tachyglossus aculeatus, assembly GCF_015852505.1. Taxonomy (NCBI): domain Eukaryota; kingdom Metazoa; phylum Chordata; class Mammalia; order Monotremata; family Tachyglossidae; genus Tachyglossus; species Tachyglossus aculeatus. The sequence goes on from NC_052071.1 coordinate 60,913,794, forward strand.
AGCTCTGCCTCTTGTCTGCTGTGTGACCTTAGGCAAGTGACTTAACTTTTCTGGGCCTCAGTTACCTCATCTGTACAATGTGGTTTAAGACTGTGAGCCCCTTGTGGGACAGGTATTGTGTCCAACCTGATTTTGCTTGTCTCCACCCCACCACTTAGTACAGTGCCTGGCACATAGTAAGCACTTAACAAATGTCACTATTATTATTACTTGCAAGAGGGAGATGCTGGCCAGTCAGAGGGGCCTCCTATTAGTCATTGCCTGGAGTTTGGGGATGGGCACAGGCGGGGCTGAGGTGGCGTGAACTCAAGGTTGCAAGCTTAAATCTCCAATGTGTCTGAGTCTAGGAGAACCCTTGGATACCTAGAGAAGATGCCACTCTTTTCTGCTCCCTCCTGCCCTTCCCATGTCCTTCCTAACACAACCCACCCATTCCCCATCCTGAGCTCGGCCAGGCCATATGCTCACACGGGGCACTGTGGTCTAGTGGAGAGAGCACAGGGCCAGAAGCCAGGAGTCCTGGACTCTGGTCCCAGCTCTGCCCCTGGACCTTGTGGGAGCCACTTCACCTCTCTGGACCTCCATTTCCCCGCTCATAAAATGGGAATAAAATCCCTGCTCTCCCTCCTTTTCCAAGTGGGCAGGGCCTGTGTCTCATTGGATTAATCTGTATTTTCCAAAATGCTTAGTGCTAAATAAATCTAATAAAAATAATAATAGCCAAAGGCAATTTGTCTTCCCTTTCCTTTAGAGAGAGGGAGGGAAGGAGAGAAGAAGAGGAGACAGAGAAGAGACAGGAGAGGAAGGGAAGAGGAGAGAGAAAGATGATAGGACCTTTTATTTTTGGGTTTGACTCAACACCGAGACCTAAAAATAAACAAACTGAATTAAAAGTGAGCTGGCCTTTCTGTACAGTACAGTAGCAGGAGGAGGAGGAGGAGGAGAAGCAATCTCTATCTGTAGTCATGGAGCCACTCTTTTTGGCCCGGGTCCTAGGCTGGAGTTTGCAGAGCCGAGGGCCTGAAACGTTACTTCTGTAACTTGCTGCGACTGTCCTTCCCTCAGAACTGTGAGGTCCATGGCCCTGCCACCAGGCCACACAGCCAGAGGGACACCAGTGGGGCTTAGCATTAGCACCTACTTGGTGGTCTGCTCTGGGCTCGATAGAATGTGAGCAGGACTCATATGGTCCCCGTCCTGCCTGGGCTTCCCAGCCTAAGTTGGGACCTGGGCCTCAGTGTCCTGCTCTGTCACATAGGGATAAATGCCACGCCCAAGGTCACCCAGAGGCTGGAGTCAGAGCCGGGATTAGAACCCAGGTCTCCCGACCCCTGGTGATGCCATGCCTCACTCGCGATGAGGGTCACTGAGGTTGTGTTCCACTGGGGGTCAGAGCTCCGTTACAGTGTTGGAGCCAGTCACCCCATCCCTGTCCACCCCCGGGTCAGGGCAGGGGCCCCCATCGCCTGGGAAACAGGACCAGGAGGGGCAACAGAGCCCAGGGGCACATGGGGCCAGACACTACTCAGTTGTTGAGGAAGGGGAAGGTCCAGGCCAGAAAGAGCCGGGAAGGGGGAACCGGGGAAGCTGTCTAACAAGGGCAGGGAATCTTGGGAAGAGAAACACCTGACATCTTCAGTGGCCTCCTCAGTGTCACTTCCTGCTCACAGCACCGCCCCCAGTCATCTCCTCCAGAACGTCTTCTCTGATTGACCCCACCTTCCTAGTTTCACAATCAGGAGTTTAAGTGAAATATATGAAAGATGAATATGCACATTGTCACTATATAGTACATACTCATAATATAATCACTCTATATAAAATACAGTGAAGAGCAGGAGGGTCTTTCATTTTCATTGTATTCTCCAAGAACAGCACTCTGTATACAGAAGGCACCCTGACTCTTCTCTCTCCATCCCAGACTCTCCCCCAGCATGGACCATTCAAAATTCCTTGACTCTCCTCTCTGTCCTTAACTCTTCCCCAGTGACCAAGCTTGGAACCATCCAATGTCCCTGACTCTCTTTTCTCCATCCCTAACCCTTCCTCTAATGATCTAGCATGGATTATGCAACACTCCTAAGTCTCCCTTTTCCATCCTTGACTCTCCCCTAGGGACCCAACATGGACTCTTTGACATTCCTGACTTTCCCCTCCTGATTTTTCTCTCTTCACCCTTGACTCTCTCCTCTCCATCCTTGACTTTTCCATCTCCCAGTAGCTCAGGTAGTAGCGAAGCCTTCATAGATTTGTTTGCAATTCATTCTTTCTACTGTTGACCGAGGTGCGGGTGAGAAATCAATTTCTCACACCCCTTGTGAACAAAATCGAATTGTTTTAAAAGTCTCCATGAACTGAGCAAGAAAAATATTTTTCTCACTTTTCTGGATGTGACCAAAATCAGTCTTTCCCCTGCCCCTGCTCGCCTGCAGAATATTAGTAGCATTTATTGGGCACCTGCGGCATACTGAACATCACAGTGAGCACTGCTCTGGCCCCTGCTGTTTGCAGAGCACTGTTCCAGACACCAACTGTGTGCAGAGCACTGTACTCGGCATGTTCTACATGCGGAGACCTGTATCAGGCACATGCTACTTACAGAGCATTGTTCCAGACATATATAGAACACTGTACTGGGCACCTATGACACGCGGAGCACTGTATTGAGCAAGTATTGCATTCAGAGCACTGTATCAGGCAGTTGCTGCCTACAGAGAACCATACTAGGATTAAGACTGTGAATCCTATGTGGCATAGAGACCGTGTTCAACCCAATTTGCTTGTAAGCAACCCAGTGCTTAGTACAGTGCCTGGCACATATACCATACATATACCATATACCAACAAATACCATAACTATTAATTATTATTATTATACTAAGCAAGTACAGAGCACTGTACCAAGCACTCAGTGGATATAGAACACTGTAGCAAACACGTTGTGCCTGCCAACCCTTGCCCAACTCCTCCATATTCAACAGACCACAATTCTCCCCACCTTCAAAGTCTTCCTAAAATCACATCTCCTCTAAGAAGACCTCCCTAATTAAGTTCCTAATTAAGCCCTCGTTTCCCCTATTCCCTCTCTCTTCCACATTACCCTCGTACTTGGAGCTGTACCCTTTAAACACTTGATATTTCTTGATATTCCCCACCCCCACCCAGCCCAGAGTACTTATGTACATTGCTGTAATTTCTTTTAATATACATCTCTCCCTCTAAACTGTAAGCTCCTGGTGGGCAGGGATTGTGTCTTCTGCCACTATTGTCTTGTAAAAATGATAACAGTTGTGGTGTTTGTTAAGTGCTTAGTATGTGCCGAGTACTGTACAAGGCGCTGTGGTAGATACGAGGTAATGAGGTTCCACATGGAGCTCAAGGTTTAAGGAGGAGGGAGAACAGATTATGAACTCACTCCCTTTCACTTCTTCACGATTCACTCCCTTTGCTCTTCCACCCTCTCCACCCTATGTATATATCTATAGATCTATAATTCTATTTATTTATATTGATGCCTGTTTACTCGTTTTGATGATGCCTGTCTCCTCACCTCTAGACTGTGAGGCCATTGTGGGAAGGGACGGTCTCTCTCTATTGTTGTATTGTACTTTCCAAGCGCTTAGTCCAGTGCTCTGCCCAAAGTAAGCGCTCAATAAATATGATTGAATGAATGAATCCTCATTTTACAGAAGAGGAAACTGAGGCCCAGCGAAGTTAAGTGACTTGTCACACAGCAGACAAGTGGCAGATCTGGGATTAGAATCCAGGTACTCTGACTCCCAGACGTGTGCTCTTTCCACTAGGCTACACTGCTTCTTTATTATACTCTCCCAGGTCCTTAGTACAGTGCTGTGCAAACCATAAGTGCTCAATAAATGTCACTGATTGATTCAGGCAGGGGACCAGATAGGGAGCTTATGTTGACCAATAGGTACTGGCCCCAGCTCCTGAGCCTCTGCCGGGCTGAACCCCTCCTCTGACCTGAGGAGGTGCTGCTCTCTGGAGACTTTCTGGCAGAAAGGGCAAGAACTGGCTCCTAATAATAATAAAAATTATGATGATGGTATTCAAGCACTTAGTATATGCCAGGCACTGTACTAAGCACTGGAGTGGATACAAGCAAATCGGGTCGGACACAGTCCCTGTCCCATATGGGGCTCTCCGTCTTAATCACCATTTTACAGATGAGGTAACTGAGGCCCAGATAACTGAAGTGACTTGTGGAGCCGGAATTAGAACCCAGTTCCCTCTGTCTCACAGAACCTTACTCTATTCACTATGTCAGGCTGCTTCTCTAGACCAGAGGCCGCCATTCTACAGGCCACCTTGTCCACCCCCCTGCCATCCCTGGCCCCCCGGCTCTGGACAGGTGAATGACTTGCCCACCTCGGACAGACAGGAAGGAAACTTAAATGAGAAAGACTTTACCCATGGCCTCAGAGATGACCCACCCCTTGTGCTGCCATGAGGCATCGAGGACAGAGGCTGCTGGACCAGCCATCGGTCAGCCCTTGAAGTTAGATCCCAGATGTCTGGAAATCTGAGCCCAGCACTGCTTTGTAGACATTTTGTTTGCTCCCCAGCGTGACTCCAGCCCCACTCCACCAATCCTCACCCAACTCCACCAGGTTTCCACAGGTCACCCTCATCCTTGTGAGAGTTTTCTAATTTGTCAGTTGATCGATGGTATTTATTGTACACTTACTGGGTGTAGGTCATCTTACGAAGCACTCGGAAGAGTGCAAGAGAGTAGAATTAGAAAATACAATCCCTACCCATAAAGAGTTTTCAGTCTAGCCAGGGAGACAGACCCTAAAATAAATTACATGGACAGGAAGAGACTGAGTGTAAGGTTATATATATATGTCAGGGCTGTCGGGGTGGGGTGAATATCGGCATGCTTTGGAGGAGACAGATCCAAATGCATAGATGAGGCAACAGGAAAGGGGAATGGGGTAGGGAGATGAGAGGTTAGCCAGGGAAGGCCTCTTGAAGGATATGTAGTTTTAGGAGGGCTTTGAAGGTAGGGAGAGTGGCCATCTGTTGGATATGAAGGGGGAGGGTGTTTCAAGCTGGAGGGCAGGTGTGAGCCAGGGTTTGATGATGAGAAAGACAAGATGATAAAACAATCTTCTCCCCGGTCTCTTCTAAGACTGGAGGTTCCTTGGGAGCCAGGGACCCTGTCTAAACTCACCTGTGTGTTCTTTCCTAACACTTAGTATGGTATTTTGCACCCAGTAAGGGCTTACAAAATGGTCAAACTACAACTACTGGTCTTTGTAATTCAGAAAAAGCCCCTGCCCCACTCCTGGCCATCTGAAGTGATGTTTAGGGACAGTAGTCCCTTCCTTATCTGGACTACTTCCCCTCTCCCCTCACTAGCCCTGGAGCCACAGAGGCTGGGCTGGGGCCTTGCTGGCATTTCACTAGCCCAAGGGATTGTGAACTCTCTCCTCCACTGCTTTTTTTTTAAAAAATGGTATATAAGTGCTTACTATGTGCGAGGCACTGTAATAATAAAATGATGGTATTTGTTAAGAGCTTACTTTATGCCAACCGCTGTTCTCAGCACTGGGGTAGATACAAGGTAATCAGGTTGTTCCATGCAGGGCTCACAGTCTTAATCCCCATTTTACAGATGAAGTAACTGAGGCACAGAGAGGTTAAGTAACTTGCCCAAAGTCACACAGCTGGCAAGTGGCAGAGTCAGGATTAGAATCCACAACCTCTGACTCCCAAGCCGGTGCTCTTTCCACTAAGCCATGCTGTTTCTCTATTGTACTAAGCACTGGGGTAGATACAAGGTAATCAGATTGGACTCAGTCCAACCACATGGGGCTCATAGTTAAGTCCCATTTTACAGATGAAGTAACTGAGGCACAGAAAAGTGAAGTGATTTGTCCAAGATCACACAGTCGACAAGTGGCAGGGTCAGGATTAGAACACAGGTCCTCCTGATTCCCTGGCCTGTGCTCTATCCACTAAGCCATGCTGCTTCTTGATGTGGGATTGTGATAGTCAGTTTGCTGCCAGGTCTCCTGGAAGCCCATAATAATAATGATGGTATTTGTTAAGCGCTTACTATTACTATGTGCGAAGCACTGTTCTAAGTGCTGTGGGGATGCAAGGTGATCAGGTTGTCCCACTTGGGGCTCACAGTCTTAATCCCCATTGTACAGATGAGGTAACTGAGGCACAGAGGAGTTAAGTGACTTGCCCAAAGTCACACAGCTAAGTGGTGGAGTGGGGATTATTCATTCATTCATCCAATAGTATTTATTGAGTGCTTACTGTGTGCAGAGCACTGTGCTAAGCGCTTGGGAAGTACAAGTTGGCAACATATAGAGACGGTCCTACCCAACAGCGGGCTCACATAGAACCCATGACCGTCACTCTGTTGCCTCTGGGCTTGGGATATCCCTTTCACTTCCTTGCACAGTATGTGCTCAGATGTCCTTGGGTTGTCCATCCTCTACTCACACATCCTGCCCAGGAGAACAGGGTAGCCACTTGGATATCCTCTGGTCATCCATTCTAAGCAAATTTCCTGCCCAGGGGAGTAGTGCAGCTGTTTGGGTATCCTTGGATAGTCAATCCTTCTCCCACTCATGCTCAGAAGAGCTTTGTGGCTGCTCAGGTATCCTTGAGTCATCCATTTTCTGCACATGTCAGTCAACCGTATTTATTGAGCGCTAGCTGTGTGCCAAGCACTGTAATATGAGTTTGGGAGAATACAATATAATAGTATAACAGACACTTCCTCTGCCCACAGTGAGCTTTCCAGTGAAGTGGTGTAGCTGTGTAGTTGCCTCCTTGCTGATCAGCTGGCTGTGATCCCGGGCCATGGGGGTGGTAGCTGGTCCTCCTGAGGTTTGAGGTGGTTCTGGGGAGACTGGACCAGGGGCTGGAGGTGTCTCCATGGGCAGCTCCAAGGCGAAGGCCCTGGCGGTGGTGTTTCCTTGAGGCTGATGGTCAGTACATTGGAGTTGTCGGGGCAGTCCACTTTGTTGACCTGGCCCCAGGGGCAGTGAGCCCAAATCACCGTCTGCCCAGGTCACCTACTTTCTCATGCAGCCCCCTCAACCCAGGGACACTGGGGCTCCCCTTCCCTGGCCCAGCCCCCGAGGGGACCCCAGCTTTCTAGGGAGGAGAGCTTCCACGCAGTGGTGCTCAGCCTCCTGGCCGCCGCCTCGTTCCCAGAATAGAACGTCATCTGTTCCCTGTCTGTTCCCTCTGCCAGTCTGCGTTTGCAGCAGGGGGTGGCGCGAGGCTGGGGAGGGGAACCTGGTGTATGTGTGTGTGTATACGTATGTGGGGGGGGGGTGGCGACTGGCCATCTGGATGTCGCTGGGCCTCACTGATGGGCAGCAACCGCTCCCTCCCTCATTTTTCGGAGATTGAGGGGCTACTTCTCATGATGTAGCATCAAATGGAGTCTTTCATTTGATCAATCAATAGCTTTCATTGGGTGCCTACTGGGCTCCTACTCTGTGCAACCCACTGAGCTGGCGCCTACAGTGTCCAAAACACTGTGCTGGGTGCCTCCAGTGTGCAGGGTGCTATGCTAGATGCCTACTGTGTGCAGACTGCTACATTGGGTGCCTTCTGTGTGTTGAAGAGCACTGCGCTGGGCATCTGCCGTGTGCAGAGTGCTACGTTGGGTATCTACTGTGTGCAGAGCACTATGCCGGGTGCCTGCAGTGTGCAGTGTACAGCCGGGTTTGCTCCCCAGTGTCTCCTCTTGGCCCCAGGTTCAGTGTCTAGTCAAAGTATCTACTTCTTTCCTTCACTTCTCCCCCCCCCCCCCAGACTCGAATCCCCTTGCAGGGTCAAGAGTGAGAGCTTCTTGTGCAGACCACTGGCTGCCTTCCCTCCCTGGCTGTGACTGATAAAAGTTGGATGCCTCCCCCCCCGCCATACTCCAACATACACGAGAAACAGCATGGCCTAGTATGAAGAGCACGGGCCTGAGAGTCAGAGGATGTGGGTTCTAATCCAACCCCTACATATGTCTGCTGTGTGACTTCGGAGAAGTCACTTAACTTCTCTGTACCTCAGTTCTCCTGTCCTCCCTCCTACTTAGACTGTGAGCCCCACATGGGACAGGGACTGTGTCCAACCTGATTACTGTATATCTACCCCAGTGCTTAGAGCAGTGCTTGGCACATAGTAAGCAATTAACAAATACCACAATTACTATCATTATTATTACACACACACACACACACACACACACACACACCTTTTGCCACCTGATCTAGTGGATAGAGCAGGGGCTGGGGGTTAGGAGTCCTAGCTCTGCCCTAGTGCTGCTGTGTGAGCTCAGGCAAGTCACTGAACCTCTCTGGGCTTCAGTTTCCTGCTCTGAGCAATGGGGAGAAGATCTCTCCCCATCATCTCCCCATGAGAAGCAGCGTGGCTCAGTGGAAAGAGCTCGGGCTTTGGAATCAGAGGTCATAGGTTCAAATCCCAGCTCCGCCACTTGTCAGCTGTGTGACTTTGGGCAAGTCACTTCACTTCTCTGGGCCTCAGTTCCCTCATCTGGAAAATGGGGGTTAAGTCTGTGAGCTCCACGTGGGACAACTTGATTACCTTGTATCTACCCCAGCGCTTAGAACAGTGCTTTGCACATAGTAAGTCCTTAATAAATGCCATCATTATTATTATTATTATCTCTGAGCAATGGGGAGAAGCAGCGTGTCTCAGTGGAAAGAGCCTGGGCTTTGGAGTCAGAGGTCATGGGTTCAAATCCCAACACCGCCAATAGCCAGCTGTGTGACTTTGGGCAAGTCACTTAACTTCTCTGTGCCTCAGTTATCTATCTGTACTTCCCAAGCACTTAGTACAGTGCTCTGCACACAGTAAGCGCTCAATAAATACGATTGATTGATTGATTGATTGATTGATCTGTAAAATGGGGATTAAGACTGTGAGCCCCCCATGGGATAGCCTGATCACCTTGTAACCTCCCCAGTGCTTAGAACAGTGCTTTGCACATAGTAAGCACTTAATAAATGCTATCATTATTATTATTATCTCTGTTTTCCCTTCCTCTTAAATTGGGAGCCCTGGCAGAGATGGGGAATGTCTCTGACCTCGTAACCTTGTGCCTTAACACTCAGTACAGCATATAGGCCATTAATAGATGCCATAATACTGCAGTAATGCTATTACTGAGAACTTAGTAAATGTTCATAAATTGTGCAGTGCGAGTAGGATGGAAGGAATGAAGCATTTCTCCTGGAGGAGAGAAGGCTGAGGGGGATGGCAGCCTGCCCTGTGCCCACAGCTCCGGGGGGCACATTCAAAACAGCTTGGGTTGCAGCAGGAGAGAGCGTGACTAATCAGAAGGGAGAACTTCTACCCCAGCTGGGGGGATGGGGTGAGCAAGGAATCTGTCTGTTATATTGCTGTACTTTCCCAAGCTCTTAGTACAGTGCTCTGCATTAGTACAGTGCTCTGCACCCAATAAGCGCTCAGTAAATACGATTGACTGACTGACACTGAGGTGGGCCCGTGAGGAAGATAGAGTCGACGCTCTGTTTGGTTTCCTCCCTTCCTGAACCGGAACCACCACCATCTGGACCATTTTCTGAGCAATCAATCAATCAATCAATCGTATTTATTGAGCGCTTACTGTGTGCAGAGCACTGTACTAAGCGCTTGGGAAGTACAAGTTGGCAACCCATAGAGACAGTCCCTACCCAAAAGTGGGCTCACAGTCTAGGAGGGGGAGACAGAGAACAAAACCAAACATACTAACAAAATAAAATAAATAGAATAGATATGTACAAGTAAGATAAATAAATAAATAAATAGAGTAATAAATATGTACAAACATATATACATATATACAGGTGCTGTGGGAAAGGGAAGGAGGAAAGATGGGGGAGATGGAGAGGGGGACGAGGGGGAGAGGAAGGAAGGGGCTCAGTCTGGAAAGGCCTCCTGGAGGAGGTGAGCTCTCAGTAGGGCCTTGAAGGAAGGAAGAGGGAAGGAATAGCAGCTAGTCCCCTTGACATAACTTGGGCAGTTTGCTAGGAATATTCCTACCATCTCTCCCCCACAGTCTAACACAGATCATACACCACCCCAGGCTCCCCCGCTCTCCATCCCTGACTTACTCCAGTAATCCAGCACAGAACATCCAGCACCCCTGACCCTCCCCTCTCATTTATTCATTCAGTCATATTTATGGAGCGCTTACTGTGTGCAAAGCACGGCACTAAGCTCTTGGGAGAGTACAATATACCAACAAACACATTCCTGACCACAACGAGCTCTCCCCAGTGACCCAGACAGACTCCAACACCCCTGATTCCCCAGCAGTGACCTAGCTCAGACACTCATCCAAAGGTCTGCTCCAACCCCTCTGGACCGGCCAGTATTCCTGACTGCACAGCTCCCCGTAGGAATGGATTCCCCATGCTCACCCCCTGCTGAGGGAAGTCATGTAAAAGGCTCTGAAGAAGTTGCCAAGAAACCGGGTCTACACAGATTTGGGTTTGACCGTTAGGTTCGATCGTCCGCTGGCTTCATCAATGTTGGAAGTTAACACTTCACTCCTTTATAACTGGATTACATCTTTTGCCCTTGTCAAAATGATTTCTCAAAGGCTTAAAATATTTATCTCCAATTATTCATTGCCTGTGTTCTGCTGACTCCCCATTAGCAAAGCTCTCTCTGAATGTGAGCTATTGCATAACTTTCCATTCATTAAAAATTCAGCGAGGATAGGGATTTTTCCATATTTATTTAGCTGTGTGACACAACTGCAGTGATTACCTGGGTAATTAAATGTTACAATAGATAATTCCCTAATTACTTCAGACATTTTGGTTCAAGTTTTTTTTTCCTCCCTCTTCATTATCCTAGTCCATAGTTGTGCACACAGGAGGCAGTTTTATGTGCCAGTTGTGTACCGAGCACTCTACTGGGTGCCATCTGTGAGCAGAGTACTATGGACAGAGGATGGAGACCTCTGCGAGTATGACTCTGGGCACCTCCTATGAGCACTACACTCAACTGATTGTTGACTATGAACAGACTGCTGTACTGGATGCCTACTGAGAACTGTATAGGACCCCAACTGTGAGTAGAGTGCTGTACTGTACTGTGAGCTGAGTGCTGTGAATGGCACCTCAGATGCTGCTTTTCCCCCCCTCCCAGACTCATGGCACTTATGTACAAATGTTATTTTATTTATTTGTGTTGATGTCTACCTACCCCACTCTAGCTTGTCAGCCGTTGTGGGCAGGGAATGTGACTGTTTATTGCTGTATTGTACTCTCCCAAGCACTTAGTACAGTGCTCTGCACACAGTAAGCTCTCAATAAATATGATTGAATGAATGAATGAAGCAGCATGGCTCAGTGGAAAGAGCACGGGCTTTGGAGTCAGAGGTCAGGGCTTCAAATCCTGGCTCCACCACTTGTCAGCTGTGTGACTTTGGGCAAGTCATTTCACTTCTCTGAGCCTCAGTTCCTTCATCTGTAAAATGGGGATTAAGACTGTGAGCCTCCCGCGGGACAACCTGATCACCTTGTAACCTCCCCAGCACTTAGAACAGTGCTTTGCACATAGTAAGCGCTTAATAAATGCCATCATTATTATTACTGAAGAATCAATGAATAAACTGGGCCAGATCTGGAACTCTGTTGTGGCTTGAGTGTGGAAGGGAGTGAGCTGGGGAGAGAGAAGAGAGAACCATAATCAATCAACTAATGGTACTGAGCACTTACATTATGCAGGGCACTGTACTAAGTGCTTGAGAGAGCACAATGCAACCAAGTTGTTGGACATATTCCCTGCCTACAAGGAGCTGACAGTCTAGAGAGGGAGACGGACGTTAATATAAATTACAGACACTTACATAAGTGCTATGGGGCTGAGGGTGGGGTGAATAAAGGGAGCAAATCCAAGTACAAAAGTGACATAGAAGGGAGGGGGAGAAAAGGAAATGAGGACTTAATCGGGAAAGGCCTCTTAGAGAAGATGTACTTTTAATAAGGCTTTGAAGGTGGGCAGAGTGGCAGTGTGTAGGATGTGAAGGGGGAGAGAGATCCAGGGCAGAGGCAGGACGTGGGCAAGGTGTTGGCAGGGAGGCAGCATAGCCTAGTAGATAGAGCCCAGGCCCGGGAGTCAGAAGGACTTAGGTTCTAATCCTCATTCTGCCACTTGTCTGCTGTGTGACCCTTCTCTGTGCCTCAGTTACTTCATCTTTAAAATCAGTCAATCGTATTTATTGAGCGCTTACTGTGTGCAGAGCACTGTACTAAGCGCTTGGGAAGTACAAGTTGGCAACATATAGAGACAGTCCCTACCCAACAGTGGGCTCACAGTCTAAAAATGGGGATTAAGACTGTGAGCCCCACATGGGGCATGGGTTGTGTCCAAGCTGATTAGCTTGTATCTTCCCCAGCACTTTTACAATGCCTGGTACATAATAGGTGCTTAACAAATGCCATAATTGTTTTTTTTAAAGGAGACAACCCGCTGCTGCCATCAGTTTTCCCGCCAACCGGCCTCCTGGTAGACCTTTATGGAAAGAAATGAGAACAGCCCTTTCCATTCCCCAACCTTCTCCGCTGCCACCTCTCAATGATGACGCCCAGAAGTTCCTTTCACTTCAGGGAGTCTGCCCTGCTTCTATGCTGTCCTTAGAGCCACACGGGAAGCAGCGTGGTCTAGTGGAAAGATAATAATAATAATGGCATTTGTTAAGTGCTTACTATGTGCGAAGCACTGTTCTAAGCGCTGGGGGGATACAAGGTGATCAGGTTGTCCCACGTGGGGCTCATAGTCTTAATCCCCATTTTACAGATGAGGTAATTGAGGCTTAGAGAAGTTAAGTGACTTGCCCGAGGTCACACAGCAGACATGTGGCGGAGCCGGGATTAGAACCCATGACCTCTGACCCCCAAGCCCATGCTTTTTCCACTGAGCCACGCTGCTTCTCATTATCATGGGCCTGGGGATCAGAAGCCTTGGGTTCCAATCCCAACTTTGCCATTTGTCTGCTTTTGTGATCTTGGGCAAGACACTTCACTTTTCTGCACCTCAGTTCCCTCATGTGCAAAATGGGGATTCAATGCCTGTTCTCCCTCCTATTTAGACTGTGATTCCAATGTGGGACTATTTATTTTGTATCTACCCCAGAATTTAGTACATTGTTTGGCACAGAGTAAGCGCTTAGCATGGCTCAGTGGAAGGAGCACGGGCTTTGGAGTCAGAGGTCATGGGTTCAAATCCCGGCTCCGACAGTTGTCAGTTGGGCAAGTCACTTAACTTCTCTGTACCTCAGTTACCTCATCTGTAAAACGGGGATTAAGACTGGGGGCCCCCCGTGGGACAACCTGATCACCTTGTAACCTCCCCTGCGCTTAGAACAGTGCTTTGCACGTAGTAAGCACTTAATAAATGCCATTATTATTATTATTATTATACCACAATTATTGTTATTATTATTATTATTAGAGGCAAGTGACTCCCTCTCTCTGCCTCTTCTGCCGTGACGGAGCACCACAGTGAGAATGTCCAGGCACAATGGGGCAGAGTAACTGTGCCCCCCTCCAGTTAGTCGACTCTGGCCCACTTTGACAGCTCAGGATTATAGGTAATTCCTTGAGTAGGCAGATGTGTCGGTGCTCGTTTGTGAATATTTTAGGTGGGATTTGGGTAGGCCAGTTTTGGACTATAAAGGAGAGAAGTCATCACCTCAGGGCACTCCGTGGTGAGGGTGGTCACGTAGGCTCCTCTCAAAGATGATGGTGCCCCAGTGGGTCCTCATCATCATCATCATCATCAATCGTATTTATTGAGCGCTTACTGTGTGCAGAGCACTGTACTAAGCGCTTGGGAAGTACAAGTTGGCAACATATAGAGACAGTCCCTACCCCAGTATGCCTTTCATTTACAGGCCTCCCAAAGACAGCCACGGCCTTGGGTTCTCCTGAATATGGACACCATTTCTGGTCTTTCCAAAGATGGCTATCGCCTTGGGTTCTCCCAAAGAGAGTCACTGTTTTTACCCCACCCAAAGAAGCCCACCATTTCAGGGCTTTCCCCAAATGGCCACCGATTTGTACAAGCTGGTGTAGGATACAGGCTTCTTGGGGATCCTGGAAGTGGGGTGAAACTCTACAAAATGCTCCATTTGACATCAATCAGTGGCATTTATTGAGTGTGCACTGTGTGCAGAGCACTATATTGAGCGCTTGGGAAAGTACAATATACCAGAAATTGTCATGTTATTTTTCACACGCTCATCTTGGGGTGATGACTTCATGTTTTTTCTGCTCCCTCAGCGGGGCTAATCACTCTCTCCCGTCAATGAAGCAACAAGCAGCTGCCCTCAGGGGGACGTTTCTCCTTCGGCCGCTTTAAAATGAAAAACCCGATGCTCTGGAAAGCAGCCAGAGCCTAAACTGCCTCAGGTTGATGGAGCTGTGGACGCAGCTGTGAACAGAGCCGTGGACAGGGCTAATAATAATAATTTTGGTATTTGTTAAGTGCTTATTATGTGCCAAACACTGTACTAAATGCTGGGTAGATACAAGATAATCAGGTCCAACATGGGGCTCACATTCTAAGTAGAGAAGCAGCGTGGCTCAGTGGAAAGAGCCCGGGCTTTGGAGTCATTCATTCATTCATTCAATCGTATTTATTGAGTGCTTACTGTGTGCAGAGCATTGTACTAAGCGCTTGGGAAGTACAAGTTGGCAACATATAGAGACGGTCCCTACCCAACAGTAGGCTCACAGTCTAGAAGAGTCAGAGGTCATTGGTTCAAATCCCGGCTCTGCCAATTGTCAGCTGTGTGACTTTGGGCAAGTCAACTTCTCTGTGCCTCAGTTACCTCATCTGTAAAATGGGGATTAAGACTGTGAGCCCCCTGTGGGACAACCTGATCACCTTGTAACCTCCCCAGCGCTTAGAACAGTGCTTTGCACATAGTAAGCGCTTAATGAATGCCATCATTATTATTATTATTAGGAGGGAGCCCTGGCACTGAATTCCCATTTTGCAGATGAGGGACTCGAGGCTCAGAGAAGTGAAGTGATTTGGCCAAGGTCACACAGCAGGTAAGTGGCAGAGTTGGGATTAGAACCCAGGTCCTCTGATTCCCAGGCCCGTGGTCTTACCACTAGGCCACACTGGAGGCATCGTGGGCAGAGCCATGGCCATAGCTGTGAGCCCACTGTTGGGTAGGGACTGTCTCTACATGTTGCCAACTTGTACTTCCCAAGCGCTTAGTACAGTGCTCTGCACACAGTAAGCGCTCAATGTATACGATTGATTGATTGATTGATTGATTGATTTGAGCATAGAGGCCTCTGGGGCAGGGCCATGGGCAGAGCTGTGGGAGGAACTGTGGGCGGAGCCTGTTGCTTCTGTCATTCATTCATTCAATCGTATTTATTGATTCCTGAGTGTGTGTAAAGCACTGTATTAAGTGCTTGGGAGAGTACGGTACATCATGGGTTCAAATCCTGGATTTGCCACTTGTCTGCTGGGTACCCTTGAGCAAATCACTTCACTTCTCTGGGCCTCAGTTCCCTCAACGGGAAACTGGGGAATCTGGGGATTGAGACTGTGAGCTCCTCGTGGGACAGGGACTCTGCCCAACCCAATTTGCTTGTATCCACCCTAGCACTTAGTATAGTGCCTGACACACACATAGTAAGTGCTTAGCAAATACCACAATTATTATTATTATTAACAGACACATTCCTGCCCACAAGGAACTCACAGTATAGAGGGAGAGACAGACATTAATATAAATAAATGAATAAATAAATTACATATACAGATATAGGTATAGACGGATGCTCCGTTCCAGTATCGACTATGGCTCAGGCTTGGAGAGGGACAGAAGGAGCTGGTGGGAATTAAAGATTGGAGTGGGGGAGGGTTTGGGTGTGTAAGGAGGGAGGAGAGAAGGGGATGCCCCCTTCCAGCTGCTGCACTCCCCGCCCCCGTCGGGAACCAGACAGGCGGTGGGGCTGGAAGTCCCCAGCCTGGGCCTGGCGCATCAGTTTGGAAGTCTGCAAGCTGGAGCTGGAAACAGCTTCCCACTCCCAGGGCTGCAAGGACTCTGGGAGCCGCGGCCCAGCAGGACCCGGGAGCTGAACCGGGAGGCGGGGGCTCCGCCGGACCTATCTAGGGGCCACAGAGGCCCAGCATTAGAGAAGCAGCGTGGCTCAGTGGAAAGAGCCTGGGCTTTGGAGTCAGAGGTCATGGGTTCAAATCCCGGCTCCACCAATTGTCAGCTGTGTGACTTTGGGCAAGTCACAACTTCTCTGGGCCTAAGTTACCTCATCTGTGAAATGGGGATGAAGACTACGAGCCCCACGTAGGACAACCTGATCACCTTGTATCCCCCCAGGTCTTTGAACAGTGCTTTGCATATAGTAAGCGCTTAATAAATACCATTATTATTATTAATCTTGCCCCCCCGCCCTCCCGGCACCCCCAGCTCTGCGAGTCCAGACCGCAGCCCTCCTGCTGCAGCCAGAGAAGTGATCTCAGCGTCACCCGCTCCAGCATTTAATTCATCAAGTCGATTTCTCTCCACTGCGCCGTTCGTCTTTAATTCTCACCACTGCAGCGGGCGTAGCTGTGGCTGCTGAGCATTTCCCAGCCCACGTGTCGCTGCTCTGCGCACGTCTTCCTCTGTCTGTAAACTCCTTTGGGCCTGTCTCTCCCTGGGGATGGGAACTTCTTGAGGGCTTCACAGTCTAACGGTATGGGCGAGGAGAAGGGATTGGGGACAGACACATCAGGAATGATGAAACATTGGAACGCGACACGGAGAAATAGACAAATTAAGGGACAAAATCAGTAGGGGTCTGTAGTTAGAGGAGCGGAATTTCAAGTTCAGAGTCTACAACCTTTACCCGCAACAGCCACAGCCGCCCCTCCAGCAGCCACTGGTTTTCCCACGTGGGACAACCTGACTACCTTGTAACCTCTCCAGTGCTTAGAACAGTGCTTTGCACATAGTAAGTGCTTAATAAATGCCATTATTATTATTATTATTATTTTGTGGAGTGCAGAGTTCTGTACTGGATGCCTACTATTTGCAAAGTGCTATACTGGGTGCTGAGTGCTTTACCGGGCACCCAGGGTGTGCAGAATACTCTACCAGGTGCCTAACGTGTGCTGAACACTGTACCAGACACCAACAGTTTGTGGGATGCTAAACTGGATGCAGAGTGCTGTACGGTGCACCTTTTGTGTCCAGAGCACTGTCCTGGGGGTCTACTATGTGCAGAGCCCCATTTGGGTGCAGGGTTCTCTCCTGATGTTGGCCGTGTGCATAGCACAGTGCTTTGCACATAGTAAGCGCTTAATAAGTGCCATCATTATTATTATTATTACTGGGGGTGGAGCACTGTTTTAAGCATTTGGAAGAACACGATAGGATTAGTAGACATGATCCCTATCTCAAGGAATTTACAGTCTTGGGGTGGGGGCGAGGGAGGCAGATTCTAAAACAAATAGGAGGCAGCAGGAGGAGGAAGGAGGGAAAAGAGGCTAAATGGATAAATTAATGTTTAAACCATAGGGTCCGTGAGGTTGGGAAGCTGGTCTATGGGAAAGGGAGTAGGGAGGGTGGTAGTCACCAAGTGGCAGTTGGGAGTACATAAATAATCAAATCAGTGGCATTTACTGTTTACTGTGTGCAGAGCGCTGTACTTACTGCTTGGGAGAGTACAACAGAACAGAATTGGTAGACATGAACTCTTCCTACATGTGTGTAAGGGCCTTGTCAGGTGGGCATTACTGGATGGTGGGAGTGAATCACTATAGATATATGTAGGGGTGGTGGATGGATGTCGCTGGCTATTGGGAGTGAATCATATTACACTGTAAGGGCGGTGTCAGGTGGGTGTGAGTGGGTTTTGGGAATGAATCATATTACATACGTGTAAGGGTGATGTCAATTGTACATGACTGGGTGGTGGGAGTGAATCATTACATACATGTAAGAGCAGCGTTGGATGAACGTAATTGGGTGTCAGGAGTGAATCACATTATCTACGTGTAAGAGGGGAGTTGGGTGGGCTTGGCTGGGTGTTGGGAATGAATCACATTTACACACTGGTACGGGCCGTGTTGGATGGGGAATGAGTGGGTGTTGGGAGTAAATCATAGGGTGGACTTCCCGATGGAGGTGGACTTTGAGGAAGGCTTTGAGGATGGGCAGAGCTGGGATTGGGTGGACAGGGCCAGGCACATCCCGCCCTTTTAATTCCCCCCAAACCTGCCCCCATAGATGGTGTAGACAGTGAAATCACCACTGATGGTGCACCCCCAGCCTCCACCCCACTTCTGGGGGGGGGCTGTCATCTCCCATTATGGACTCCCATTGTGGACTCCAACCACGCCCACCCTGGGCCACCCACCAACTCGCCCAGGTCCGCGGTGCTCTGGGGGCCTCCGCTGTGTGGCATCTGACTGGAGCGGGGGGACGGGAGAAATTCTGGAGGTGAACAGCTTCATGAATCATCCAGATATCCTAATTGTGGCATTTAAATGCTTTACTAGGTGCCAGACACTGTACTACACACTGGAGTGGATACAAGCAAACTGGGTTGGACACAGTCCCTGTCCCACATGAGGCTCACAGTCTCAATCCTCATTTTACAGATGAGAGAATTTAGGCCCAGAGAAGTGAAGTCACACAGCGGACAAGTGGCAGAGCCTGGATTTGAACTCACGTCCTCTGACTTAGGCCTGTGTCACTACGCTATGCTACTTCCTAGATATGATAATGTGACTGCCCCCTCCCTGCCTGCCTGCTCCTCACCATCATCCCCGCATCACTACCATCCTCCCCCGCATCATCTTCCATTCCCCCCCACCGCGGTCATCCCCCCATCTGCCATCCCTCCCTCCCCCCCGCCGTCATCCCCTCCCATCTGCCATCTGCCCCATCCTCCCCCAAACTTCCCCCACCGCCATTCTCCCTCCACCCACCATTATCCCCCCTCCCATACCCCCACCATCCTCCCCCGCTAACCCCTGCTTGGAAAACGACAACTTCATCGATCGCTTTGATGAATAACTCGATTTCTGCCCTTAAATCAGCTCGGAAAACCAGAGGGCTCCTTCTTCCCTCCCTCCCTCCACTCGAATGGGGCTGTGCATGGCCACTGCCTGGGGTCGGAGAAGGCTGGGGAATTCCAGGGAATGTCGGGAAACACCAGGGAACACCAGGGAAAACCGAGGAATTCTGCAGATGGCCAGCTCGACCGGCAGAAGCCTGACCGGTGTGCCTGATAGCTTTGCCTAGAGACTTGCCACTGGCCCGTGGGTTACCTCAGCCAGTCACTGAGCCTCTCTAGGCCTCAGTTTTTGCTTCTGGGCAATGGAGCCATAACAGTACCTGCCTTTAGTGTGTATGCCCCAAATGAGACGGGTGTGGTATCCACTCAAGCTATCGCTTCCTGAGCCGACCTCCAGTAAGCTCAGTATGAACAGAACAATAATACGGTCATTTTGTTAAACCTCTGGGGCCCGGGACTCCGCGTACCAATCTGCTGGGGGCACATGCAGAGAGCCAGTCAATCAATCGTATTTCTTGAGCACTTACTGTGTGCTAAGCACTCTACAAAGCACTTGGGAGAGAAGCAGCGTGGCTCAGTGGAAAGAGCACGGGCTTTGGAGTCAGAGGTCATGGGTTCAAATCCCAACACCGCCAACTGTCAGCTGTGTGGCTTTGGGCAAGTCACTTTACTTCTCTGTGCCTCAGTTACCTCATCTGTAAAATGGGGATTAAGACTGTGAGCCCCCCGTGGGACACCTTGATCACCTTGTAACTTCCCCAGCGGTTAGAACAGCGCTTTGCACATAGTAAGCGCATAATAAATGCCATCATTATTATTACAACAATGTAACACTTGTTCCCTGCCCACAACAGTCTGGGGGAGGGGGAGGCATACATTGATATAAAGACAGAGAGATGTTTCATATCCCAAGAAGGAGAGAGATGAAAAAGTCACCTCCTCCAGGAAGCCTTCCCCAACCGCCTCCCTCTCCCCTGCCATCCTCTGCCAAGCCCGTGGCACTCCTTCGGTCTCTTCGGCTCCAGTCGTTGGGCTGTCTCTTTCTTAATGATTTATAGGTCCTCCTCTGGTTATAGTTAATTGTTCTTGTGCACTTAAAACGATGCTCGATTTGTCAATGTGCGCCTGCTGCTTGCACCATTAGCGTTTAAACTCTTTAAAAATGGAGATCACATCTTAAACTTTTTCTTTTTCCCTTACACACAGAACAGTGCTCTGCACACGGTAGGCACCCGGCTTAGCACGCTAGCAACATGGCCTAGTGGTAGGAGCATGGGTTTAGGAGTCAGAGGACGTGGGTTCTAATCCCGACTCCGCCACTTGTCTGCTGTGTGACCTTAGGCAAATCACTTAAGAAGCGGCGTGGTTCAGTGGAAAGAGCCCGAGATTGGGAGTCAGAGGTCATGGGTTCTAATTCCAGCTCTGCCACTTGTCAGCTGTCTGACTTTGGGAAAGTAACCTCTCTGTGCCTCAGTTCCCTCATCTGTAAAATGGGGATTAAGACTGTGAGCCCCAAGTGGGACAACCTGATCACCTTGTATCCACCCCAGTGCTTATAACAGTGTTTGGTGCATAGTAAGCACTTAACAAATGCTATCATTATTATTATAATTATTCTCTGTGTCTCAGTTCCCTCATCTGTAAATTTGGATTAAGACTATGAGCCCCCCTTGGGACCACCTAACTACCTTGTATCTACCCCAGTGCTTAGAACAATGGTAGATATTATTATTATTGTTATTATATCATTATAATAACTGCATCCAAGAGAAGCAGCGTGGCTCAGTGGAAAGAGCACAGGCTTTGGAGTCAGAGGTCATGGGTTCAAATCCCGGCTCTGCCACTTGTCAGCTGTGTGACTTTGGGCAAGTCACTTCACTTCTCTGGGCCTCAGTTACCTCTTCTGTAAAATGGGGAGTAAGATTGTGAGCCCCACGTGGGACAACCTGCTCACTTTGTATCCCCCCAGTGCTTAGAACAGTGCTTTGCACATAGTAAGTGCTTAACAAATATTATTATTATTATTATTATGGTATTTGTTAAGCACTTACTATGTGCTAAGCACTATTCTAAGCACTGGGATAGGTACAGAGTAATCAGTGGTCCCATGTGGTAGGGATTCTTAATTCCCCATTTTACAGAGGAGGTCACTGAGGCCCAGAGAAGTGAAACAGCTTGCCCAAGGTCACACAGCAATCAATCAATTAATTGTATTTATTGAGCGCTTACTGTGTGCAGAGCACTGTACTATGCGCTTGGGAAGTACAAGTTGGCAACATATGGAGACAGTCCCTACTCAACAGTGGGCTCACAGTGGGCTAGCAGACAAGTGGTGGAGCAGGGATCAGCACCCACAGTAAAAGCTTAACAAAAGCCATCCTTATTATTATTATTATTATTACTACTACTATTATTACACACTTGTACAATCACGGACTATGACTTTGTGTGGTGGAGGGGGTGGGCGCTCAGGCCGCGTCCATCAGATGGCACCCGGCGGACGGAGGTGGACAGCATCCCCTGGCAAGGCGGGGCAGACCCTCGGGGTGCGACCTCTCTCCTGGGCGGCGGGAAAGTTGGGGTGCTTAGGGGGGGCTGGGTGCGGGGAAGCGGGAGCCCCCCAACTCAGGGAGCCTCGTTTTGGGTAGGCCGCTTGAAAGGGCGTTTTCCTTACAGCAAGTCTAGGGGGAGGGAAGGACGAGACCTGGCTTCTCGGCCCCGCAGAGCCACTGAACAAAAGGCAAACGTCCACTCATCCTCTAATAATAATAATTATTATAATTCTGATATTTGTTAAGCGCTTACTGTGTGCCAGGCACTGTACTAAACGCTGATTAGCTTGCATCTGTCCCAGCTCTTAGAACAGTGCTTAGTACAGTGACTGGCAAATAGTAAGTGTTTAATAAATACCATTAAAAAAGGGGAGGAGGTGGGAAGAGAGAGGGAGGAAGGAAGAAGGTTAGAGATAGGAGGAGTGGAGCCGGAAGGAAGGAGGGGGGAGGGAGGACGTTGGAAAAGGGGAAGGAGTGGAAAGAGAGGGGAGGTGGGGGGGAAGAAGAATAGGAAGAGAGTGGGGTGGTAGGGAAAAAGGGAGAGAAGATGGTGGAGATGAATTAATTTGTATCAGTGATTAGTGTTCTCATCGAAGCTGGCGATCCTGTGTCACCCTAGATCTCTCACAGCTTCCAGCTCTGGCAGTCCACCTCTTGTCCACATCTCCCTGATCCGCCTCTTCTTCTCTGCCCAATGAGCCTCCGCCATGATCTGAGTTCTGTCAGATTGCTATTGGACCTTTGTATCAGCCTCCCTGCCTCCAGCCTCTCTCATCTCAATTCCACATCGTTGCACTGATCATCTTCTGGAAATGTCTCTCAGCACCCATCTGTCCTCTCCTCAAAATCAATCAGTAGTGTTTGAGTGCTTACTCTGTGCACAGTACTACTTGGGGGAGTACCAAACAGCAGAGCTGGTCAAAATGTTCCCTACCAAGCTCCTGACCATCAGCCTCAAGGCTCTCCACCCACATCTTCCCACCCTTGGCTCTCCCCACCTCCAGCTCTCCCCCACCCCGGGTTCTCCTCATTTTGCATCAGCGATTCCCTTCACCTGCTACTCCCACACTCACCTTCTCACTGTTCAGCTCTCCTGCTGCCAAACCCTGCCCGTGGCTGTCGCCAGGCCCCTTGGTCAGGGACTCTCCCACCCCAAATCTGCCAGGCCACAGCTCTCCCTACCTTCAGAGCTTTCTGAAAACCCCACTCACCCTGGTAGGCTTCCCCGATGAACCCACCATCCCCAAGTTATGTCGACCCAACTGCTGCGCCAAGGATTTCGTATTTATTCCCACATTTGGCCCCATGGAATCAGTGTGAGCAGTTGCACATTCTAATACTCGTTAGGGCTCCTGCCTGTCTCTATTGGCACAAGTAGCAAAACCACATTCAGGCGGTTGAGGTGAGGCTTTGAGTGACAGCCCGCTCATCCAGTCCTACAGTTCACCCAGCAGCCCGTGTTGGTGAAGGGGAGCAAAGCCTGTGAATTGGAGGGTAATGGGAAGGGAGCGAGAAGTAGTGGGTAGAGAGCCAATAGAGTGTCGCAAAGCTGATGGTGAGGAGTTTCTGCTTAAAGTGAAGAGGGTGGTTAGCATTGGAAGATTTTGAGGAGTGGGTAGATGTGTTCAGAATGATAGTTTAGAAAGGTGATCCAAGCAGTAAAGTGAAGTATGGACTGGAGAGGAGAGAAACTGGAGGCAGGGAGACCAGTGAGGCCTCTCTTCATCCCTGACTCTCTCCCCAGTGTCCCAGCATGGACCACCTAACACCTCTGACTCTTCCCTCTCCATCCTTGATTTTTTCCCAGAGATCCAGCACGGACCATCCAACACCCCTGACTCTCCCCCTCCATCCCTGATTCTCTCCCGTCACCTGTAGATAGCTCTCATACACTGCAGCAGCAGCACAGCAGAGTGCTGGGAGACTGTGGCAGCAGATGGACCAATCCAACACAAGGCATCCAGACTGGAGCGGCTTTCTGGAGCCAAAGCTCCATTCATTCATTCATTCAGTCGTATTGAGTGCTCACTGTGTGCAGAGCACTGTACTGAGCGCTTGGGAAGTACAAGTTGGCAACATATAGAGACAGTCCCTACCCAACAACGGGCTCACAGTCTAGAAGGGGGAGACAGACAACAGAGCAAAACATGTAGACAGGTGTCAAAATCGTCGGAACAAATATAATTAAAGCTATAAGCACATCATTAACAAAATAATAGTAAATATGTACAAGTAAAATAAACAGAGTAATAAATCTGTACAAATATATACAAGTGTTGTGGGGAGGGGAAGGAGGTCGGGGGGGGAGGAGGAGAGGAAAAAGGGGGTTCAGTCTGGGAAGGTTTGAGGAGCATGAGACAAGGAGGAAAAGCTAAAAGAGTGTCAGGCACTGACTGCGGTCGGTGAACAGGGCAGCACAGGAGAGAGAGAGAGAGAGAGAGAGAGAGAGAGAGAGAGAGAGAGAGAGAGAGAGAGAGAGAGAGAGAGAGAGAGAGAGAGTGTGTGTGTGTACACACAGTGTGGTCAGGGCTGTGGGTCTCCCACCCACCTATCTGGCCACACACGGCCCTGCAAGGCAACATCTAGGCCAGAGGCATCTTTTCCGAGCAGGAAGGATACCACAAATACACGAGGTGTGCGTTGACCGAGTGTTTGGGCGGGTGGTCGAGTGATCAACTCTTCCTCAAAGCACAGGCATCAACTGGTTCCTAGTTTAATTAATAAATCAATGAATGGCATTTATTGAGCACTTAACGTGTGCAGAGCATTGTGCTAAATACTTGGGAGAGTACGATACAACTGAGTAGATAGAATACCTGCCCACAAGGAGCTTACAGATTTAAGACTGTAAGCTCATTTTGGGCAGGGAATGTCACTGTTTTTTTTGTGTTATACTGTCCCAAGTACTTAGTACTGTGTTCTGCACACAGTAAGAGCTCAACAAATATGATTGAATTAATTTTTCCTTTTTCCTCTCCTCCTCCCCATCCCCCCACCTCCTTCCCCTCCCCACAGCACTTGTATATATTTGTACAGATTTATTACTCTGTTTATTTTACTTGTACATATTTACTATTCTATTTATTTTGTTAATGATGTGCATATAGCTTTTATTCTATTTGTTCTGACTATTTTGACACCTGTCTACATGTTTTTCCCTAGGAGGGGGTGGAAAGCTGTTCTTTGCAGCCCGGAGCACATGAGTGAGGCTAGGGAGGGGAGCCTGCAGTGGAAATAATAATACTAATAATAATGGCATTTGTTAAGCACTTATTATGTGTGAAGCACTGTTCTAAGCTCTGGGGGGGATACAAGGTGATCAGGTTGTCCCACGAGGGGTTCACAGTCTTAATCCCCATTTTACAGGTGAGGCCCAGAGAAATTAAGTGACTTGCCCAAGGTCACACAGCTAACGAGTGGCGGAGCCGGGATTAGAACCCATGACCTCTGGCTCCCAAGCCCGTGCTTTTTGCACCGAGCCATGCTGCTTCTCGAATTGCCCTGGGTGACCCAGGTCACCCCTGGCCCGGCTGTCATTCAAGCCCAAAGCCAGCATCTCACCTCTGGTTGGCAGTGGGAGGAGAAGCTTGTGCCAGGCTGCAGAGCAGCCTATTGCAGGGGGAATCAATCAATCAATCAATCAATTGGATTTATTGAGCGCTTACTGTGTGCAGAGCACTGTAC
This sequence comes from Tachyglossus aculeatus, assembly GCF_015852505.1. Taxonomy (NCBI): domain Eukaryota; kingdom Metazoa; phylum Chordata; class Mammalia; order Monotremata; family Tachyglossidae; genus Tachyglossus; species Tachyglossus aculeatus. Next base: position 60,939,103 of record NC_052071.1, read on the forward strand.
TAAGCGCTTGGGAAGTACAAGTTGGCAACATATAGAGACGGTCCCTACCCAACAGTGGGCTCACAGTCTAGAAGAAGGGGGAAGGGGGAAGGGGGGTCGACCAGCAGCGTACAGCCCGGTTCCGAGCGAAGGTGGGAGTGGTCCGAGATTTCAAATCCTCCCAAGCACGAAGCTCTTTCCCTTCCCCTTGCCTCCCCTGCACACTTCTCCGTTCTCCTATTCCTCTCTGCCACTGCAGACAAGCCCTCTATGTGCCTCTGGGGATGGTCCTCTCAGTAGGGACGAAGGAGGACAAGTTTCAATTTCAGGTCGGGATGCAGCACCTCAAGGCATTCTGTGGACAAAATTACCACAGTCTGGGGGGTTTAAGGGTTGCAGCCCAGGACTTTGGTATAAACCACCCCCCTGCCCCCCCATTTCATAATCATATAATGAAACAAAAATCTATAATGTCTGTTAGAGGGTTTGGGGGAATCTATATAAATACTTTTATAAGGTAAGAAATAGTCTATTATGAATTAAAAATTTTTATCTGCATGTTTTTAGTCTGAGGCGTAGCCCCAACTGGCATAATAATAATAATAATTATAATTATAATTATAATAATGGCATTTATTAAGCACTTACTATGTGCAATGCACTGTTCTAAGCGCTGGGGATTACAAGGAGATCAGTTTGTCCCACAAGGGGCTCACAGTCTTCATCCCCATTTTACAAATGAGGTAACTGAGGCCCAGAGAAGTTAAGTGACTTGCCCAAAGTCACACTGCTGACAACTGGTGAAGCCGGAATTTGAACCCATGACCTCTGACTCCAAAGCCCGGGCTCTTTCCACTGAGCCACGCTGCTTCTCCATTATATTCATGAAAACGTGGTTTTAGTATGGCGTTGATAGCCTGTATGCTAGGGTTGTGATCATTTTAAGTTAGGGAAAAGACTAGGAACGCCGCCAAATTTAACGGCCCCAGGCCCCACTAGAGTTCACCCGTTCCTGCGGTCCAGTGTTCATTCTGTGGCAAAGTGTAATAACTGTGAACAGGGGAGGTGGGCGAGGGGAGAAGGTGAGAGGGAGGGGACGGAAGGGAAGGGGAAGGGGAAAGGGAGGGGAAGATGAGAGGAGGGGGCGGTTGAGGGTGCTTCCTCATCCGTGCAAAGAGCAGAAGAGAAGCATCAGGCAATGTCACGGAATGCGTTTTCTTCAATGAAACGCCTCGGCGGACATCCCTGCCCTGTGTATGGGGATTCTTCTGTGACTCCCCGCTGTTTTGACTGCAAACGAACTGAATGCTTTTGCATTTCACGCTCACAAGGTTCGTCTTCTAGATTAAAGGGAAGCGAAGGTGGGCGGCACTTCCCCCCTCCAGGGAAATGTGCGTTCGCAGGAGACGGTAGAGGGCCGGGGGAGGGGGAAAGGGACAGAATTGGAAGCGGCAATTCCTGGTCCCTGGGGCCTGAGGATACAGCACTGGCCCGGGAGTCAGAAGGGCCTGGGTTCTAATCCTGCTTCGCCCCGTGCCTGCTGTGAAACCTTGGGCAAGTCACTCCACTTCTCTTTGCCGCAGTTACCTCACCTCTAAAATGGGGATTAAGCCTGTGAGCCCCACGTGGGAGTTGGACTGTGTCCAATCTTGTATCTACTTTCATTCATTCACTAATTCATTTAATCGTATTTAAGTGTTTACTCTGCACACAGAGCACTGTTCTAGGCGCTTGGAAAGTACAATTCAGCAATAAAGACAGACAGTCCCTGCCCACACCGGGTTTACAGTCTAGAAGGGGGGTGGGGGGAGATAGACATCAAAACAAGTAAACAAGAATCAATATAAATAAATAGAATTATAGATATATACACGTCAAAAAAGTAAACAGGCATTCATATCAATAAATAGAATTATAGATATGTACACATATACACAAGTGCTGTTGTGGGGAGAGGGTGTTGAGCAAAGGGAATGAGTCGGGGCAACACGGAGGGGAGGGGGAGCTGTGGTAAGAGGGTTTAGTCTGGGAAGGCCTCTTGGAGGAGGTAAGCTTTCAGTAGGGCTTTGAAGGAGGGAAGTGGGATTGTCTGGTGGATTTGAGGAGGGAGGGCTTTCCAGATCAGAGGTAGGACACGGGCCAGGCGTCGATGGCGGAACAGGCAAGAACGAGACACAGTGAGAAGGTTAGCGGCACCAGAGGAGCGGAGAGTGCGGGCTGAGATGCAGAAGGAGAGAAGGGAGGTGAGAAATGAGGGGGCAAGGTGATGGAGAACTTTGAAGTCAATAGTGAAGAGTTTTTGCTTGATACGGAGGCTGATAGGCAACCACTGGAGATTTTTGAGGAGAGGAGTGACGTGCCAAGAATGTTTCTGTAAAATGATAATTCGGGCAGCCAGGTGAGGTATGGACTGAAGTGGGGAGAGACAAGAGATTGGGAGGTCAGAAAGAAGGCTGATGCAGTAATCCAGTCGAGATATGACGAGTGATTGTACTTACGTGGTAGCGGTTTGGATGGAGAGGAAAGGGCAGATCTTGGCGATGTTGTGAAGGTGAGACCGGCAGGCTTTGATGATGGATCGGATATGTGGGGTGAATGAGACAGCAGAATCAAGGATGTCACCAAGGTTGCGGACTTGTGAGACAGGAAGGATGGTTGTGCCCGCCACAGTGATGGGAAAGTTAGAGAGCACTTAGTACAGTGCCTGGCAGATAGTAAGCGCTTAATGTTTCATAAATAAAAAAGTAACCCTATGTCTCGGAGCCAGGGAAGACATGCCCGTCCTTCTCTCCCTCCCTCCCAACAGCAATAATTATGGATTTAAGTGATTACTATGTCAAATGATATAGTGATATATCAAGTATTTAAGTGATTACTATAGTGATTACTATATAAGTCAAGCACTGAACTAAGCACTGGAGTAGGTAGAGGATAATCAGATCAGATGCACACTCTGGGGCTCATAATCTACAGAAGAAGGAGATCAGGGACTGAAACCCTATTTTAAAGATGAAGAAATCGAGACACAGAGTTCAGTAACTTGTCCAAAATCACCCAGCTGGCAAGTAGCAGATCAGGGATTAGAACTCTGGCCCCTTAAATTTTTGAAGTTGGACAAATAACATGGAGAGCATGGGCTTGGGAGGTAGAAGGCTCTGGATTCTAGTCTCGGCTCTGCCACAAGTCTGCTGTGTGACCTTGGGCAAGTCACTTAACTTCTCTGGGCCTCAGTTTCCTCATATGTGAAATGGGGATTGAGAGTGTGAACCCCATGTGGGACAGGGACTGTGCCCAACCTGATTAACTTGTATCTGCCCCAGTGCTTAAAACAGTGCTTGGCACATAGTAAGCACCTAACAACTACCATAATCATTGTTATTATTGTTAATAAACAAAATATTATTATTATGATTACTCGGTGCTCACTAACCCATTGTTTGGTAGGGATTGTGTCTGTTGCCGAATTGCACTTTCCAAGCGCTTAGTACAGTGCTTTGCACACAGTAAGCGCTCAATAAATACGAATGAATGAATGAATGAGTGCCAAGATACAAAATAACCGCCCCAGACACAGTCTCTATCCCCTTGGGCCTCACCATCTAGGAGGGAGGGAGGGCAGGGATCTGTTCTCCCTTTTTACTGTTGAGGAACTGAGGGCCAGAGAGAGTCAGTGCCTGGCCTGAGGTCACCCAGCAGGCTGAGGGCAGGGCAAGGACTAGAACTCAGGTCTCCTGGCTCTCGGCCTTGCGTTCTCCCCATACTATCACCTGCAGACCAACTGCCCTGACGTGTGCAAAGAAACAGCATAACATAGTGGACACAGCACGGGCCTGAGAGTCAGAAGGTCATGGGTTCTAATCCCAGCTCTATTTATTTTACTTGTACATATTTACCATTCTATTTATTTTGTTAATGATAGGCATTTAGCTTTAATTTTATTTGTTCTGATGACTTGACACCTGTCCACATGTTTTGTTTTGTTGTCTGTCTCCCCCTTCTAGACTATGAGCCCATTGTTGGGTAGGGACCGTCTCTATATGTTGCCAACTTGTACTTCCCAAGTGCTTAGTACAGTGCTCTGCACACAGTAAGCACTCAATAAATACGATTGAATGAATGAATGAATGAATAGGCAACCAGGACAGAACTCTGCACACAGGTATCTAATACAGAGCTCTGCCCAGAGTAGGCACTCGGGACAGAGCTCTGCACTCAGGAGGTCTCCCATACAAAGCTCTGGATCCATTAGTCACTTTGTACTGAGCTCTGCACACAGTAGGTGTCCAGTATAGTGCTCCCCCTGTCTCCAAGTTCCGTTTAGCATCTCCTCACGGTCCCTCCCAGGAGCAGACATTATGTGGGAGTTTCAACCAGCCGAGGGTGGCAACTGGCAAGATTCAGCAATGTCTGATGGGGGTGTTCCTCCAGGGAATGGAGTGGCATCTTCTACCATCTCCGATACATCAACCCCGTATCCTGACCAGGCCTCATCGAGGTCGGTCCCTGTGGGGACTGGCCATCACGATGGTCAAGGGGAGGACAGTGAGGGTGAAGATGCTGGGGAAGCAGGTAGTGATAGCAATTAGGGAAGACGGGAGGGGGGCTGGTGGTGGTCATGATGATGGTGAAGGTAAGGGTAATGCCAGTGGTGATGCTGGTGTTGGTGAAGGTGGTGGTTATGCCAATACTTATAATAATGGCAGTGGTGAAGACGAAGAGGTGGTGATGTCGGTCTGTACCTTTCTGTCCCCAACTCTTCCCTCGCTCTTCCTTCCCCTGACTCTCCCCACCCCATATTTGAGTCTTCTCTCTTCATCCTTCACTTTCTCCTCCCCTGACTCTCCCTCCCCTGGCTCTTCCCTCCCCATCTCTGGCTCTTCCTTCCCACCCTGACTCTCCCCCGTTAACCATCCAACACCCCTGGCTTTCTCTTCTCCATCTTTTACTCTTCCCCAGTGACCCAGCATGGATCATCCAACACCCCTGACTCTCCCCCTCTCCATCCCTGACTCTCCCCAGTAACTCAGCACATAAGATCCTACACCTCTGACTCTCCTCTGTTCATCACTGACTCTTCCCCAGTGACCAGCTCAGATCAGAGGAAAGTTTCTATGTAGGGTAAGCTTTTCTCTTTCATTAAGAGATGATAGCTGGGAAACAGACACTGTCATCGCATAATGATTTCCTGGAGACACATAGGCATTCCGGAGAAGGCTGGCAGCTCCTCTCCACCCGGCCCACCGGCCTGACTCTTTTCTGAGATTCGGTTTCAAAGCTGGCGGTTCTGGCAGATGGGTCACCTCCTCTGATGTCTGCCGGATTGGGGGAGCGGCCAGTCTTTGCAGCCTCTTATTCCCATCTGCCCTCTGGGCACAGGGAAGCTGCCCTGGCTGCTCGAGACCTCTGCTGACCCTGGAGGTGGCGGAACTCAAACATCGCTTCGGAACCCACTTCCTCCCTTCAATTTTCCCAAAGCTGAAAATACGTGTTCACCTGCAGGAGCATAAAAACATTCCATTATCCTGCCGACATTTCTAAGTGGGATCACGGGGCTTTCCCAAACAAGCTTCAGGCCACAAGCCTGCAGAGTCTAGACAGCTGGTGTCTCCCAGGAGATGTGCAGTATTTCTTACATCAATTCCCCGTTATCTGTGACAACAGATCCATGAAATAGCTGGACATCAAGGAACAGCATTCTCATTTTACAGATGAGGAAACTGAGGCACCTATTGGCCTGGAATCATATAGCAAGACAATGGTCCAGCCAGCGAGAAGACTAGCCTTAGAGAGGCAGCATGGCTCAGCAGCAAGAGCCCGGGCTTGGGAGTCAGAGGTCATGGGTTCAAATCCTGGCTCTGCCTTTTGTCAGCTGTGTGACTTTGGGCAAGTCACTTAATAATAATAATAATAATAATAATGGCATTTGTTAAGCGCTTACTATGTGCATAGCACTGTTCTAAGCGCTGAGGGGGATACAATGTGATCAGGTTGTCCCACGTGGGGCTCACAGTCAATCCCCAGTTTACAGATGAGGTAACTGAGGCTCAGAGAAGTGAAGTGACTTGCCCAAGGTCACACAGCAGACATGTGGCGGAGCCGGGATTCGAACTCAAGACCTCTGACTCCAAAGCCCGGGCTCTTTCCACTGAGCCACACTGCTTAAGCCACACTTAACTTCTCTGTGCCTCAGTGACCTCATCTGTAAAATGGGGATGAAGACTGTGAGCCCCCCGTGGGACAACCTGATCACCTTGTAACCTCCCCAGCATTTAGAACAGTGCTTTGCACATAGTAAGTGCTTAATAAATGCCATTATTATTATTATTATTATTATTATTATTATTATTAGCCTTTGAATTCATTCACTAAGACCTGCCCCCTTTCACATAGATCCCGAGATCGTGAGAAACATGGTGGATGATCAGAACAACCCTCGACTGCCTCCAACAGCGGCACAGGGACACTGGAAGAAGCTATGGGCTGGCTGGCCTCCTGGACACCTACCTCCAAGGTTAGGGATGACCCAGCCAACACTTCTGACTCTCCGCTCTTCATCCCTAATTCTCCCCCAGTGTCCCAGCATGAACCATCCGACACTCCTGACTCTCAATCAATCAATCAATCAATCAATCGTATTTATTGAGCGCTTACTATGTGCAGAGCACTGTACTAAGCGCTTGGGAAGTACAAATTGGCAACACATAGAGACAGTCCCTACCCAACAGTGGGCTCACAGTCTAAGAGGGGGAGACAGAGAACAGAACCAAACATACCAACAAAATAAAATAAATAGGATAGAAATGTACAAGCTCTCCACTCTCCAGCTCTGACTTCCCCAATGACCCAGCAGGCAACAAAATCTATTTAACTGCCCAGAAAGAGTCTGATAGATTCATGGCTGAGCAGCCAATGGTGGAATGCTAGAAGGAAAGTTAAGGGAGGATGAGGATGGAAGACCTCTCTTTCATTAAGCTACTTAATTGCCCTTGAGTTTTTTTTATCATTCCTAATTCATGACATTTATTAAGCGATTACTTTGGCAAAACAGTAGGCAGAGTACTGTACTGGGGGCCTTCGTAAAGAACGTGGCAGGAGTCCCTAAGAAGCTCACTGTTCAATTGAGAAGACCAGTAAGACACAAACCATCAGAATAAGCCAATGGTGGCCGGGGGCATGTCTGAAGGGCCAAGCGGGCCAGCTGTGGGTTGGGGGGGAGGGGTGTGTCTCCCTCCTCTAGCGACTTTGCCGGATTGTCCTTGACACCCACCACTCTGCTACTCCTAGCCCCCCAGCCCGCCCCAACTTTTCACCCCCCCCAAACTCTAGTTCTGCCCCCCTCCAATCCCCAGCCCCTAGACCCCAGTCTCTTCTCAACCCCCTAATCCTCGCCCCCAACTCCCAGCCCCCCATTCCCATTCTCCCGCCCCGACCCCCCTCCCAAATCCTTTCCCCCAACCTCCAGCCGAATCCCCCCAGCCGTTCCCCCAGACCCTATTCCCAGCCCCCAAACTCCTCACCCCCAGATCTGGGAGCTGCCCACCTCCTATACCTGCCCACCTTCAGAGCCCAGCCCCTACCTCTCGTCCGTGCCCACCCCTCCCGCCATCCCCAGCTCCTCGTCCCCCAGTTTCCATATCTGCCCATCAGACCCCGGCCGCTCGCTCGCTCCTGGCCCCAGCCCCCTCCCTTTTCGGCCGCGGCTCCATCCCAGCGTCGAGGCGGGTCTCGGTCCGACCATCTCCCTGGCTGCCGGCGGCCGGAGGGTTAAGGCCCCCGCCCACCGGCCGCGGTCCGACCCCTTGGCTTTCCAGCTCCGGTTGAGAAATCGTCTGCAGGCAGATTTCGTGCAGCGACCCCCGCCAACGTCTCGTCCTCGTCCTTCTCCTCCTCCTCCTCCTTCTTCTCCTCCTCCTCCTCCCCCTCCCCCCTTTCTCCTCCTCTTCGTCGCTGCAGCCGGTGCGCTCGGTGCGGCCCCTGCAGCCGGAGCGGTCGGAGCCGGCGGCGGAAGATGCTTCCCGGGCCCTCGGAGATCGGATCGGCCAGGGGCACCGCTGCGGTCCCGGCTGGCGGGTGAGGACCAGCAGGACCAGCCGGACCGGCCGGACCGGCCGGACCAGCCGCCGCCGCCCCCCGCGGGAGCAGCCGAGGAGACCCGGCGCCGCATTGCCAGGCTCCGGCCCAGGTAGGTGTCGGGGCAACGACGGAGGCGTCTGCTCCTTTGTCCGAGGCCGAGGGGACCCCCGGTCCTCAGCCGGGCGCCCCATCACCCCACTGTCGCCCTCTCCACTTGGGGTGGGGGGGGCTCTGACCGCGGGATGGGGTTCAGGCCGGTCCTGAGGAAAGGGGGGTGTCGTCTGACCGCGGGCTGGGACGTCTGGCTGAATCCGGAGAGCGGGGGAAGGTGTCTGACCTCGGGCTGGAGGTGGCTGGCTGTAGGCTGGGGTGTCTGACCGCGGGCTGGGGGTATCAGACCGCGGGCTGGGGGTGTCCAACCGCGAGCTGGGGGTGTCTGACCGCGGGCTGGGGGTATCAGACCGCGGGCTGGGGGTGTCCAACCGCGAGCTGGCGATGTCTGAACGCTGGCTGGGGGCGTCTGACCGCGGGATGGGGGTATCTGATCGCAGTCTGGAGGTGTCTGACCGCGGGATGGGGTTGTCTGAACGCGGGCTGGGGGTATCTGACCGCGGGCTGGGGTGTCTGATCGCAGCCTGGGGGTGTCTGACCGCGAGCTGGGGGTATCTGATCGCGGGCTGGGGGTATCTGATCGCAGGCTGGGGGTGTCACTGCTGGCTGGGGGGATCATCATCATCATCATCAATCGTATTTATTGAGCGCTTACTGTGTGCAGAGCACTGTACTAGGCGCTTGGGAAGTACAAGTTGGCAACATATAGGGACAGTCCCTACCTAACAGTGGGGTATCTGACAGCGGTCCGGGGGTACCTGGCTGAACTGGCGTGGAGAGGGGTCTTAACTGCGAGCTGAGGCGTCCGGCCGGGGGTCCGGGTGGGGGGCGGCTTTCCCCGTCACCCCGCCCAATCCTCTAGGGAAGGGTGCAGGGCCCATACCCACTGCGGGGGCGGCGGCCACTGTGGGCGCAGGCAAAGTTAGCGCACGGAAAGAAACCGGGCTCTCGCCGACGCCGCGTCTCTGTGAGAGATGCCGGGGCGAGGGGGAGGGGGGGAGGGGCTCTGTCCTGCTGATAAGGCAGGAGGAGTCGCTCTTTATCGAGGACACTCTCGGGGAGGGGGCCGAGGCGGGCCGCGGTTTCGGCCGAGTTCGCCAACAAGTTTCCCGCGGCCCGGCCGGGCAGGGACAGCGGGCTTCTCTTATCCGGGAAGGGTCAGCCCGGTCGAGCCCGGGGTGGACAATCCTCACCCGCCCTTCGGACACCTGCCTGAGGGCCCAGCAGGCTTGTCTGCTCTCGGCATCCCCAGCCACGCAAAATCGTCTCAGGGGAGGGAGCACTGCAGAATCCCCCCGATCAACCGTGGCTAGCAGACCCCCCCCCCCCAAACTTCCCCGGGAGCTGGGGACTCTCCGGACGTTGTCCCGGGCGGCGGCCGGACAATTCTGACTGCTTCCCGCCGGACGGACCGGCGACCGGCCCCTCTTTCGGGTCGCCTCGCGTGGGACGCAGAGTCTGCGCTCGCCCCGGGTCACCCCGATGGCGCAGCCACCCATTCCATGACCCAGGCCCCGCCGGGACCCCCTTCTCCCCCACGGCCCGAGGGCCCGGCTCCCGGACCCCCGCCAGCCTGCGGGCGTCCGCACAGACGGACCGCCTGGGCCCGCACTGGCCCGTTCAGCTCAGTGAAGCAAGCGCTGTTGACGGGGAATCGTGGAGTGGACCGGTCGATGACCTGTCCGGCTGGCCGGAGCAGCCCGTTGGGGGCCCAGACGACGCGAGGCCGGACAAGGGGTCAGGCCCCGGGGTCGCTGAAAGTCACGTTGGTGAGAAGAGAGACTGTCCAATCGTTCCCGCCTTCGTTCTCTCCCTCCTTCCCTTCTCCTTTCCTCCCTCCCTCCCTCTTTTCCTCCCACCCCGCCTCCTTCTGTCCCTCCCTCCCTCCCTTCCTTCCTCCTTCCCACCACGGCCAGATTGGCGGAAGGGGCCGGGGAGTGGGGAGATTGGGGGCGTTTCTCAGTAGAGGATCCCCAGCCAAGAGACACTGCCTCCAGATGACTCCATGATGAATCACTGCACGTTCTCCCCAACGGAAAAGCAGTGGACGGAGTCGGGGCGGGGGAAATGGGGGGCGGCCTCGGTTCCATCTGGTCCAAGGTGCCCGGAGATCGTTCCTGCCCGACCACTAGCCCCAGGGGTTGGTCCGAAGTGGCCGGGCTAGCGTGGGCACTGGAAAGGAGATGGGGGGTTTTGATGGAGGTTGGATAGGGAATGGAGTACTGGGACCCATAGTAGGGCTGGGGGGGAGGCGAGGTGGATAGGGATAATGGGGCCTGGAGTGAGGGGTTGCTGGGACAGAACCTAGGGCCAGTGGTGGTAGTGCTGGGACGGATAGTGGGGACAGATAGTGGAACCAGGAGGAGAACGTTAGGAAGAAACAGTCCTCCTTCAATAAGTCAATAGTATTTAATGAGCGCTTACTATGTGCAGGACACTATACTATGCATTTGGGACAATAGAAGAGATTTAGTCATAGGAGGGCCAAGGGTGGGCTGGGACCGGTAGCGGCGGTGGGGAGGGTGGCACTGAGCCAGAGAGCTGAACCAGGGATGCTAGAGGTGGGGAGCCAGAGGGGCCTGAGATGGACTGGGACATCTTGGAGACAGGGCTTGGTCTGTGGGGGGCCCAGTCGAGGCAGAGAAAGCTGTGTGTTTGGGGTCTCAACCGTTGCCATAATTCTGGCGGCTACATGGGCTTGGCCAACTTCCTCAAACGTGAAAAACAGCCTGGAGAGAACCTGGTGCTGGTCGCCCCTCTAGACAGTCATCCTCATGGTCAGAGATGGACATCCAACACTTCTGACTCTCCCCCAGTGACCCGGCACAGACCATCTCTTGACTCTTGACTATCCTTGGACCAGAGTGGTAGCAGTTTGGATAGAAAGAAAAGAGTGTTTTCTAGAGATGTTATGAAGGCCGAACAGACAGGATTTCATGACACTGAATATGCAGGTTGAATAAGAGAGATGAGTAAAGTGTAATGCCAAGGTAAAGGGCTTCTGCATCAGGAAGAATGGTGGTGTTGTCTAATAAATACCTGTAAGTAATAGTATTTGTTAAGCACTTACTGCATGCAGAGCACAGTACTACGCACTTGGGAAAGAATTAAGACAATAGAGCTAGTAGATGTGATTGCTGGTCACAAGAAGCTTACTGTTTAGAGGGGGAGAGAGTCATTAAAATAAATTACAGAGAGAGAAAATGGAAGAGTAGAGGGATATGTACATAAGTACTGTGGGACTGAGGATGAATATCACATGCTTAAAGAGTACAGATCCAAGTGCATAAATGACACAGAAGGAAAAGGGAGTAGGGGAAAGTAGGGCTTTGTCAGGGAAGGCCATCCGGAGGAATGTGATTTTTTTAGGAGCATGTTGAAGTTGGAGAGACTTTCAAGAGTTTAGTACAGTGCCCTGCACACAGCAAACGCCCAATAAATAACATTGTTGATGATGATGATGATGATGATGATGGTCTGTTAGATATGATGGGGGAGGGAGTTCCGGACCATAGTGAGGGTACGGGCTAGGAGTTGGCAGTGAAATAGACAAGATCGAGGTACAAGTTAGAATTAGAGGAGTGAGGTATGTGGGCTGAGTTGCAGTAGGAAATCAGCGAGGTAAGGTAGGAAGATGAGAGCTGACTGAAGACCTTAGTGCTGACGGTAAGGAGTTTCTGTTTGATGTGGAGATGGATGGCCACTGGAGATTTTTGAGGCGTGTGGAGACATGGATTTATTTTATTTTATTTTTTAGAAAAATGATTCAGGCAGGAAAATGAAGTATGGACTGGACAGGAGAGAGACAGGAGGCAGGCTGGTCAGGGTGGAGGCTGGGACAATAGCAATAGTCAAGATGGGCTAGGCTAAATCCTTGGACCAGAGTGGTAACAGTTTGGATAGAAAGAAAAGAGTGGTTTCTAGAGATGCCATGAAGGCAGAATAGACAGGATTTCATGACGCTGAATATGCAGGTTGAATAAGAGAGATGAGTAAAGTATAATGCCAAGGTAAAGGGCTTCTGCATCAGGAAGAATGGTGGTGTTGTCTTCAGTGATGGGAAAGTCACAGGAATGACAGGGCTTGGATGGGAAGATGGGAATTTTTACTTTGGTCATGTAAAACTTTGAGGTGATGGCAGGACAGCTAAGTAAAGATGTCCTGATGGCAGGAGGAAATGCAAGCCTGCAGAGGGGAGAGATTCAGGGCTGGAGAAATAGATTGGGGAATCATCTGCGGAGAGATGGTAGTTGAAGCAGTAAGAGCAGATGAGTTCTCCAAGGGAGTGGGTGTAGATGAAGGACAGAAGGGGAACCAGAACAGGGTCTTGAGGGACTCCTATAGTTAAAGGGTGGGATGCCGAGGAGGAGCTTGTGAAAAAGGTTGAGAAGGAGCAGTCAGAGATATAGAAAGAGAACCAGGAGAGGACAGTGTCAGTGAAGCAAGCAATCAATCATATTTATTGAACATATACCTTGTGCAGAGCACTGTACTGAGAGTTTGGGAGAATACAAAATAACTGACTTGGTAGACATGTTCCCTGGCCATAAGGTGCTTACAGTCTAGAGGGGGAAAGTGAGGGTTAGATGTTTCCCAGAGAAAGGGGTGGTTTACAGTGCCGATAGCAGCTGAAAGGTTGAGGAGGATTTGGATGGAGTTGGATTTGGCAAGAAGGAAGACATTGGTGAGCTCAGAGAGGCATTTTTCATGGGTAGAAGCCAGACTGCAGGGAGTCAAGAAGATAATTGGAGGAAAGAAGGTGAAGGCCGCAGGTATAGACGACTCACTCAAGGTGCCCAGAAAGGAATGGTAGGAGGGAAATGGGACAATAACTGGCCGGAGTCGTGGGGTCAAGGGATGGTTTTTATGGATGGGGATCTCTCCCTCTCCATCCCTGACTCTCCCCCAGTGACTTAATATGGATCATCTGAACCCCCTGATTCTACCCTCTCCATCTTTAACTCTCCCACAATGACCCAGCACAGACCATTCAACACCCTTACGGAAGGCTAGGAAGGAAGGGAATAGAGTAGGAAACTGGGAATCAGGATATCCCAATTTTAGTCTCAGCTCTGCCCCGGCCTACTGTGTGACTTTGGGCAAGTCACTTAACCTACTCTGGGCCTCTGTTTTCTCTATAAATTGCGGGGTAAGAGCTCTGCTCTCTCCCCCCCCACACCCCTCAACGCCCATAGACTGTAAGTCCTTTGTGGGACAGGGACTGTGTCCTGTTTGATTATCTGGTATCCAGCACTGAGCACAGTGCTCGGCATAGAGTACAGAATTCTCCTAGAACTCAGGAGTTGTGCTCTTGAAGAAGTTCATGTTATAGGAAAATCGTGCTGCAGCAACCATTGATCCAATAGGGATTAGTGGCATGGATAGTTGAAAGATGATACTGTGACTGACTTTTTTTTTTTTTTTTACAAATTCTGGTAGCACTGTTTTGTCTTCCAAAGGCAGAACACTTTATGTCTTTGCCACCCATTACAATTGTACATCATGGCCACACATTACTGTTTTAGAGAAGCAACGTGACCTAGTGAAAGAGCCTGGGCATGGGAGTCAGAGGATCTGGGTTCTAATCCCAGCTCTGCCACTTATCTGCTGTGGGATCTTGGGCAAGTCAGTTAACTTCTCTGTGCCTCAGTTCCCTCATCTGCAAAATGGGGATTCAATGCCTGTTGTGCCTCTTTCTTAGACTGTGGGCCCTATGTGAGACCTGATTATCTTGTACCTGCCCCGGTGCTTAGTACAGTGCTTGGCATACAGTAAGTGCTTAACAAATGCCACAGTTATCATTATTATTATTGCTGTATGAGTGCAACATGGTTAAGTATGACAGGGGTGGGGAGTGTCACATCCTCCCACCCTGACCAACACCACACGTGTGCCTGTGACAGCTTCCTCCCACCCCATCCATGTGGGGATTGTGTCCTTCCAGAGCAAACTGACATGATAATATTAATCAATGTTATCTATTAAGCACTTACTATATGCCAAGCACTGTGCTGAGTCCTGGAGCAGATTCAAGATCACCAGGTCAGACAGCCTCTGTCCCACATGAAGCTCCCTGTCTCAAGGGGAGGGAGAACATGTATTGAACCCCCATTTTACAGGTGAGGAAACTGAAGCATAGACAAGTCACACAGCAGGCAAGAGGGAGAGTCAAGATTAGAACCCAGGCCCTATGCCTCCTAGGCCCGTGCTCTCCTTGATAAGGCCATGCTGCTTCTCCCACTGTCCTCAGCCCATAATAGCTGTGGTGGTTTGAGGCCAGGGATCCTTCCTGCCTCCCTTTGTCCTGCAGAGCATTTCCCCATAGATCTCAAACCTGGAGCGGCAACCCCCGATGCCCTCCCAGGGCGAGGGAGGATGTGTGCTCTGGAGCAGGAGTGAGTAACCCTTTCTGACCTTTGATCGGCCCCACAAGGCCCGGGACACTCTTGGATTTGGGTCCTGGAGATGCTTGGCCTTGCTGAACGTGAGTGCCGGTCCGAACTCACCCTGCCTCGTAGGGACGACGATCCCGAGAGGCAGTTGGGCAGACAGGGTCCATCTGCTTATCAACCAGCTTGTCCTGAGGGCTCTGGTCTGAGTGTCTGCTATTGCTCAGCTCCCTTTCTCCCTTTCTCTGCCCATCATCGTCAACATCATCAATGTGTGCTGGGAGCCTGCTGGGGGCAGGGAGCACTTGGCTGGGTGGCTGCTGGGGGCAGAGCACTGGACTGGGAGCCTGCTGGGGGCAAATAGCACTGGATTGGGTGCCGACAGGTAGTAAAGTGCTGCAGTGGAGACCTGGTCATGGCAGAGCACTGGAATGGAGGCCTGCTTTGTCCATTACAGTACAGTACAGACTGCCGGCCGTGTAGTGTTGAACCAGACACCTAGTGTGTTGTACTGGCTGCTGTACTGGATGCAAACAGCCACACACCCTCAAACACACCCACAGACACACACCCTTAAACACACTCCATCTGACACAGACACAAAGATACATGCAGATACAGATGCACACAGACACACAAGCACAAACACAGCCATGTAGACGCACACACTCGCCTTAGTGTATT
Source organism: Tachyglossus aculeatus (assembly GCF_015852505.1). NCBI lineage: Eukaryota > Metazoa > Chordata > Mammalia > Monotremata > Tachyglossidae > Tachyglossus > Tachyglossus aculeatus. Next base: position 60,954,339 of record NC_052071.1, read on the forward strand.
GGACCTAACTACCCTCTCTCCCTTAGAACAGGTCTCAATTCTCTATTCACAGTAAGTGCTCAATAAACACAATTGATTCATCCTCAACATGAGGCCCATTTGCTAGGCTTCCCTGCAGCCGCTGCAGGTGCTGTTGGGATTTTCCTTAAGAAAATGGTTTCTTTTGAAACCCCGTGTAGGCCAGTGCAAAGAGAACAGGCAGGGAGTCAGGAGAGCTGTGTTCTATTCCTGGCTCTGCCCCTTGGCTGCTGGGACCTCAGGCAGTCACTTACCCTCTCTGTGCCTCAGTAAAATAAGATTTTACTGGCTCACAATCTAAGAAAGAGGGGCATCTGGGATCTTATCATCCAGATGCAGGGACTGTGTCCGAGCTGATTAGCAGCTGAGCACAGGGCTTGGCGGTGATCAATCAATCATATTTATTAAGCACTTACTGTGTGTGTGCAGAGCACTGTATTAAGCACCTTGGAGAGTACAATATTACAGATTTGGTAGGCATGTGACCTTCCCTCTATGAGCTTTCAGTCCAGAGGTGATCCATGCTAACTACCGTTTTACCAGTGTGATCTGAAGGTGTCACGTGTGTAATATTTTGTGGAGGAAGAGGAAAACCTAAGTGGAACAGGAGTCCTTGTGGTGGGAGAGAGGAGTGGCTAGGCCAGTGGAAAAATAAGTAGCATGACCTAGTGGAGAAATCAATCAATCAATCAATCAATCATATTTATTGAGCGCTTACTGTGTGCAGAGCACTGTACTAAGCACTTGGGAAGTACAAGTTGGCAACATATAGAGACAGTCCCTACCCAACAGTGGGCTCACAGTCTAGAAAGGGGAGACAGAGAACAAAACCAAACGTACTAACAAAATAAAATAAATAGAATAGATAGGTACAGGTAAAATAAATAAAGAAATAAATAGAGTAATAAATACGTACAAACATATATACATATATACAGGTGCTGTGGGGAAGGGAAGGAGGTAAGATGGGGGGGTGCAGAGGGGGACGAGGGGGAGAGGAAGGAAGGGGTGAGACTGGAGAAAGCCACAGTCTGGGAGTCAGAAGGACCTGGGTTCTAATTCCTGCCCTGCCACTTGTCTGCTGTGTGACCTTGGGCAAGTCACTTCACTTCTCTGTGCCTCAGTTATTTCATCTGTAAAATGGGGATTAAGACTATGAGGCCCAAATGGGACACGGACTGTGCCGCACCTGATTAGCTTGTATCGACCCCAGAGCTTAGTACAGTGTCTGGCACATAGTAAGCGCTAAACAAATGCCATTATTATTAAATTTCTAGACTGTGAGCCCACTGTTGGGTAGGGACCGTCTCTATGTGTTGCCAACTTGTACTTCCCAAGCTCTTAGTACAGTGCTCTGCACACAGTAAGCGCTCAATAAATACGATTGAATGGAATTAAATACCACTTAAAAAAGAAGTTCCCCCCGGCTCCCCTCTCCCAGGCAGGGGGCGGGACAAGACTAGAAGGAGGAGCCTCAGGGCAGACAACGTCTGTGTAGGCTGACAAGCGCAGGCCAAAGTTGTTCCTTCTGCCTGAGTTCTTTTCCATAGCGAGGGCAGGAAGCCTGGACCCCCCTCGCCCTTTGCTCCCTGCCCTTCACCCCTGCCCCTCGGCCTCCTGTCCTTCGTCATTCATTCAATCGTATTTATTGAGCGCTTACTGAGTGCAGAGCACTGTACTAAGCGCTTGGGAAGTCCAAGTTGGCAACATATAGAGACGGTCCCTACCCAACAGTGGGCTCACAGTCTAGAAGTCGTCCTCTCGCCTTTGCCCCCTGCCCCGTCGCCTCCTGTCCCCCTGTCCCTCGGCCTCGACCCCAGGCCCTCCGGCCCCTCGGAGCGCGGCCAGTTTAGGACTGGCTCAGCAGGCGTGGGGGTGGGAGGGTGCGGCCGGCCGGAGGTAAATGGGTCCTGGACACTGCTCGGACGTGATTCGGCCCGGCGTGCGGGGTCGCACAGGCCGGACGGCGGGGCAAATTGGGGGCAATGGGGAGGGCAGAGAAGCTAGGGAGGCGTCGGGAGCGCGGGCTTCAAAAGCGGGGACAGAAAGAGGCTGAGACGTCTCTCACGGAATGTCTGGGATTGTCTCTCTTTATTGCTACATTGTACTTTCCCAGCGCTTAGTACAGTAATAATAATAATAATAATAATAATAGTAATAATAATAACATTTATTAAGGGCTTACTATGTGCAAAACACTGTTCTAAGCGCTGGGGAGGTTACAAGGTGACTATGAGCCCCCCACGGGACAACCTGATCACCTTGTATCCCCCAACGTTTAGAACAGTACTTTGTACATAGTAAGCACTTAACAAATGCCATTATTATTATTATTATTATTATTATTATTATCAGCCCACTGTTTGGTAGGGACTGTCTCTATATGTTGCCAACTTGGACTTCCCAAGCGCTTAGTACAGTGCTCTGCACACAGTAAGCGCTCAATAAATGCGATTGATTGATTGATTGATCAGGTTGTCCCACGGGGGGCTCACAGTCTTAATCCCCATTTTACAGATGAGGGAACTGAGGCCCAGAGAAGTTAAGTGACTTGCCAAAAGCCACACAGCTTACAATTGGCGGAGCCGGGATTTGAACCCATGAACTCTGACTCCAAAGCCCGTGCTCTTTCCACTGAGCCACACTGCTTCTCAGCCACGCTGCTTCTCAGTGCTCTGCACACAGTTAAGCGTTCAATAAAGATCGAATAAATGAATGGGTTCTTCCCGCAAAGAAAACCCCTCCCTCAGGAAGACTTCCCCGAGCGACCTCTCCTTCACGGCTCAATGGAAAGAGCACGGGCTTGGGAGTCAGAGGTCATGGGTTCAAATTCCGGCTCTGCCAATTGTCAGCTGTGTGACCTTGGGCTAGTCACTTAATTTCTCTGTGCCTCAGTTACCTCATCTGTAAAATGGGGATTAAGACTGTGAGCCCCACGTGGACAAGCTGATCACCTTATATCCTTCCCAGTGCTTAGAACAGTGCTTTGCACACAGTAAGCGCTTAACAAATGCCATCATCATTATAAACGCTTAGTACAGTGCTCTGCACACAGTAAGCACTCAATAAATACGATTGAATGAATGAATGAATGAATGGTCCTGTCACTCCCTCAGCCACTTTCTTCAGGAGGCCTTCCCTGATTGACCCCACTCCCTACCTCCACCTTCCTGGCATTAATGGCTTCTTGTGGGCAGGGAATGTATCTGCCAAATCTGTTATATTGAACTCTCCCAAGCGCTTAGTACAGTGTTCTGCACGTAGTAAGCGCTCAATAATCATGATGATGATGATATTGGTGGTAGTTGCTTCCCCCTGTTTCTCTAGCATTAAAGCTGGACAGGGGATAGGCTGAAGAAGTCAGTCCATTGTAGAATTCAAATCTCTACGTGGTGGTCTGCTGTCTGTGGGTGTGTCTTTGAGGGTGCTACGTAAGGGTTGAGTGTGTGTGTTGCGGGGGAGGGATTCTATGTGAGGGGGGTTGTGTGTATAGGTATGCTTGTGTTCGGGCATACATGACTATGTGTGAGTCGATGTGTGAATGCGAGTGTGCATGAATGTACATGTCTGTGCATGACTGTATTTGGTTGTACGTGTGTGTGTGTTGATTGTTATGTTCCTGCCGGAGGAAGCCGAGGAAACATTTTCCAGGACAGACTTCACCCCTCAGCCGCCTCTCGGCTCGACCGTGAGACAATGAATCAGCTCGGAGCTCGGAACGTGCTTCCGGGGTCTTCCACTCCCATTCGCGTTCCTCAAAGGCCCGTCGTGCTCCACAGACCCCGGCCTGTACCGCTGCTCACCTACCTACCCCCGCTTTGCTTCACTGATTCTTCTCCTCCCCCTCCCTCTTCCCCATCGCCCCCTGCCCCCCTTCCTCTTCCCCATCTCCTCATCCCCATCTCCCTCCTCCCCTTCCTTTCCTCTTCCCCATCTCCCCCTTCCCTTCCATTCGTCCCCCTTTCTCCTTCCCTCTCTCTCCTCCCCCTTTCTCCTTCCCCCTTCCTCTGTCCCTCCCTCCCTCCTTCCTCCTCCTTCCTCCCTCCTGACCTTGCGAGGAGGGTGACCCGTGGGGGTCGGTCTGCCCCGGGGCAGAACACTTCCCTCCCCCGGACCCCGCAATGACCAATTCGGGATGGGGGGGGCAGCATGATCGTGCTTCCCTAACCCTTCCCTCTACTTGGCTTTCATAACGACTGTCATTTGGGGGCCTTTTTGTCGCGGGCGGTTTTTGTGGTTCGGCGGGGGCTACCCTTGCACAGTGGACACCCTAACCGTGGAGGGAGGCAGAGATGGTGCCCAGCCTGGGGCGAGGGGTGGGGAGGGGGTGCCCCCTGCTCTCTTCCCCTCAACTGTCCGCTGAACCCCCTCAGAGGGAAGCCCTGCTGCGGCCGGCCTGCCGCTCTGTAATCATTTCCCCGCAGGCTTTCCCCTCCGGGACCAACTTCCATCCCCTAGCAGCCCTGGAGGGAGAGGAGATCTTATCCCTAGTCTACAGATCAGGCCCAGAGACAGCAAGCATCTTTCCCGCGATCGTCAACCTTCCTCCTGCTCCCTCACTCCCTCTTCTTATCCCTCACCCCCGTTCTTCCTCTTTCACCTCCTCCTTCCCCCTTCCCCCTCCTGCCCCTACTCTTCTTCTCCTCCCCCGCCCCTTTGCTATAGGCTTAATGGAAAGAGCACCGATTTGGGACTCAGAGGACGTGGGTTCTAATCCCGGCTTCGCCACTTGTCTTCTCTGTGACCCTGGGCAAACCACTTCACTTCTCTGGGCCTCGGTTACCTCATCTGGAAAATGGGAATTAGACCTGTGAGTCCCTCGTGGGACCACCCGATTACCTTGTATCTCCCCCACTGCTTAGAACAGTGCTTGGCACATAGTAAGCGCTTAACAAATACCATTATTATTATTATTATTATTATTATTATTATTATTATTACCCACGTCCCCACCGGGGCCGCTTCAAACGGGGGCGGGGGGCACCCCCTCCCCCAGTCGGACCCTGGCTAGACGCCTCCGGCGGCAGAGCCGGCGTCCGTCCGCAGCAGCCAAGCGTGAGACGCGAGTTTCATCCCGATGAAGGAGAAGGGGGCGGGGGAGGGCCTTGGAAGGAGAATTCCTTCACTGAATGTCATGGGGTAGTTAAAGGCTGACGGCCTGCCCGGCATTGGGCTAATCGCTGGGCTGGACCGGATCCAGGATTCTCAGATCGGATCAGGTCATTGTTCCACTCACTCATTCATTCATTCATTCATTCAATCAATCGTATTTATTGAGCGCTTACTGGGAAGTACAAGTCGGCAACATATGGAGACGGTCCCTACCCAACAACGGGCTCACAGCCTAGAAGGGGGAGACAGACAACAAAACAAAACATGTGGACAGGTGTCAAGTCGTCAGAACAAATAGAATTAAAGCTAAATGCACATCATTAACAAAATGAATAGAATAGTAAATATGTACAAGTAAAATAGAGTAATAAATCTGTTCAAACATATATACAGGTGCTGTGGGGAGGGGAAGGAGGTAGGGCGGGGGTGGGGTGGGGAGGAGGAGAGGAAAAAGGGGGCACACCGGGACTCAGAGTTGAAAAGGGAGGGAGGGCCGTGATAGCTCTCTCCCCGTTTTACAGTTGGGGAAGTCGAGGCCCGGAGAGGTTTACTGACTCGCTGTAAGGCACACAGCAAGCCAGGGACAGAGCTGGGGTTAGAACCGGCGTCTCCCGGCTCTGCATACTCTGGCTCTCCTCCTCAGGCCACGCTGTTTCCAATTTTTATTTTTGATTATTTTGCCAGGGGTGGGGATGGGGGTAGGGGCCGGTATTTGCTAAGCCCTTACTACGTGTCCGGCACTCCACTAAGACCTGGGGAAGGTACAAGCTAATCAGGTTGGACACAGTCCATGGCCCTTATGGGGCTCACAGTTTTAATCATTCGATCATTGGTATTTATTGACTGCTTACTATGTGCACAGCACTGTACTAAGTGCTTGGGAGAGTACACTAGACTGTAAACTTATTATAGGCAGGGAACATGTCTGCTAATTCTCTTGTATTATACTCTTCCAAGTGCTTAGAACAGTGCTCTGCTTATAGTAAGCACTCAATAAATACCTTTGATTGATTATTCATTCATTCCATTGTATTTATTGAGCACTTACTGTATGCAGAGCACTGTACAAAGTGCTTGGGAAGGACAAGTCGGCAACATATAGAGACTGCAACAGAATTAGTGGACACATTCCCTGCCCACAATGAACTCACATGGGGACGAAGTGGACATGGTTCCTGGCCCCCAAGGGGCTCCAGGCCAAAAATGAGGTGGCAGAGGGGCCAGCAGCCACAGATAGAGAGGGAAGATGCAAAGATAAAGCACAAGGATAAGGATAACTATAAACCAAACAGGAGCGACAGAGCAGCAGGGCTAAAAGATCAAGGTCTCAGACCAGCAGTCACAAATCATAGCTGCAGCCATAGCCACATGGTGTATCATCATCATCAATCATATTTATTGAGCGCTTAGTGTGTGCAGAGCACTGTACTAAGCGCTTGGGAAGTACAAGTTGGCAACATATAGAGACAGTCCCTACCCAACAGTGGGCTCACAGTCTAAAAGGGGGGGACAGAGAACAAAACCAAACATACTAACAAAATAAAATAAATAGAATAGATAAGTACAAGTAAAATAAATAGAGTAATAAATATGTACAAACATATATACATATATACAGGTGCTGTGGGGAAGGGAAGGAGGTAAGATGGGGGTGTAGTGTATAGAGCATTGGTCTGAGAGTCAGAAGGTCATGGGTTCTAATCCTGGCTCTACCACTTGTCTGCTGTGTGACCTTGGACAAGTCTCTTCACTTCTCTGTGCCTCAGTTACCTCATCTGTTAGATGGGCATTAAGCCCCATGTGGGACAGGGACTGTGTCCAACCTGATTCGCTTGGATCCATCCCAGTACTTGGTACAGTGCCTGCATGTAGTAAGCACTTAACAAATACTATCTTTATTATTATTATTATTATTTCTGCTTGCCATACACAGGGCTGGTCCACCTGCAGCAGCATCTCCCTGCCACCTCAGCTCTTGCGGCAGTGTCTGAGGTTTGGCTCTCCTGGGTCTCTGCAGTGTCTGCCAGTGGCCCACGGGCAGGGTGCCCCATTCCAGTGCCTCCCACTTCCTACGAGGTGGCTGCCTGGAAAGTCTGCTGCCATCCAGCCTCCGCACATGTAAGGCATGATGAACGTGTCTCAATGTCAATGTGACCGGGTTCCAGGCCCTTGGAGTGGTAGTGGTCCTGGCTGGCCACCTGGTATTGTGACATTGTGTTGGGTCTTCCCAGATGCTGGAGGAACTACTCTAAAGGCAGGAAAGGTGTCTGGGGCAAGTCCAGGCCCTGCTGCCATCAGGCTGAGTGTTGTATGTGTGTACGTGTGCGTGGGCATACATGCATACACACATCAAGTTGTCCTTCGTGTTCAAACATAATCACTGGTGCTGAATTTACCTATGCAGCTGGGTATGGCTCAAAAGGCCAATGTGGAACCTACAGTGCCCACATTGGGCACACAAAAATGTTCCCCTTGTGTTTTCATGCCTGATGTTTGCAGTGCCTGCTGTTGTTTTCTCTACTGCGTCTTGGGCTGTTGTTCTTGATGAGACTTTAAGCTCCTGGAAGGTGGGGGCCTTTAGCACAAAAGTAACTTTCTCAAGTGCTCAGTACAGTGTCCCATGCTCCGTAGGCATGCAGTAAAACTACTGATGATGACAAGACAAGGCCGTTGCCCAGCCGGCCCACCCATCCCCTGACAGGTCTGGATACAACACCGGATGTCTTTATATCTGGTGTTTCTGTTGTCAGCGTCCAGCCTCCTTCGCCCTCGGCTCGTGAGTGCTGCAGCTCAGATGTGGTGCGCGTGCTTAAGGGGATGCAGTGGCTCTGGAGGGTCTGCAGATTTCTGCCAAGGATTCCACTCCCATTACCACAGTTCTGACTATCGTGAAGCAGGTGGTCCAGTGGAAGGAACACAGCCCTGGGAGTCAGAGAACCTGGGTTCTAATCCCAACTCCACCACTGTTAAGCTGTTGTGTGAGCTTGGGTCACTTCACTTCTCTGTGCCTCAGTTTCCTCAACTGTAAAATGGGGATTCGCTACCTGTTCTCCCCTTTTTTAAAATTAGGGATAAGCACTTGCTATATGCCAGGCACTCTACTAAGTGCTGGAGTAGTTACAAGATAATCAGATTGGACAGAGTCCCTGTACCACAGGGGACTCACAGTCTTAATCCCCATTTTCCAGATGAGGTTACTTGAGACACAAAAAAGTAAAGTGACTTGCCCAAGGTTACATAGCAGACAAGTGGCAGAGCTGGGATAATAACCTAAGTCCTTCTGACTCTCTGGCCGATGCTCTATCCCCTAGACCATGCTGTTTCTCCCTCCTACATAGACTGTCAGCCCCCTATGAGGCAAGGATTGTGTCCAACCTGATGAACCTATATCTACCCCAACACTTAAGTATTGTGTTTGGCACATAGTAAGCGCTTAACAAATACCACAGTTTAGGGGGTTACTGTCCCTTTTTCCATGGTTCTAATAAGCATCGGAAGAGATTCTGGCCCCATTCTCCAAGTTCCGACTTGGTACAGGGGATTGATTCTGCCCCTCTCTCCAGCAGTCATTCCCGAGGATCTTGGTTGGCTCCCTGCCCCTGTGGGGTTGGGTTTCTCCCTGCCAGTGGCAGGTTGGGAGCAGTGGAAGGGGAAGGGTTTGTGGTTTTAGGAGCTGAGCCACAGCCCTGACACTGTGAAACCATGACGCAGGGTCTGAAACTAGCTCCTGCCTGCCCCACCCCAAAATTTGGAGACCCCAAAATGAGGCCCGTGGGAAGAACCCACTCTTCTGGGGCTCCCCCAGACTTGTCTAGGAGGGTCCCTCTGCTCCCTCCCACCGAGTCCGGCAAGTTCTTGCCGATGCTTCCAGAACCAGGCTGGCGACAGAGGATGTAGGCCGCGCTTCAAACCCCCCTAAATTAGAACCGGCCAAAAATAGATCTAATAAAAATGCTAACCACTCTGCGCCAAGCAGACGTGCACCAATGGGCAGGGGGGAAGGCAATGGTGGGCAGGGGGCAATCAGCAGCAGGCAGGGGGTGGGCATCAGTGGATGTAGGGAAGATGGACTCTTGGTGACTGTGCTCTCTCTCTCTCTTTCTCTCTCTCTCTCTCTCTGGCAGCACAGAGGAGAACAGTGGGAGAGTGGCAGACCATCCTGGGCAGAACCCAGTGGTCATGTCCTTCCCACCCTGCCCCATGGGACCGCTCCCCATGGACAGGTCCCCAAACAGAACACAGCCTGGGAGAGCCCCAGCCAAGTGTGTTGAGCCCTCCCAGTTCTGGGCAGAATAGCAGAGCAGATAAATCAAAAGAGCACTGTATGGGAATCAGAAGACCTGATCGCAAATCCCGGCTCTGTTCCATACCTACCGTGTGACCTTGCACATGTCCCTTGCCTTCTCTGTTGCCTTAGTTTTCTCACTTGTAACACGGGGATAAAATACCTGTTCTCCTTCCTATGGTCAGGAGGCCTTCCCTGTTTGGTCCCCACCTTCCTAGTCATGTCATTCCTCGGCCACCTCCTCCAGGAGGCCTTCCCTCACTTTCCTAAACATGTCATCCCGTGGCCACCTCCTCCAGGAGGAGCTTCCTTGACTGGTCTCTCATGCCACCTCAGCAACCACCACTAAGCACTTATGTAGAAGAGAAGCAGCGTGACTCAGTGGAAAGAGCACGGGCTTGGGAGTCAGAGGTCATGGGTTCTAATCCCGGCTCTGCCACTTGTCAGCTGTGTGACTTTGGGCAAGTCACTCAACTTCTCTGTGCCTCAGTTACCTCATTTGTAAAATGGGGATTAAGACTGTGAGCCCCATGTAGGACAACCTGATCTCCTTGTTTCCACCCCAGCACTTAGAACAGTGCTTCGCACATAGTAAGTGCTTAACAAATGACATTATTATTGTTATTATTATGCATGAATCTGGAGAAGCACCAAGGCCTAGTGGAAAGAGTGCAAGACTGGTAGTCAAGGACGAGGGTTCTAATCCCAGCTCCACCACTTCCCTGCTTTGTGACTTTGGACAACTCACTTAACTTCTTTATGCCTCAAGTTTCCTCACCTGATAAATGGGAACTAAATACCCATTCTCTCTATTATATAAACTGTGAGCCCCATGTGGGACAGCCCTGGGTGATTATCGCATATCTACCGAGTGCCTAATGCAGTGTTTGGTACACAGTAAGCATTTAATAAATGCCACAATTACAATGATGATTATTATTAATGAAGTCTATTATTCATTCATTCAATTGTATTTATTGAGTGCTTACTGTGTGCAGAGCACTGTACTAAGCGCTTGGGAAGTACAAATCGGCAACATATAGAGATGGTCCCTACCCATTATTCGTCTTGCCCTACTTCTGCTATTACTGTTTTTCTCTGCCTGTTTTTCCATTTTTGCCTATAGGTCCCGGTTGGATTTTTAAGCTTTTTTGTTTTTTGTTTTTTAATGGTATTTGTTAAGCACTTACTATGTGCCAGGCACTCTACTAAGCACGAGGATGGATACAAGATAATTGGGTTGCAAACAGTCCATGTCCCACATGGGCCTCGTAGTTTAATACCCATTTTACAGATGAGTTAACTGCAGCCATTGTAGTCTCCCAAGGTATGAGTATGGTGCTTTGCACACAATAGGTGCTCGGTAACTACTATAATGGACTTGTTATTGGATTGACCCCAGAAATCCGATGTCCATCTGGCCACTGTATTATTGTTAATTTATTTACTCATCATTTATGTCTAAATAGATTCTCCCACCTTTATATCTACAAGATATTTGGTCATTTGTGTCTGTTAGTCCTTCCATTAGACTATAAATTCCCCAAGAGCAGGGTTGCATCTTTTTTCTCTTCTTCAGCATATAATAAAGCACCCACTTGGTACTCAGTTCAGTGTTCTGCTCACAGCAGTTATCCAGTATAGTGCTCTGCACCCAGCATGTATTCAATACAGTGTTTGGCTCCTAGTAAATGCCCAGTACAGGGCTCACCTCCTAGTGAATGTTCAGTACAATGCTCTGCACATAATATATGCCCAGCCAGTCCGGTATTCTGTACTCAGGTAGGAGTCAATATAGTGCTCTGCCCAAAGGTGTTGGTAGAACGTAGGACAGTGGAGGCCAAGGTTAAAGAGAATGGCCCAAACAGTCAGGAAACCCAGATCAACATCCAAGACCCTGCAGCAGACCTGTGCCTGCTGCTGCTGGGGACAGATGAATGCACAGGAGGAGAGACAGAGCAGGGCACCAGGATGGATGGACAGGACAGGGAAAGAACAGAGCCACAGGGTAGATGGGGGCAGGGGCAGAGCAGGGCATCAGGGTGGTTGGACAGTGGTGATAGAGCAGGGCATCGGAACGGAGAGGGTCAGGGCACCAGAACGTTTGGGCAGGAGCAGGAGCAGAGCAGGGCACCAGGATGGATGGAGAGGTGCAGGGATGGAGCAGTTTGCAGACAAGGACACACTGGGAAAGTCAGGACTCTGGGGTCTGGCCAGATAGAGGCTGAGATGGGTCAGTACTGGAGCTTACAGACCAGGGAAAGAGTTGCTGTCCCCGAATCCACCTTCCCATCCCCCCAAGTTCCCCAGGGTGATGAAAGAGTCAGAGGTGTCAGATGGTTGGTGCTGGGTCACTGGAGGACATTCATGGAGGGAGAAGGGAGAGTCAGGGGTGTTGGATGGCCTGGGCTGGGTCACGAGGGGCGGGGGGGAGAGTCATGGAGGGAGAGGGGAAAGTTAGGGGTGTCGGATCCATCTCTGTCCATGAGGGAGGTGTCCAAGAGGGTGACCAGCACACAGTTCCTCCCGGTGCCCTTGTCAGAGAAGAATTCTGGACTGGATTGGATGAGCCGTGGGGCTGACTAGGTCTAGGGGGGCTCAGGTCTGATGTTGCTATAAAGATTTATGTCTGGAATTTGACAGATTGTTGACTTAAATGTTACCAACAGACCCTACAGTTTCTGTTGAGGATGTCACAGCTGGTGACAGATGGGGCAGACCTAGTGACTGTAATTAAGGTAACCATCCATAGGCAAACGTTTTCTCCTGTCACCTCGGGGGGAAGAGGTGGTGAATTTCCCATCAGCCACTCCACCATGCTCTTGGCAAGTACAGATAGCCTCCTGGCCAAGGCAGTCAGAGAGCAGAGGAGCCTAGGAGTTTGCCAGACTGTCTTCGCGAAGTGTTGGCATTTTGACTCTTCCCAGAGTGAAGAATGGCTATAGCACTGATCACGGTCTGCGGTCCGTGGGTGGGCATTTCAAGGAGCAAAGAGAAAAAAATCTCACCTCTTGCCCTCCATCTCTCCCTTCCCCACGTCTTTCCCTCCTTCCCTCGTTCCCTTCCTCCCACCTTCTCTCCACCCTTCCCTCCCTCGGCCCCTCTCATGGCAGGAGCCAGACAATAATTGGACAGTCAGCACTGGCCAACTGTAGTTCAGTGTTTCCTACAGTTGGGGACACTTGAGCCCGGGTCCCCGAGGCTGGCAGGGGGTAATTAACCAAGTAGCCTCACTCTGAGCTCCAGACAGGGCAGTGCCCAATGGCCCCACAGTCCAGGGGTTCCCTCCAATCACCAGAACAGATGGTGCTTCCTCTTCCTCCCCCATCACACCCTTCACCCCCTCTTCTACCCTGCCCCTGTCTTCAACACCGGAAGCTTGACTTGGAGACAGCATGGCCTGGCAGAAAGAGTTGGATGTCAGGAGATGCAGGTTCTAGTCCCAAGCTCCTCCAGTGGCCTGCTAGGTAGAAAAAAGCGTGGCTTAACTGGCTGAGCAGCCTGGGAGTCTGTAGGACCTGGATTCGAATTCCAGCTCCGCCACATGTTTGCTGTGTGGCCATGGGCAAGTCATTTAACTTCTCTGTGGCTCAGTCAGCTCGTTGGTAAAATGGGGATTAAGAATGTGACTCCATGTGACACAGGGACTGTGCCCATCCCGATTAACTTGAATCTACTCCATTGCTTGGCACAGTAAGCCCTTCACAAGAATAATAATAAATAAAAACAATAAAAATTATCTGGGCCCTTCAGTTTCCCCCATTTTAAAGCGGGGTTGTGCTCCTTTGCCCTGCTCTCCCTGTCTCATGGACTAGGAGTCACATCCATGGACAGGGACTGTGTCGGACCCGATTAACTTCATCTCCCCCCAACACTGAGCATGTAGAATGGGCTTACTGAGGGCAGTGGTTAGGGTCTACCCACCATCCCTCCTTTTAGACTGTGAGCCCACTGTTGGGTAGGGACTGTCTCTATATGTTGCCAACTTGTACTTCCCAAGCGCTTAGTACAGTGCTCTGCACACAGTAAGCAATCAATAAATATGATTGATTGATTGATTGATTGATCCCTCCTGCTGTTTGCCGTTCAAGTTCAGCCACCATGAAAGGTGAGAGCAGTTACCTGCTTAATATGTTTAAACTTAACCTGAATATTTTTTGTCTTATTTGTTCAACACTTACTATGTTCCAGGCACCATACTAAGGACTTGGATAGATACTACCTAATTAGGTTGGATGCAGTCCATGTCCCATATGGGGCTCAGAGTCTTAATTCACATTTGACGGATGAGGGAACTGAGGCCCAGAAAAGTGAAGTGACTTGCCCAAGATCACACAGCAGACAAGCGGAAGCGCCGGGATTAGAGCCCAGGTCCTCTGACTCCCAGTCCCGTGCTGTATCCACTAGACCACATTGCTTCTCACGGTTTTCCCAGAGTGGCAAGAGGAACCAGTCAACAGGCACCTCAAGCAGCGCCCTGGCAAGTGCTCTTGCCATGAGTGCCTCGAGGTGGTTAGCTTAGATTCATGCAGTACTTTTCTTCTTGTTTGGTAACAGTTGCAGTCAGGGGAAGGGTCAGGGGGAGGTTCAGCCCAGACCCCTGGGGCCCCTTGAACACTCCAGGGCACTCAACACTTCTCTTCCAACAACCTGTCCACCCTCCCCTACCTTTGCCTTTGCTTTGAGGAGTTAGAAGGAAGTGGAGGCACCCCCAGATAATGGATTTCCATATTCCCACCCAAGTAGGTAGGCTAGCCATGCTATAGTTCCAGCTGTCCCTGGCACCCAACCCGCCCTGGCCCCAATCCTGCCCTGGACCTGATCCACCCCTGACTTCCATCTGCCCCTGGGCCCCATCTACCCACAGCTCCAATTCCCCAGTGGCCCTGAACCGCCCTCTGATAGGATTAGTTCCAGGCCTGAACCTGATCAATCAATTTCTTCTTCTCACTCTTTCCTCTTCTTCCACTCCCTTCTGCATCACCTTTGCACTTGGATTTGCACACTTTATTTACCCCTCCCTCAGTCCCACAGCATTTATGTACCTATCCATAGTTAATTTATATTAACATCTGTCTCCCCCTCTTGCCTGGAAGCTCATTGTGGGCAGGAACATGTCTACCAACTCTGTTATATTGTACTCTCTCAAACAGTTATTACAGTGCTCTGCACACAATAAGCACTCTATAAATACAATTTATTGATGGTATTTACTGAGTGTTTATCTCTCTTTCTCAGGCTCCTCCTCTGCCTCCCATCCCCTAACTGTGGGAACTCCTCAAGGTTCAGTTTTGGGTCCCCTTTTTATTCTCCAACTCCACCCACTCCTTTTGGAGAATTCGGTTTACCCTACACAACTTTGGTAAAATATGCCCTTTCCTTTCCATTCAAACTGCAACCATGCTGATCCAAGCACTTATCCTAGCCCATCTTGAATACTGCATCTGCCTCCTCACTGACTTCCAGGCCTTCTGACTCTCCCCACTCCATTCCATTCCATAGTTCACTCTGCTGCCCAGATCATTTTTCTACAAAAGTGTTCAGTCCATGTTTCCTCACTCTTCAAGAATCTCCAGTGGTTGCCCTTCCACCGCCCTCCCACGCCCAATCAGAGACTCCTTACCATCGCTTTTAAGGCACTCAATCACCTTGCCCCTTCCTACCTCACATCACTGCTCTTTCTGCAACCCAGCCCACACACTTCACTCCTCTAATGCCAACCTACTAGCTGTACCTCAATCTCATCTATCTCTCCACTGACCTCTCACCCACGTCCTGATTCTTGTCTGAAACACCCTCCCTCTTCATTTCTAACAGACAATTACTTTCCCCGCCTTTAAAGCCTTACTGAAGGCACATCTCCTCCAAAAGCCCTTCCCTACTAAGCCCTCTTTTCCTCTTCTCCCACTCCCTTTTGTGTTGTCCTCATTTGCTCCCTGTATTTGCCCCTCCCTCAGTCCCACTACACTTATGTACTTATTGGTAATTTATTTATATTGATGTCTTTCTCCCCCTCTAGACTGTAAGCTTGCTGTGGGTAGGGAATGTGTCCACCAGCTCCATTATATTGTTACACTGTACTCTCCCAAGTGTTCAGTACAGTGTTCTGTGAGCCCCACATGAGACAACCTAATTACCTTGTATCTACCCCAGTGCTTAGAACAGTGCATGGCACATAGTAGTTCTTAACAAATACAATCATCACACAGTAAGAGCTCAATAAATACAATTGATTGATTGATTGATCAATCTTGTGCAGATCACTATAAGAGTACAATACAACAAAGTTGGTAGACATGTTCCCGGCCCACAGGGAAATTACAGTGTACAGGGGGAGACAGACATTGATATATATTACAGATAGGGAAATGGCAGAATATAAGCCCGTGGTTGGGTAGGGACCATCTCTATATATTGCCAACTTGTACTTACCAAGCGCTTAATACAGTGCTCTGCACATAGTAAGTGCTCAATAAATACAATTGAATGAATGAATGAATAAGGCTATATGATTATGGTATTTGTTAAGTGCTTACTATGTGCAAAGTACTGTTCTAAGCACTCGGGGGATACAAGGTGATCAGGTTGTTCATGTGGGGCTCACAGTCTTAATCCCCATTTTACAGATGAGGGAACTGAGGAACAGAGAAGTTAAGTGACTTGCCCAAAGTCACACAGCTGACAATTAGCAGAGCCGGAATTTGAACCCATGACCTCTGACTCCAAAGCCCATGCTCTTTCCACTGAGCCATGCTGCTTCTCTATATACACAAGTGCTGTGAAGCTGAGGATGGGGTGAATATCAAATGCTGAGAGTACAGATCCAAGTGCACAGGGAGAAGGAGTTGAGGAAAATGAGGGCTTAGTCGGAGAAGGCCTCTTGGAAGAGATGTGATTTTAGGAGGGTTTTTCAAGTGGGAAAAGTGGTGGTCTATTGGATACAAAACAGGAGGGACTTTCAGGCCAGCAGGACATGGGTGAGGGGTCAGCAGTGAGACAAATGAGATTGAGGTAAATTGGCTCAATTCATCCCTGGCTCCACTCCCCCCACAGTGCTCCTGGCTGGGGGGAGGGAGGGAGTCAAAGGACTAAAGGGATAAAAACCTAAGTGCAGAGGAGATGCAGAAGGGATCATAATTTGTTGGGGAAAGGAGGGCTAAGTTAGGGAAAGCAACTTGGAGGAGATAGGATTTTAGGAAGGCTTTGAAGGTGAGGAGAGTGGAGGTCTCTTAGATATAAAGGCGGAGGGAGTTCCAGGCCGAGGGAGGACTTGGGCAAAGCGTCAATGGCGAGATAGACAGGATCAAGGTACAGTGAGTAGTCTGGTGTAAGAAGAGCAAGCTGTTTGCTAGGTTGTAGACAGAAATCAGTGAGATAAGGTAGGAGGGGCGAGTTGAGCAGATGATAAGGAGTTTCTGTTTGATGAAGAGTTGGATGGGCAGGCACTGGAGATTCTTGAGGTGTGGGGAGACGTGGACAGAATTTTTTTAAAGAAAAAACTAGGGCAGCAGAGTGAAGTATGGACTGGAGATGGGAGAGACTGGAAACAGAGAGGTCAGTGAGGAGGCTGCTATACTAGGCAAGGCGGGACCAGGGTAAGTGCCTGAATCAACAGAGTAGCAGTTTGGATGGCGTGGGAAGGATGCATACTAGAGATGCTATGAAGGTTGGACAGACAGGAATTGATGACAGATTGAGTATGCAGGTTGAATGAGAGACTCTGCCTGTGGGTCTTCAAAACCTCCTAAAAGCCTGCCTTAATAATAATAATAATGATAGCATTTATTAAGTGCTTACTATGTGCAAAGCACTGTTCTAAGCACTGGGGAGGTTACAAGGTGATCAGGTTGCCCTACGGGGTCTCACAATCTTAATCCCCATTTTACAGATGAGGTAACTGAGGCACAGAGAAGTTAAGTGACTTGCCCAAAGTCACACAGCTGGCAATTGGTGGAGCTGGGATTTGAACCCATGACCTCTGACTCCAAAGCCCGTGCTCTTTCCAATGAGCCATTCTGCCTTCTCCAACAAGCCTTCCCTGATTAACTCCCAACATCCCAAATCACATAAACTTAACAGCCACCTCTGGTGCTTAAGGTAACTAGAACAAATTATTCACCTCCGGGGCAGTCCTAGGTCAGCCCCAGTCTGAAGGGCCTCTATCCAGAAGGTGGACACCGGTCTGTGATAATAATGATAATAATAATAATAATAATAGCATTTATTAAGCACTTACTATGTGCAAAGCACTGTTCAGGTTACAAAGTGATCAGGTTGTCCCATGGTGGGCTCACAATCTTAATCCCCATTTTACAGTTGAGGGAACTGAGGCACAGAGAAGTTAAGTGACTTGCCCAAAGTCACACAGCTGACAATTGGCAGAGCTGGGATTTGAACCCATGACCTCTGACTCGAAAGCTCGTGCTCTTTCCACTGAGCCACAGAATCTCCTCTAGCAGGGCTTAGAGTTCCCAACAGAGCTTGATCCCCACATCTGAATCATATGGAGAAGCAGTGTGGCTTACTGGAAGGAGCACGGGCTTGGGAGTCAGAAGTCATGGGTTCTAATCCCGACTCCGCAACTTGTCAGCTATGTGACTTGGGGCAAGTCACTTAACTTTTCCATTCATTCATTCATTCATTTCATTCAATCATATTTATTGAGCGCTTACTGTGTGTAGAGCACTGTACTAAGCGCTTGGGAAGTACAAGTTGGCAACATATAGAGATGGTCCCTATCCAACAACGGGCTCACAGTCTAGAAAGGGGAGACAAACAAAACAAAACATGTGGACAGGTTACCTCATATTTAAAGTGGGGATTAAGACTGTGAGCCCCATGTGGGATAACCTGATTACCTTGTATCTACCCCAGTGCTTAGAACAGTTCTTGGCACATAGTAAGTGCTTAACAAATACCATAATTATTACTGTTATTATAATTGCAGAAGCTATTGGTAATACATAGAAACATAAGTCCTAAGAAAGCAGGTAAATAAATATCTATTCATTAAATACTTTCATGCCTGTCCCCCCTGTTCAAGGAGAAGTTCACTGAGGCAGGGAACAAGTCTGGTGCTTCTGTGGAAATCTCCCAAGTGCTCAGGACAGTGCTCAGTGCCCCAGGGTGCTCAGTACATCCCATTCCTGTTATTCCAAGCCCCTCCCCTGGCACGGGGCTGGGCAGATTTTTGACAAATTGTGCGACTAGGGTCAAAGAGATGGTAAGGGTCCAAGTGTCAGGTTGGAGTAGCCATTTGTTAAATGCCTCCCATATGCCAAGCACTGAATTAAGCACTGGGGCGGACACAAGATAATCAGATCAGACACAGTCCATTTTCATTTGGGCCTAACAGTCTAAATAAGGGAGGAGAGCAAGTATTTAATCCACATTGTACAGATGAGGAAACTGAGGCACAGAGAAGTTGGGTGATTTGCCTACTAACTTAACCAGTTAGGGGGTTGTCAATTGCAGATAGTGAGGAACAGGAAAGCCAAAAGCAATTTAAGGTAAATAGAGGAGCTTGCGGGTTCATGGGAGAGGTCGGAAGTTACAGGTTCACAGAGAGGTTGGAGGTTATAGTTTCCTAGAGGAGATTGGAGGTTACGGGTTCATGGGGGAAGTCGGAGGTTATGGGTTCATGGAGAGATCAGAGGTTATGAGTTCAAAGGGAGGTCAGACCTTATAGCCTCATCCGTGCCCCCAGCCTCCTCTTGACTCTGCTTCCCCCAGCCACGGGCCCCTTTCTGCCGCTAAGAACCTGTCAAGTGCAAACCTCGCTGCGGGGACATGGAGCCTCCCTTTGCTGTAATTTAGCAAATTATTGCTTTTCCAAGTTCCTCGTATATCAGGAGTCCTTTATAAACGGGCTGAGCAGTCGGAGGAGCTCCGCACGCTGCATTTGACAGTTTAATGAAGCTGATGAAATGGCATCAAGACATTTATCTTCCTCCCACCCCTGCTCCGGGCAGCTCCGCTGCCAGGGCCCGGGAATGGTCTCTGGCTCTTGCGGGCTGGGATCGAGACTGGCGGCGGGACCCTCAGGGCCGGCAGCGGGGAGCCAAGCTGATCCCAGGGGTCTCCTCCAAGAGGCCTTCCCAGACTGAGCCCCCTTTTTCCTCTCCTCCTCCCCATCCCCCGCCCTACCTCCTTCCCCTTCCCACAGCACCTGTATATATGTTTGTACAGATTTATTACTCCATTTTACTTGTACATATTTATTATTCTATTCATTTTGTTAATGATGTGCATTTAGCTTTAATTCTATTTGTCCTGACAACTTGACACCCGTCCACATGTTTTGTTTTGTTGTCTGTCTCCCCCTTCTAGAATGTGAGCCTGTTGTTGGGTAGGGACCGTCTCTATATGTTGCCAACTTGTACTTCCCAAGCGCTTAGTCCAGTGCTCTGCACACAGTAAGTGCTCAATAAATACGATTGAATGAATGAATGAATGAATGATCAGGGCTGGTGGTTGCTTGAAGGTGCTATATTATTGGAAAAGAGGGGTCACCTCTGTAAACTTTCCTAAAGCTTGGTGCATAGCTTTGCACATCCCCCCTACCAGCCTCGCAGCACTTAATGTACAAATCAGTAATTTATTTATTTCTTTTAATGTCTTTTTCCCCCTCTAGCTGTAAACTTGTTGTGGGCAGGGAATGTGTCTGTTTTATTGTTGTTCTGGACCCGCCCAAACACTTAGTACAGTGTTCTACGCACATTAAGCACTTAACAAATATGATTGACTAAGTAAGCTACCACTACTAGATAACCCCAATTCCGAGTACACTTGTGTGGTTATCTCTAAAGGCTCAAGTCTCCTGAGGAGAGTGCTTTCATGCTGAAGACAATATTGATGAACCCAAATCCGTGAGTGTGATTGACACTGAGAGAGAATTCCTCATATGCTGGCATCCTGTGCTCATGGAAATGTGTGGGAGTTAGTAGGACCTGGGTTATAGTTCTGCCTCCACCACTTGTCTGCTGTGTGACTTTGGGCAAGTCACTTAACTTCTCTGTGCCTCATGGACCTCATCTGTAAAATGAGGATTAAAGCTATGAGTCCCATGTGGAACATGGACTGTGTCCAACCTGATTAGCTTGTATCTACCCCAGTGCTTAGTACAATGCCTGGAACATAGTAAGGGCTTAACAGATACCATAAAAAAGAGGGAGGACAGGTGTGTATGAGCAGAGCAGGAAGCTTCCTGGGCTGTGCTGAGACAGAGAGGCAGAGAGAGACAGAGAGACAGAGAATAAGAGAGTGAACATTGCAGCTCCTAGCAGGGTGGGAGAATCACGAGGATCCAGGCGCAAGCCAGCAATAGAACTGAGTGCAACAAGACAAACCACTAATGAGTAATTATAATGATGAAACGTGGCTTTTTTCTCTTCACAACATCTCTTAGTGATGTTTTATTAAATCGAAGCTCCTCGGGCCCTGCTCGGGAGGGAAACACAAGGCAGAAGGATGTGAGATTCCTTCAGTGGCTGCTCACTTTCTGTGGCCTCACAGACTCCCTGTTTGCTCCAGGGCCCGGCCCGGCCCGGCCAAGACCAGCTCCTGAAGGACAGCTCACTGGGCGCTCAAACCGGGCCCGGGACCTGGGTAGATGGAACGTGTGGAGAGAGCAGGAAAAATCTCTCACTGGGCCTTGAGGCCAGCTCTGGGATGTGGACAGATGGAGAGAGTGGGAAGAGAGGGCAGAATCACTCACCAGGCACTCAGACTGGCTCCAGGATGTGGTCAGATGGAGAGTGCAGAGAGAGTGGGAGAGTGCTAAGTGCTCAGACCAGCCCCAGGATGTGGGTAGATGGAGCGTGCAGGGAGAGTATAAGAATCACTCATCAGGTGTTCAGACCAGCCCCAGGACATGGGCAGTTGGAGCAAGTGGGGAGAGAAGGCGGAATCGCTCACTGGGCACTCAGACTGGCCCCAGCATGTGGGCAGATGGAGAGGGCAGGGAGTGAGGGCACAATTGCCCTCCGGGCCCTCAGACCAGCCCTGGGATGTGGGCAGATGGAGAGAGTGGGGAGAGAGGGCAGGCTCACTTGCTGGGCACTCAAGCCCAGACTGGCTCTGGGTTATGGACAGATGGAGAGCACAGAGAGAGTGGGAGAGAGGGCAGACTCACTCGCTGGGTGGTCAGATCAGTCCCGGGACATGGGCCAATGGAGAATGGAGATGGAGAGAGCAGGGAGAGACGGCAGAATCGCTCACTGGGTACTCAGACAAGCTGCGAGTTGTGGGCAGGTGGAGCATGCAGGGAGAGCAGGGAGAAAGGGCAAAATCACTCTCCAGGCACTCAGATCAGCTTTGGGTCGTGGGCAGGTACAGAGAGCAAAGAGAGAGGGCAGAATCACTCTCCCTGTACTCAGAACAACTCTGGGACATAGGAAAGATGGAGAGAACTTGGAGAGGGGGAAGAATTGCTCACTGGGCACTCAGGCTGGGCCCAGGGTGTGGGCAGGTGGGGAGTGGAGAGAGAAGACTATTTGGAGCAGAAACATGGAAGTTCACCCATACTCTGGTTGTGGACCCATACTCTATGCCTCAGAACCCTTTCACCTCTCCCTCCTGCTCCTCAGCAGCAGAAAAAACCTCCCACCTATCCACCCACTTCTCCTACCACACCCCAGCTTGCATTCTTGGTTCATCTCGGGCAAACCTAGCCCGGCTGTTTTCATCCTCCTCTCTCCTGCCACTGACCTCGTATTCATGTCCTCTCTCTTGCCTGGAATTTTCTTCCCCACCAAATGTACCAAACTACTGCTCTCCCCACTTTCAAAGCCCTCCTGAAATCCCACCTCCTCCAGTAGGTCTTCCTTTATTAATCCCCTCCTCCCTAATAGTAGTAATAATAATAATAATAATGGCATTTAAGTGCTTACTAAGTGCAAAGTAACCTAGATCAACCTAGATCAAAACAACCTAGACATTCACCACTTACATATACATTAAAATGCTCACATAGCTTGTTTCTGGTGATTGTCTTATTCTATTAATTTATTCATTTTAGCTTACTTTATACTAAGATCTGTTTTCCTTCTGTTTCCACTATATATTTCCTCCCTGTCTCTGCCTTAGCTTGTAAGCTCCTTGAAGGCAGGGACTGTGTCTCCTAGTTCTATTGTGAATTTTCAAGAACCTAGTCAGTGCTCTACATTCGATAGGTGCCAAATACAGGGCTCTGCACATAGTGGTGCCCAGTATAGTGCTCTGTCTACAGTAAGAACTTTCACCAGCACTCTACACACAATAGGCATCCAGTACAGCTCTCTGCCCACAGTTGGTGTTCAGTAAAGTGTTCCCCACAGAGTAAGTGTTCAGTAAAGTGCTCTGCACACAGTAAGGGTTTGGTATAGTACTAAATATTGATGATTCATTCATTCATTCATTCAATCGTATTTACTGAGCGCTTACTGGGTGCAGAGCACTGTACTAAGCGCTTGGGAAGTACAAGTTGGCAACATATAGAGACGGTCCCTACCCAACAGTGGGCTCAGAGTCTAGAAGGGGGAAAGCTTGTGTTCCTGACTCATTTCTAGCACCATAAATTGCGGTTCAAATTTCTTGAACTATCCTGCTTGCCCCGTGCAATTCTACCTGACTTCACCGAGAGCCCGGATAAGATCACTCGTGGAGCTCCTAAGATACATTCTGGACAAGGATCCTGTAGGATGAAAGATACTCTATCACGTAAGTATTAGTCAAAGTGGAAACATATGATGACATCTCCTGAAAGTATTAGTTGAGATGTGTTTAGGAAGAGATTCCAGCAAGTGAAATTGGCCTAAAGGGATATTGCAACTCATGCTACTTGTCTGCACGTCTCAACCCCTTGTGATAACACTCTTCCAGAAATCACAAGTAAGGACAGGTTACATACAGTCCTGGGTTGAAAAATTTCAGCGGTGCCCAAGTTGGTGATTCAATCAATCAATCAATCGTATTTATATGATGATAATGATGATGAAGATGATGACTACAGGTGTTCCCTTGGTTTAGTGACCCTATGCTCAAAGACACACACATGCATACACACACACACACACACACACACACACACACACACACACACACACACACCTCACACACCCCTAAACCCAACACTGAGAAATCTCACTGCAAGTCCCCCAAGGATGACCTTTAAAGACACTCTTCTTTAAGCAATCAGATCCTTAAAATAAACAGATTCCCTGGCCTTGTCTTGGGAGTCCATGTGGGTGGGTGAGAAAGCACCAACTCGATGCCTCTCCCTACAGGGTGCTGGGTGCCGTCACTGTGACGTTTGTCCCAGGCAGGGTTGGGGGTATTGTTGCCATGGCATTAGTCCTGGGGTGGGTGGCACTCTCACTGTGGCACTGGATTGCCCCAGTGTAGTGAGAGAGGTATTTCACTGCATAGACAGTGTCTTCTGCTTCTATTGTAAACACCCAAGCACCCAGCATAGCACTCTGGTCACAGTAAGGATGGAAAAGGGAGCATCTGGAGTGTTGGATGGTCTGTGCTGGGTCACTGGGGAGAGTTAGGGATGGTGAAAGGAGAGTCAGGGGTGTTGGATGGTCCATCTCTAACCATGATGGCAGGTGACCCAGAAGGTGACCAGGAAATACGATTGATTGATTGATTGATTGATTGATTGATTGAATAAGGGCCATGAAGTGGCCTAGTGCCACTCTCTGAAACAGGCTTGGACCAGATAGGTTGACAAGAGGCATGGCTCAGGGTGTGTTAGTGCGGTCATTGTTTCGCCATTCTCACAGCAGGCCTCATTTGTCATGATGGCTGTGCATAAACTGGTGCACAGTGACTGATGATGGAAGTCAGGGGGTGGACGTAAAAGAATGGAATCAGAGCTCTGATTTTTTTCTTATGGCACTTATTAAGCTCGTACTGTGTGCCAAGCCCTGTACTAAGCACTGGGGTAGATACAAGATAATCAGGTTGGACACAGTCCATGTCCCACATGGGATTTGCAGCTTAAGAAGGAGGGAGAAGGATTTAATCCCCATTTTACAGATGAGGATGGTTGCGCCACTAGTCTCACCCTGTGGGGTTTGGAAGGGCGGGCACGGGCCTGGGCAGGGCCCTGCGGGTTGCAGCCTGCCGCAGAGCCCGTTCCTGGCACCACTCCGGGCACCGCTCCTGGCACCGCTTTGGGCAGGCGCTGCTCCTAGGGATGCTCCCAGCTCTCCCTCTCCCGCAGCGAATCCAGCTGCCTCATTCCTCGCCTACTCTTCTCCTGTCAACTTAAATGGACTCCTAATGGCCTGATTATCTGTGAGCCCGAGGGCCACAGAGCCTCTCTCCCTCCTTCTTCCCTAGCCCCTCCCTCTTTCTTCTCCTCCCACCCCCTCATGTTTTCTGCTCTGCAGGCCCGGGCGGGCAAGAGGCCAGGGCTGGGAGCTCACCCTGTTAATTAATTGTGATGTTGGTGAATTATGGAGTTTGTTAGCTATGGTATTTATTAAGAGCACGATTTATTAACACCATAATTTACCAAGACTACAATTAGTTAAGCCTTAACTCAATGACAAGCCTCGTGTATCATTTTCGACAGGAGACTCTCAACATCATCATCACCGTCATCATTGTCACTGTGTATGCCGAGCGCTGTGCTGGGTGCTGAATATGAGATAATCAGATCAAACTCAGCCCCTGCCCGCCTTGCAGTCTAAACAGGAGGGGCAGGAAGAGAAGCAGTGTGACCTAGTGGATAGAGCAGTCCTGGGAATCAGAAGGACCTAGTTCTAATCCCGGCTCTGCCATTTGTACTCTGTGACCTTGGGCAAGTTGCTTAACTTCTCTGTGCCTCAGTTACCTCATATATGAAATGGAGGTTTGTTGTGAGCCCCATGTGGGTTCAGGGACTGTGTCCAACCTAATCAGCTTTTATCCACTCCAGCACTTAACCCAGTGCCTGGCACATAGTAAGCACTTAACAAATACTATTAAAACAAGAAATTGTATCCCCGTTTTATAGATGGAGAAACTGAGGTCTAGAAAGGCTAAGAGACTTGCTTGAGGTTACAGAGCAGGCCATGACCATAGCTGGGACTAGAACCCAGGTCTCCGCCCCATGCTCTGACCACTAGCCCACACTGCCTGCCCCCATGTCCATTAGGGGAGGGCATCACTTGGGAAGAAGACGTCCTTGCTCCTGGAACCACTAGCTTCTCCTCCCTGATGCCATAGTTCACTGTCCTTATGATGGGGAGGGGAGGCAGAGGGCATGTTTCCATGGTGATATCCCCAGCCTGAATTCCCTCATGGCAAATCCCAGCCCAAAACAGAACACGATGCCCGATCTCTTCCCTCTGTGGGTAGGCGAGGGTGCACCAAGATGTAGGTCCCTGCTTGCTATTCCCTCAGGGCATGGATGATGCTGTGCCAGTCCATTTATCGGCTCAGTGACTACTGAGCACCTGCTGTGAATGGAGCACTGTGCTGAACACTTGAGGGAATACAACAGAGACAAGATTCTGGCCCACAAGAAGCTTCTAGTCTATCAGTGCCCACAGCCACACATATTTGAGTTTCTGCTAGTGTGGACATCTGGTCAGTTTTAGAACAGAGGGACAAGCCAGTGTCCAGCCAGTCTGTCCCCTGTCCATAGGACAGATATCTGTCCACTTCTATACCCCTAAATTACTTCTCTCCATCCCTGACTCTCTCCTAGCAACCCAGCACAGACCATCCAACACCCCTGATTCTCCCATCTCCACCCGACTCTCCCTCAGTGACCCAACATGGACCATAGCATCCCTGACTCTCCCCTCTCCATCCCTGACTTTCCCCAACCTACCCAACATGGACCACCCAAAACCACTAATTCTCCCCTCCCCCCCCCACCCGACTCTCCCCCAGTGACCCAGCATGGATCATCCGACACCCCTCACTCTTCCATCTCCATCCTTGGCTCTCCCCCAGTGACCCCCACATGGACTATCCAACAACCTTGACTCTCCCTTCTCCAACACCTACTCTTCATTCATTCATTCCTTCAATTGTATTTATTGAGCACTTACTATGTGCAGAACACTGTACTAAGCGCTTGGAAAGTACAATTCGGCAACAGATACAGTCCCTACCCAACAATGGGCTCACACTCTAGAAGGGGGAGACAGACAACAAAACAAAACAAGTAGACAAGTGTCAATAACATCAAAATAGATAAATAGAATTATAGATATATCTTCCCCCAGCAACCCAGCACGGATCATCCAACTGTCCTGACTCATCCCTCTTCATTCCTGACTCTTCCTCAGGGATCTGTCAGGATCAGGGTGGTCTTGCCAACTCCCTCACCTTACAAACCTTGTGTCTGTTTCTGTTACTTTGGCGGGAAATAATTGAAGATTTGGCAGGGTTCAGGTGTGGGCATTAAGCATGGCCTTTTGTGTTTCTGCAGTCAGTCAGGCTGAGCAGGGACGGGGGCAGACACCCTCAGGCTGCTTCCAGTCCACACTTTGGGGCCTGGGCTGGCAGCCTTATCCTAAACCTCACTACTCAGTGCTACAGTAATGAGGGTGAAACTTCCTGCTCCAAAAACTCCCAGCCTGACCCTGGAGTGTGGACTGGAGAGCCGAGGGCATGCAGAGCGGTGAGTGTGCGGGAACTGGGCAACGAGCCCAGTCGTTTCTGGCTCTGAGGACCTGGGTGTGAGTGGTTGTGAGAAGCCGTGCAGCCTACTGGTTAGAGCCTGGTCCTGGGACTCAGAAGATCATGGGTTCTAATCCTGGCTCTGCCACTTGTCTGCTGTGTGACACTGGGCAAGTCACTTAACTTTTCTGGGCTTCAGTTCCCTCATCTGTTAAATGGGGATTAAGACTGTGAGCCCTATGTGGAACAGGGACTGTGCCCAACCTAATTATCTTGTATCTATCTCAGCACTTAGAACACTTCCCGACACACAGTAAGTACTTAGCAAATACCATTATCATTATTGTTACTATTATTATTACTGTGTTATACTCTCCCAGGCACTTAGTACAATGCTCTGGCCACAGTGAGCGCTCAACAAATACCACAGGTGGATTAACTGATCCATTGAGAGGAGTAGGACAGGGTTCTAAAGAGAACCCAGGCAGACAGGCAGGCCCAAGGGTCTGAACGTGAAAAGCTTCCAGAGGAACAATTGTCCCGGGCTCCCCAAAGACTCCCCCCAGACCTTCCCCAGGCCTGCCCCCCACAGAGCTCCCTCTGTTGCCCCAAAGAGCTCCCCCAAGAACTTACCCTAGCTTCCTATAGGGCTCCCTCAGAACTCCCTCAGGGCTTCCCCAGGTTTCTCCCGAGCTCCCCCAGGGCTCCCCCATGATGCCCACAGAAGCAGTGAGAAAGCTCCAGGTTCTCAAGGTGATGATGTGATGGTCACACTCTGTCGGGGTGCTGGAACTGCACCCACCCACTGGCTGGATGTGGAGGGATCGCAAGGAGAGAGGCATGGTGGCCCGGGCAGCCCCCTCCCTCTGCAAAAACACTCAACCGCCTGTATGACAAGACCTGGTAGTGACTCTGTGTGCAGCAAGCAGGGATGGAGGGATAGAGGAGCCTTTGTCACCTGGCACACGACTGGTTCAGGCCGGCACAGGCCCCTGGCACACACCCAGCATGCTCACTGGCACATGCCTGGCACACATCCAGCATGCTCACTGACACACATCAGCAGGTACACTGGCATACACACTGCCACACACTTGGCACATTTACTAGCACACACCTGGTATGGGGCCCTGGCATGGGTCCTACAGTCCATTCTGGTAATTTTCTGATGCAATTTGCACTCCTCAACCTCCGGCCAAAATGTGCTTGGTTAGAGGACTCCAGAAGGCCATGGAATTGTGTCCCTTCCCCCAGATGGACAGCAGTGGTTCCCAGCAGAGGTGGAGAAATGTATCGGGAGACTAAGTGGCCTGGCCCCAGTATCAGAACCCAGGGCAGGGTGTGCACTGGACACTCTGCCACTGTCAGGGGGTGGGGGCATCTCTTTGGACCTGGCCTATGGACCCTCTTTTGGGTAGGCTCAGGTGGCACAGGACTGGGGACTGGTGGAGAATTGGACATTGCCCGGGCCCACTGGGATCAGACAGAACCATCTTACCTTCTTACCTACTTCCTGAGAAGAAATCCTCATCAGGGTTCTGCTCACCAGCTCAGTCTCTGCTCCCTCCAATCATAGTGATCGCTGTCTTTGCCAGTATTGACTGTTTGTGTGGAGCTGGACTGGGCACCACCTGTGTATAGAACACTGTATCAGGTGCCTTCTGAGTGCAGAGCACTGTACCAGGTGCCTACTGTGCAGAGAGTGCTGGACTGGGTGGCTTCTGAGTGCAGAGTATTGGACTGGTACTTATTGTGCCCATGGCATTGGCAGGGTGCCAGGAGATAGCAGAGTGCTGTACTGGCTGTCTACTGTGTGCAACTGTACTTGGCACCTACTGTGAGCAGAGTAATGTAATAATAATAGTTATTATTATGGTATTTGTTAAGTGCTTACTATGTGCCAGGCACTGTACTAAGCCCTGGGGTGGATACAAGCAAATCAGGTTGGACCCAATCCCCATCCCACGTGGGGCTCACAGTCCCAATCCCCATTTTCCAGCTGAGGGAACTGAGGCACAGAGAAGTGAAGTGACTTGCCCAAGGTTGCACAGCAGACAAGTGGCAGAGCTGGGATTAGAACCCATTACTGCATTGGACACTTGTTCTACAGAACTTTATCCTGGATTTTTACTGTGGGCAGGATGCCACCCTGTGCACCAGCTGTGTGCAGAGGGCTGTACAAACTGCCCACGGCGTGCAGAGAGCTAAACTGGTTGCCCACTGTGTACAGTCTTGTATGGAGTTCCTGCTGCACACAGGAGCTGTCCAGAATAGTGCACTGCATACATCAGGTGACAGCACAGTGTCCTGCACACAGTAGATACCAGCACAGTTCTTTACTCAGGCATCAGTACAGTGCTGTGTACACAAGGGGGTTCCCGGCATAGTAGCTGCTGCTGCTAATAATAATGATGGTGGTGAGGATGATGATGATGATGATGATGATGACGATGACGGGAAGGGCCCAAGTGCAAAACAAAAATCTTCCCAAATTTCTCATCAGGTGTTAGAATAGCGATAAATGTTCATCTGTGGTTATTTTTAATCAGCAAAGACCATATCCGGGCAAATAAAATAATAACCTGGGATCTGGACGATGGTTTCATTTCACAGCTGAATATTTTTTAGTTATCTCCAAGGGGAGGGCTGGTTCTCGGTGCCAGCCATCAGGCAATTCAATCGACGAAACAGCAACTGGAAAGAAATTTCCAATTGAGTGGGCCTGAGGTCCTTAATGGGCTTTGTCAGCCTGTTGGTATTCTCCTTCCAAAAGCAAGCGTTATTTCTCCTGCGAAAGAGCCTGAAATCCAACAGGGCCTCAGAGCACCCAGCACCCCCGCCCCCCGCCCCAGAGCTGATGACACAGGGATGACTAGAGGGGAGCTAGTCACCCTGCCCTCCAAGGCCAAGTGAGGGTCTGCGGCCCCAGGGCCCCCTCCTTCCTCTCCCCCTCCCCCCCCCCTCCATCCCCCCCACCTTACCTCCTTCCCTTCCCCACAGCACCTGTATATATGTATATATTTGTACGTATTTATTACTCTATTTTACCTGTACATATCCTGTATGTACATATACATATAGAGAAGCAGCGTGGCTCGGTGGAAAGAGCCCGGGCTTTGGAGTCAGAGGTCATGGGTTCGTATCCCAGCTCCACCACGTGTCTGCTGTGTGACCTTGGGCAAGTCACTTAACTTCTCTGAGCCTCAGTTACCTCATCTGTAAAAATGGGGATTAAGACTGTGAGCCCCACGTGGGACAACTTGATCACATTGTATCCCCCCCAGCGCTTAGAACAGTGCTTTGCACATAGTAAGCGCTTAACAAATGCCATCATCATCATCATCATCATCCTATTTATTTTATTTTGTTAATATGTTTTGTTTTCTTCTCTGTCTCCCCCTTCTAGACTGTGAGACCACTGTTGGGTAGGGACCGTCTCTATATGTTGCTAACTTGTACTTCCCGAGCGCTTCGTACAGTGCTCTGCACAAAGTAAGCGCTCAATAAATATGATTGATTGATTGATTGATGCTTGGCCTTAGGTCTAGCCACTGGCCTGCCCTCCCCCTCTCCCCCACCACCCTGAGCTGCACTGGCCCCTCCCTGCTGAGGTGATGAGAAAGCCCATCCAATAAATTGAGCCAGAAAACAAGATGAACGGTCCAACAGTCCAACGAAAAGCAATGTGGCCAAGTGGATAGAGCCCAAGCCTGGAAGTCAGAAGTACCCGGGTTCTAATCCTGGCTCCGCCTCTTGTCTGCTGGGTGACCTTGGGCAAGTCACTTCACTTCTCTGGGCCTCAGTTACTTCACCTGCAAAATGGGGATGAAGACCGTGAATCCCACGTGGGACCTGAAGTGCGTCCAACATGATTAGCTTGTATATACCCCAGAGCTTAATACAGTGCCTGGCACATAGTAAGCACTTAACTAATACCTTAAAAAAATGTGACAGTGACAACTCCATGGACAGATTCACACTTGTCTTGCTGTTTTGGTGAAGACAGTACAGGAGAGGCTGGTGTGGGACTCTTTCTCTCCCACAGAGAGCAGCTCCTGTCCAGTCACTGGATGCTCTTCCCGGCCGAGGGCAGGCTGTAGGGAAGCATGGGCCCCGGGCCTCCCAGAAAGGAAGCCGGGCAATGGAGGGGGCTCAATGTCTGTCTCAGGAAAGGCCATATGAGTGGCCCATAGGTCACCTCTGGGCAGTTCCCAGGGTCCACGCTGCCAGGTTTTATCCACTCGATTTGCCTCCTGGCCAGTCCAGGGTGGGGCTTCCCTGAAGTTCGGGGCTGTCTTCCCAGCACCTGTGCTCGATGTGTTGGGTGGCAGACAGGCAGAAGGCCCTGGAGCTACTGGGACCCGGCCACCAGGGTGACACTGCTGCAGCTAGCAAGGACGCTTCCCACGGCGGAGCATGTCCCTTCCTCCCAGGACCGTGGCTAGGATCCTCCCTCACTCTCCACCATGACCCTGCGGCCACTTACCCAAGCACAGGCCGCCTCCACCCCCTCAGGAGCCTCCTAACCAGGCCCTTCTTACAGGAAGACTTTTCTGATAAACCCCACTTTCCTCATTAGGCCCCTCCCCCAAGCCCTCTCCTCCAGAAGGCCTCCCCTGATTGACCTCCACCTTTCTGGTCATGTCACTCCCAACCCCCTCCTCCAGGAAGCCTCCCCCGATTGACCTCCACCTTCCAAGGCATGCCACTCCCAACCCCCTCCTCCAGCAGGCCTCCCCTGATTGACCTCCATCTTCCTGGTCATGCGACCCCAGCCCCCGCCTCCAGGAAGCCTCCCCGCTTGACCTCCACCTCCCTGGTCCTTCCAGCCATGCTATATTAGTGTTCACACTTTTTCCCAATTTTTAAAAATCTATGTACTCACCTCTGTCTCTTAATTATGGTCCATCACCACCACATACCAAGTTAACATAATAGCAGGCTTCTACCAAATTGAAGATCTACAGAGCTGGGGTGCAGCCCAACCCTCCCTCTGGCCGGGACCCCCAGACCCGACAGCGGTGCCATGTCTGGCCCCTTGGGCAGCTCCACCAGCATCACTGACTGTCCAGACTTGACATCGATGTCGGGACAGGGACGCAATCAGCCGAGTCCTGGCGCAGCCGGACTCCCTGCATGGAAGTTGTGCTCACCATGACGCAGCCACACTGTGTGTGATGCATAATAATAATCATAATGGCATTTATTAAGTGCTTACTATGTGCAAAGCACTGTTCTAAGCGTTGGGGAGGATACAAGGGGATCAGGTTGCCCAACAGGGGGCTCACAGTCTTCATCCCCATTTTACAGATGAGATAACTGAGGTACAGAGAAGTTAAGTGACTTCCCCAAGGTCACACAGCTGACAATTGATGGAGTCAGGATTTGAATCCATGACCTCTGACTTCAAAGCCCGTGCTCTTTCCACTGAGCCATGCTGCAAGGAGGATGGGTGGCAGCAGGAGAGCCAAGCCACTCCCTGGTGGCAACCTGAAGCTGGGAAGCCGAAAGCCAGGAGGGCAGGGGAAACATTTTAGGGACATGGTAAACTAAAGCCTCGGACAGTGCAGCAGCTCAGCTGAGAGACTGGGGCGGCAGGCTCAACAGCACGATGCAAAACATCTGACCAAGAGCAGCTCTCTGCAAGCAGAAGCTCTGGAAAGAGTGAGATGAGGAAAAGTGAAGAAAGAGTTAGGCACTAAGTGCAGACAGAAAAAATGTCAATACAGCAGGGACAGTGTGTGTGTGTGTGTGTGTGTGTGTGTGTGTGTGTGTGTGTGTGTGTGTGTGTGTGTGTGTGCGCGCGCGCGCGCGTGTGTGTGTTTGCACAGCATGGCCAGGACTGTGAATCCCACAGTAGCCCATCTGGTCACACATGCACCAGCTAGACAGAGTCATAATAATAATAATGGTATTTGTTAAGCACTTACTATGTGCAACACACTGTTCTAAGTGCTGGGGGGATGCAAGGTAATTAGATTGCCCCACGAGGGGCTCACAGTCTTAATGCCCATTGTACAGATGAGGGAACTGAGGCACAGAGAAGTGAAGTGACTTGCCCAAGGTCACACAGGTGACAAGTGGCGGAGCCTGGATTAGAACCCATGACCTCTGACTCCCAAGCCCGGGCTCTTTCCACTGAGCCACGCTGCTTCTCACATCTTCTGTGAGGACCCAAAACAGCTAGTACATCTGGGTCAGCTTGCCCCCTGCCCCAGTTATCAATCAATCAATCAATCAATCGTATTTATTGAGCGCTTACTGTGTGCAGAGCACTGTACTAAGTGCTTCGGAAGTACAAGTTGACTGCAATCTCCTCAAGGCAGGTATCGTGTCTCTCCTTCTCTTTTCCCATCCACTGTGGCCGCACCTGAGGGTTTCACCCAAGCTTTAGCTCGCTGGACCCTCTGGGCTGCAGCTTCCTGGCAGTCCTTCTTGCTCCTTCCCTGTCTGACATCATTCAATCATCAATCAGTCATTTTTATTGAGTGTTTACTGTGTGCAGAGTATGAACTAGGAACTTGGGAGAATACAATATAACAGTATAATAGACATAGTCTCAGCCCACAAGGAACTTACAGTCTAGAGAGGGAGACAGACATTAATATAAATAAATAAATGACGGATATGTATGTAAGTGTTGTGGGGTGGGTCTGGGGGATGAATAAAGGTAGCAAGTCAGGGCAATGGTGAAGAGAGTGGAAGAAAAGGAAAATGGCTTATTCAGGGAGGGCCTCGTGGAGGAGATGTGCCTTCAATAAGGTTTTGAAGGAAGGAAGAGTAATTTTCTATAGGATATGAAGAGGGAGGGTATTCCAGGCCAGAAGCACGATATGGGTGAGAGGTCGGTGGCAAGACAGTTGAGACGGAGATACAGTGAGTAGGTTGGCATTAAGTGTGCAGGCTGGGTTGTAGGAGAGCAGTTAGATGAGGTAAGAGGCGGCAAAGGGATTGAGTGCTTTAAAGCCAATGGTATGGAGTTTCTGTTTGATGCGGAGGTGGATGGGCAGCCACTGGAGGTTCTTGAATAGTGGGGAAACATGGCCTGAACATTTATGTAGAAAAATGCTCTGGGCAGCAGAGTGAAATATGGACTGGAGGGGACAAGACAGGAGGCAGGAAGGTTAGTAAGGAGGCTGATACGATAATCAAGGTAGGATAGGATAAATGCTTGAATTAACAAGGAGCAGATTGATGGAGAGGAAAGAGTGGATTTCAGCAATGTTGTGAAGGTTGAACTGACAGGATTGAGTGATTGAATATGTGGGTTTAATGGGAAAGAGGAGTCAAGGATAATGCCAAGGTTACAGACTTGTGAGTCAGGAAGGGTGGTGGTGCTGTCTACAGTGATGGGGAAGTCATCGGAAGGGCAGGGTTTGGGTGGGAAGATGAGGAGTTCTGTTTTATACATATTAAGCTTGAGGTGACGGGGAAACTTCCAAGTAGTTATGTCTTGAAGGCAGGAGGAAATGCGAGACTGCAATCATCCACGTAGAGGTGGTAGTTGAAGCCATGGTAGCGAATGAGTTCTCCAAGGGAGTGGGTACAAATGGAGTGTAGATGGGGGTGACTTTGTGATTTATTGCCCCAGTGGGGCTCAGTGGAAAGAGCACGGGCTTGGGAGTCAGAGGTTATGGGTTCAGATCCTGCCTCCGCCACTTGTCAGCTGTGTGACTTTGGGCAAGTCACTTAACTTCTCTGTACCTCAGTTATCTCATCTGTAAAATGGGGATGAAGACTGTGAGCCCCACGTGGGACAACCTGATCACCTTGTATCCTCCCCAGCGCTTAGAACAGTGCTTTGCACATAGTAAGCACTTAACAAATGCCATCATTATTATTATTATTATTTCCCCTGGGACTGATCTGGTCCCCCATCACCAGCCTGTGCCTGGCATGCCGCGTGAACAATGCCCAGGGCCCCGAGGCCTGGCAGAACCTTAGCCCCTACTGTCCCGACCTTCCCCACTTGGACTTCTGGTTCAGTGTGGTCCTGGTTCTATTAGCACCCAGTGGTGGTCCTTGGAGCTTTGATCTGAATTATATTTGTAAAGTGTTCCCCCACTTTGCCTGGGAGTCTGAGTTTCTGAGATCTAATCCCAGCTCCACCACTTGTCTGTTGTGCATAGAGCTTTGCACACAGTAGGCAATCAAAATAATTGGTTGATTTTTTTTTCTTTGCTTAATTTATCTGAAGAAACTGGCATTGAAATGTCCCAAAGCAAGCCTTAGTTTTTTGTGTTATATTTACGGTATTTGTTAAGTGCTTACTATGTTTCAAACGCTGTTTTAAGTGCTGGGGAAGGTACAAGTTAATTAGGTTGAACCCAGTCCCTGTCCCGCATAGGGCTCACAGTCCTAAGTAGGAGGGAGAACAGGGATTTAATCCCCAATTTACAGTTGAGGAAATGGAAACACAGAGAAGTTAGGTGGCCTGCCCAAGGTCACACAGCAAGCATTTGTTAGAGCCAGGAGTAGAACCCAGGTCCTCTGAGTCCCAGGCCTGTGCTCTTTCCATTTGACCATGCTGCTTCTCACAGATATTTCTGTGGTTGGTTCAAGTGAAACTCTCTTGGGTATGGTGTTCAGAAGAGCCTCTCTCTGAGTGGACACCAATTAATTAGTCAATGGTATTTATTGAACTCCCACTGACTGCAATGCCCAGCGCTTAGGAGAATTTAACAGAAGCAGAATGATGTGTTTCTGAGTTGTGTTTGCAGTAACAGCGAATGTGTGCGCTGACCATTCCCACTCTTGCTCAGCCTCCGTGCCCAGTGGGCGCAGTCAGTCTGTGGCCGTGGGGCAGGATGGCTGTGCCCATCCTCACCCCAACAGCCTCCGTCGCCCTTCCCCCAGCCCCCACCCACTTCTCAAGCCACTCCGTAGGCCTCCTAGGATCCCATGTTCACACCTCACGGTGGCGCAGGAATCTGCTGTGTCAGTACTGTCACATTCCAGTTCCATTTCCCAGCCTTCCCAGGCTTCTCAGCATGCAGCTCTGTGCCATCATTATCCACCTCTGTGCAGGAAAATCCTGGCTGGGTATCAGGCCTTGGGCAGCTGAGCTGAGGAGCATGGCTGCTGGGCCCCTTGCGGGGAGGGAGAGCGAAGAGCAGGAGGCAGGGCCCACCTTGCGGATAGAGTACGGAAGGACCTGAGTTCTAATCCTGACTCCATCGCTTGTCTGTTCTGTGACCTTGGGTAAATCACCTCACTTCTCTGGGCCTCAGTTATCTCATCTGGAAAATGGGGATTAAGTCTGTGAGCCCCATGTGGGACAGGGACTTTGTCCAACCTGATAAGTTTGTATCTACCCCAGCACTTATAACAGTGTTCTACACATAGTGAGCACTTAACAATACCATCATCATCATTATTATGGGATGGGATCCCACCCCCGGCCCACATCATCCCCCTGGCCTGGAATGCCCTCCCTCCCCACATCTGCCAAGCTAGCTCTCTTCCTCCCTTCAAGGCCGTACTGAGAGCTCACCTCCTCCAGGAGGCCTTCCCACACTGAGCCCCCTCCTTCCTCTCCCCCTCCTCCCCCCTCCATCCCCCCTGCCTTACCTCCTTCCCTTCCCCACAGCACTTGTATATATGTATATATGTTTGTACATATTTATTGCTCTATTTATTTATTTTACTTGTACATATCTATTCTATTTATTTTATTTTGTTAATATGTTTTGTTTTGTTCTCTGTCTCCCCCTTCTAGACTGTGAGCCCACTGTTGGGTAGGGACCATCTCTATGTGTTGCCAACTTGTGCTTCCCAAGTGCTTAGTACAGTGCTCTGCACACAGTAAGTGCTCAATAAATATGATTGATTGATTATTATTATTATTATGATCACACATCAGGTCCTGCACTGTGCACACAGGGTTGGGACTAGGTTGGGGCAGAGGGATGTGTAACGATGTTGTTTCCAGCACATCTTACAGCTCTGGGCATGTCCCTCTGCTCCTCAAAAATCTCCAGTGGTTGCCAGTCAACCTACGAATCAAGCAAAAACTCCTCACTCTCGGCTTCAAGGCTGTCCATCACCTCACCCCCTCCTACCTCACCTTCCTTCTCTCTTTCTACAGTCCAGCCTGCACCCTCCACTCCTCTGCTGCTGCTAACCTCCTCACTGTGCCTCGTTCTCGCCTGTCCCATGGTCGACCCCTGGCCCACGTCCTTCCCCTGGCCTGGAATGCCCTCCCTCCACACATCCCCCAAACTAGCTCTCTTCCTCCCTTCAAAGCCCTACTGAGAGCTCACCTCTTCCTGGAGGTCTTCCCAGACTGAGCCCCCTTTTTCCTCTCCTTCTCCCTTCCCCATTACCCCCCAGTCCTACCCCCTCACAGCAGCACTTGTATATATTTGTACATATTTATTACTTTATTTATTTTACTTGTACGTATTTACTACTCTAGTTTATTAATGATATGCATATAGCTATAATTATATTTATTCTGATGGTTTTGACACCTGTCTACTTGTTTTGTTTTGTTGTCTGTCTCCCCCTTCTAGACTGTGAACCCATTGTTGGGTAGGGACCCTCTCTATATGTTGCCGAATTGTGTACTTCCCAAGCGCTTAGTACAGTGCTCTGCACACAGTAAGCACTCAAGAAATACAATTAAATGAATGCATGAATCTCATTATTGGTATTTGTGGAGCGCTGTCTATGTGCTCTGAGAGCATTGCCTCCCCCTCTGGACTGTGAGCTCGTTATGGGCAGGGAATATGTCTGTTTGTTGTTATATTCTACTCTCCCAAGTGCTTAGTGCAGTACTTTGCACACAGTAAGTGCTCAATAAATAATAAATGAATGAATAAATGAATGTGCAGAGCACTGAATGCGGAGTGCTTGGAAAAGTACAATTCAACAAAGTTGGTAGGGCCCCCCTTACCCGCAAAGAGCTGACAGTTCCCAGAGGAAACTGGGCTACAGAGAGGTTACCAATGGGAAATGCGCTGGGATTGGAGGGATCCAGGCTCACGTTATGGACAGTTTGGGCCTGTGACGACCATGCCCTGAAAGACCCAGGAGCACGTGTGGTTTCCATGGAGATGCCTGCTGTTACGTGACCCACTCCGGCCAGGGGGGAGGTTCGGGGAGGTGGTGAGGACAGTCCTGTGGGAGCGGGGCTGGAAGGATTAGGTATGGGCAGGAGTGGGCAAGGCTGGTGGGGAGGCAGAGCGGGTGTTCGGGGCTGATCCTAGGGAGATCAGGTGGGCAGAGAGCTGGATACATCCTGACTGTGAGGAGCCGGTGAGGGACCAGGGGCTGCAGAGCATCCCCACCCCTGCCCCCTCCAGCTCAGCCCATGTCTGCTTGGCTCAGACACTGCCCCTGACAGTGGCACCAGGACCCCGGGAGGAACTAACTGTCGTTGCTTTCTTGGACATCCTCCTAGAGGGACAATCTAACAGCCCGATGCTCCCCTCTCCAACCCTGATACCCCCCAAGTGACTCAGCATGGACCATTCAATACCCCCTGATTCTCCTCTAGTGACCCAGCTTGGACCATCCAACATTGCTGATTCTCCCCTCGCAATCCTTGACTCTCCCCCAGTGACTCAGAATGGACTTTCCAACACCTCTGACTTTCCCCTCTCTGTCCCCAACTCTCCCTGTGTGACCCAGCATGTACCACATAGCCCCCCTAACTCTCCCCTCTCTGTTCCTACTAACACAGAACATCCAACGCTCCTGACTCTCCCGTCCATTCCTGACTCTCCCCCAATGACCCAGAATGGTTATTCATCCATGGATCTGTCCAATTACCCACAGAACCTACTAGTGCTCTTGGCTGCATAGCTCTCTGGGGGATGTGTGTCCACCCCCTGCACCAGAGAAAGAGGAAGAGTTGGGATAGGCTACAGTTGGATGATCCATGTTCTGAATGCCTACTGTGCGCAGGGCACTGTCCTGGACATTTGGGAACTTTCAACTTTTGTAGTCTTCCTGCCCATTTTACAGATGAGGTGACAGGCCCAGAGACGTGAAGTGACTTGCCGAAGGTCACACAGAAGATGAGTGGCAGAGCTGGAATTAGAACCCAGGTCCTCCACCTCCTAAGCCCTTGCACTTTCCACTAGGCCACGCTGACTTGCCCATCCTCTGTTTTTTGGAAGTATGGAGGCACTATGGGGACACAGTGCCCAAGCCCAGGGCCTCTGCCAGACTTAGGCAAAGGTCACTCAGACCCCTTCCACCAGCATTTCTAAAACAATTAGCTAGGAATGAATCATGTCTTCCTCCTCTTCTGTGCTCTCCCAAGTATTCAGTACAGTGCTGTGCACACAGTAAGTGCTCAACAAATACTATGTTTGGATTAAGTTATTGGCTCCCCCTGAATGGTGGGCTGGTCTTTGGGAGGGTCAAGGGAAAGGGTCGTGGGGGAGAGTTGGGAGGAGGAATACGGGGCTGGAAGGGTCCTAGAAAGAAGTCATCTACTCCATTCCTCTGTCTCCAGCCAGAACGGGCCTTCACTATTTTTCAATCCATTATCTTCCTCCGGGGCTCCCAGCGATGGACCAGCCTCGGCCCAGTCACAGAGACAGAGATCCCTGGGAGGAGGAGTTGATTCTGGTGCCAGTGGTTGGCATGGTGCCTCTGACGCTCTCATCACCACCTGCCATATGTTCACCGTGTTCCCGCTAGGGTCCGCAGCAGAGTGAATCAGTAGGCAGGGGCACAGCAAGAGAGAAGGCAGAGGCACAGTGAATGAGGAGGCAAAGGCACAGCACATTGCCCAGCTTCATGCAGGGGTGTTTTCTGAGCAAGCCCTGTGGTCGACGGCCAGGGGCCAAGCAGTGATGGGACAGACCATGTTTCTGGAGTCCTCTGCGGTGTCCGCCTCCTACATCCGTCAACTGATTTAGGGTCAGCTCCTTCCTAAAGGCCGTAAGCAGCATTTCTGCATCAGATCATCCTCCTTTCTGAGACCTGGGAAAGATTCCGGATATCATTTTGGCAATGCCTCTGCCCCACATGCTCCCCACTGTCCCCCTGACCCCATCCCCCTCCTTCTCCTCCCTCTGCTTCCCCTGTCCTTCCTCTTTCCTGTTCTCCCTCCCCTGTATCCCCTACCCCCACTCCTCTTGCCCCCCACACTCCCAGTTCCCTCTCTACTGCTCCCCCTCTCCCAACCCCCATCCCTCTGCCCTCCCTGCTTCCTGCCCCCCTCCCCCTTTGCTCCATCCTCCTCCCCTCAGCACTGCTCCCCTCGCCGGCTGCCCCAACTCCTCCTGCTCTCCCTATCTCTCCTGCTCCCCTTCCCCCTGTCCCACCCGGCGCTGGGCTCTGGGGAGGCCAGCAGGGTCCCAGTGTTGTAACTTGTTAGGGTCCGGGGCCTACCGGACTTTGTGGGGTGGCGGGGTCTCTGACTAGCTGCTCTCAGACTTGCACTCAAAGCGAGAACAGCGTCCTAAAAGAATCGTATGTGGATTCGGACAACGTCTTGGGAGGTTCCTAGAACGTTCCCGTTCCTGGAATGTCACCTCCAGGAAACACTATGTCCCCATGGGAACCACGGGTCTCACGGGTCTTTCCGGTGCCCCTGTGGGAGCCCGAGCCCCGAGCTGGGCGGGGAGCAGAGGGCTGCCCTTTCTCCCTCTGAGCCCCCTCCCCGTCTCCCCGTGTCCCCCTCCTCCAACTAGAGCCTCCCCCTCGGTGCACACTGACCCCCTTCCTAGCAGACGGCTCTTCCCTCTCCCCATTCCCTCTCCCTTCCCTCCCTCGCCCCATCTCTCTCCCTCTTCTCTCCTCTTTTTTCTTTCTTTCCCCTCCCACCCCTCACTTTCCCCATCCCCCATTTCCTTTCTCCTCCTTCTCCTCTCCATTTCCCTCCTCCTCCCCAATTCCCTCCCTCCAACTTTCCCCCTCCCCACGTCAGTTCTCCCCGCACCCGCTACTTGTCCCTCTCCCCTCCTTCTCCCCCGGCAGCTCTCTCCCGCCCACCCGCTAGTTCTCTCCACCCCGGGCAGTTCTTTCTCCCCTCTCTCACCTCCTCCCTCGACGGTTTCTCCTCCTCTCTTCCTCCTCCTCCTCCTCCTCCTCCTTCGGCAGTTCTTTCTTCCTCCCGCTCACCAGTTCTCTCTCCCTCTTCCCGCCTCGCCTCGTCTGTCTCGGGGTTTTCCGCGGAACGACCACGTTGCCGGCAGATAAATCACTCCGACTGCCTGCGGGAAGTGGAGAATCGATTGCGAAGTCGGAGTGCAAGTCTTCCCTCCCTCTCAAGGCCGAATTACGGTTTGGCCCCCGCTCCCCCCCCCCCCACACACACACCCCACCCGCGAAGAGAGGGAGTCGTGGGAGGGTCCCATCTCACCTGGGCTGATGGGGAGAGGAGATGGGGAGGGGGGAGGGTCAAGCAGCCCGGGGAGTCCGCCTGACGCCATCGTAGCCCACCGCTCAATCAATTAATCCTATTTAACTGAGCCCCTTCTGAGTACAGAGCACTGTACTAAGCGCTTGGGCGAGTACAGCATTATAGAGTTGATAGACTCGTTACCTGCCCAGAGCGAGCCTACAACCTTAGAGGGGGAGTCAGACATTAATAGAAATAAATTGACCCCCTTCCTAGCAGAGGGCTCTTCCCTCTCCCCCGTTCCGCTTCCTCCCCTCCCTTTCCCCATCTCTCTCTCTCCTTTTTCCTCTCTCCTCTCCCTCTCCACTAATTTTCTCTCTCCCCTCCTGCCCCTCTCTTTCCCCATCCCCAATTTCCTTTCTCCTCCTTTGCCTCTCCGTTTCCCTCCTCCTCCCCACCCCCCATAATAATAATAATAATGGCATTTATTAAGCACTTACTATGTGCAAAGCACTGTTCTAAGCGCTGGGGAGGTTACGAGGTGATCAGGTTGTCCCACGTGGGGCTCACAGTCTCAATCCCCATTTTACAGATGAGGTAACTGAGGCCCAGAGAAGTTAAGTGACTTGCCCAAAGTCACACAGCTGACAATTGGCAGAGCCGGGGCTTGAACCCATGACCTCTGACTCCAAAGCCCGGGCTCTTCTCCACTGAGCCACTCTGCTTCTCATAAGCCACACTGCTTCCCATGTACCTAAGGGCTGTGGGTTTGAGGGAGGGGTGAATTAAGGGTGAAACTCCACCTGCAAGGACGATGCAGAAGGGTGTGGAAGAAGAGGAAATGAGGGTTTAGTCAGGGAAGGCCTCTTGGAGGAGATGTGCCTTCAATAAGGCTTTGAAGGAGGGGAGAGTGACCATCTGTCGGATCACTCAATCTACCAGTGGTATTTACTGAGCACTATACTAAGCACTTGGGAGAGTACAAGACTACATAATTAGCAGATATATTCCCTGCCCATAATGAGCTTACAGTCTAGAGATGAGTGTATAGTCTAGAGATGAGCTTACAGTCTAGAGATTGTAAGGGGTGGAGGCTATGAAAAGGGAGAGTGTTACAACCCAGAGGTAGCTATGTGGGTGAGGGATCTGTGGTGGAATAGACAAGATGGCCCACCACTTAATCCATGGTATTTATTGAGTACTTTCTGTGTGCAAAGTACTGCACTAAGGGTTTGGAAGAGTATGATATAACAATATAACATATATTCCCTGCCCACAATGAGCTTACAGTCTAGAAGGGGAGAAAGACATTAATTTAAATTAATTACATACATGTACATACGTGTTATGGGGCTGGAAGAGGGTTGGATAAAGGGAATGGAAATGCGGTGGGGAGATGAGAGCTCAAGTCAGGG
The DNA here is from genome assembly GCF_015852505.1 of Tachyglossus aculeatus. Classification (NCBI taxonomy): domain Eukaryota; kingdom Metazoa; phylum Chordata; class Mammalia; order Monotremata; family Tachyglossidae; genus Tachyglossus; species Tachyglossus aculeatus. The sequence continues at coordinate 60,997,075 of NC_052071.1, forward strand.
AAGACTTCCTGGAGGAAACATGATTAGTAGTGCTTTGAATATGGAGAGAGTGGTGGTCTGTCACGTATGTAGGTGATGGAAGTTCCAGGCAAAAGAGAGGGGTCAACAGTGAAAGAGGTGAGATTGGACCACCTACTTGGACCAAAGTGGTAACAATTTGGATGGAGAGAAAGGAGTGGAAGGAAGGAGTGGATTGTAGAGATTCTGTGAGTTAGAATTAGCTGTATTTGGTGACTGACTATGCAGGTTGAAAGAGAGATGAATCAAGGATATGTCAAGGTTGGTGGGCTTATGAGCCAGAGAGGATGGTGGTGCTGTCTACAGTGATGAGAATGTTGTGGGGAAGAGAGGGCTTGGGTGGGAAGGAAGGAGTGTTGTTTCAGACATGTTAAGGTTGAGGTGTCAACAGGACATTCACGGAGAGATGTCCTAAAGGCAGGAGGAAATTCAAGGCCGCAGAGGAGAGAGGTCAGGGCTGGAGAGATAGGTTTGGGAATCATTCACATAAAGATGGAAGCCCTGGGAGTGAATGAGTTCTCCAAAGGAGTGGGTGTAGTTGGAGAATAGAAGGGGACCCGGAATGGAGCCTTGAGGGACTCCCACAGTTAGGGTGTGAGAGTCAGAGGAAGACTGTTAAAGGGATTGAGAAGGAGCAGCTAGAGACATAGGAGGAGAACCAGGAAAGGACAGTGTCAGAGAAGTCAAGGTTGGATAATGTGCCAGGAGAAAAGGAGGTGGTCGACAATGTTGAAAGCATCTGAAAGGAAGAGGAGGATTATGATTGCCAAGATCCGCCCTATTGCCAAGATCCGCCCTTTCCTCTCCATCCATACCGCTATGCTCATTCAAGCTCTCATCCTATCCCGTCTGGACTACTGCATCAGCCTTCTTTCTGATCTCCCATCCTCGTGTCTCTCTCCACTTCAATCCATACTTCATGCTGCTGCCCGGATTATCTTTGTCCAGAAACGCTCTGAGCATATTACTCCCCTCCTCAAAAATCTCCAGTGGCTACCAATCAATCTGCGCATCAGGCAGAAACTCCTCACCCTGGGCTTCAAGGCTGTCCATCACCTCGCCCCCTCCTACCTCACCTCCCTTCTCTCCTTCTACAGCCCAGCCCGCACCCTCCGCTCCTCCGCCACTAATCTCCTCACCGTACCTTGTTCTCGCCTGTCCCGCCATCGACCCCCGGCCCACGTCATCCCCCGGGCCTGGAATGCCCTCCCTCTGCCCCTCCGCCAAGCTAGCTCTCTTCCTCCCTTCAAGGCCCTGCTGAGAGCTCACCTCCTCCAGGAGGCCTTCCCAGACTGAGCCCCTTCCTTCCTCTCCCCCTCATCCCCCTCTCCATCCCCCCATCTTACCTCCTTCCCTTCCCCACAGCACCTGTATATATGTTTGTACATATTTATTACTCTATTTATTTATTTATTTTACTTGTACATATCTATTCTATTTATTTTATTTTGTTAGTATGTTTGGTTTTGTTCTCTGTCTCCCCCTTTTAGACTGTGAGCCCACTGTTGGGTAGGGACTGTCTCTAAATGTTGCCAATTTGTACTTCCCAAGCGCTTAGTACAGTGCTCTGCACATAGTAAGCGCTCAATAAATACGATTGATGATGATGATGATGATGATGATGATGATGATGGACCAGAGGCCATTGAATTTGGCAAGAAGGAAGTCTGTCATAGATGACCTTTGAGACGGTGGCTTTCATGGAGTGGAGGGTGTGGAAGCCAGGTTGCAGGGTTAAGAGAGTTAGAAGAGAGGAAGTGGTGGCAGTGTGTGTAGACAACTCCTACGTGGACTTTGAACAGGAATGGTAAGGGGAAAATGGGACACCTACTATGTGCAGTGTGCTGTACCATGTGTCTATTGTGTAGAGAGCTCTATAATGGGTGACTACGATGTGCAAGTGCCCTGTCCTGGCTGGGTGCGTTGTGCAGAGCACTATACTGGGTTGGTGTTTTGTGCAGAGCACTGGAGTAGGTGGCTATTGTGTGCAGAGCACTGTACTGAATGGCACTGACTTGAGTGCACTCCCTCACCCACCCTAGAAGCTGAACTCTTTACGGGAAGGGAAAGTGTCTGCTAATTCTGTTGTAGTCTCCCAAGGCACTTAGTACAGTGACCTGCACATTCATTCATTCATTCAATCGTATTTATTGAGTACTTACTGTGTGCAGAGCACTGTGCTAAGCGCTTGGGAAGTACAAGATGACAACATATAGAGACGGTCCCTACCCAACAACAGGCTCACAGTCAAGAAGGAGACAGACAACAAAACAAAACATGTAAACAGATGTCAAGTCGTCAGAACAAATAGAATTAAAGCTAAATGCACATCGTTAACCAAATAAATAGAATAGTAAATATGTACAAGTAAAATAAATAGAGTGATAAATCTGTACAAACATATATATGGGTGCTGTGGGGAGGGGAAGGAGGTAGGGTGGGGGGAATGGGGAGGAGGAGAGGAAAAAGGGGGCTCAGTCTGGGAAGGCCTCTTGGAGGAGGTGAGCTCTCAGTAGGGCTTTGAAGGGAGGAAGAGAGCTAGCTGGGCAGATGTGTGGAGGGAGAGCATTCCGGGCCAGGGGGAGGACGTGGGCTGGGGGTCGACAGCAGGACAGGCAAGAATGAAGTACATTGAGGAGGTTAGCGGCAGAGGAGCGGAGTGTGTGGGCTGGACTGTAGAAGAAGAGAAGGGAGGTGAGGTAGGAGGGGGCGAGGTGATGGAGAGCCTTGAAGCCGAGAGTGAGGAGTTTTTGCTTGATTTGTAGGTTGACAGGCAGCCACTGGAGAATTTTGAGGAGGGGAGTAACATGCCTGGAGGGTTTCTGCACAAAGATGATCCGGGCAGCAGCATGAAGTATAGACTGATGTGGGGAGAGACAGGAGGATAGGAGATCAGAGAGGTGGCTGATGCAGTAATCCAGTCGGGATAGGATGAGAGATTGAACCAGCAAGGTAGCAGTTTGGATGGAGAGGAAAGGACGGATCTTGGTGATGTTGTGGAGGTGAGACCGGCAGGTTTTGGTGATGGACTGGATGTGAGGGGTGAACAAGATAGCGGAGTCGACGATGACACCAAGGTTGCAGGCTTGTGAGACGGGGAGGATGGTAGTGCCGTCTACAGTGACGGGGAAGTCAGGGAGAGGGCAGGGTTGGGGACGGAAGATAAGGAGTTCAGTCTTGGACAAATTGAGCTTTAGATGGTGGGCAGACATCCAAATGAAAATGTCCTGAAGGCAGGAGGAGACACAAGCCTGAAGGGAGGGAGAGAGAGCAGGGGCAGAGATGTAGATTTGGGTGTCATCAGCATAGAGATGATAGCTGAAGCCGTGGGAGCAAATGAGTTCACCAAGGGAGTGAGTGTAGAGCACATAGTAAGTGCTCAGTAAATATGATTGATTGATTGATTGCACAGACCTCTGTGGGAATGGAAATGAATTAATACTCCCCCATGGGTGTGTGTGTGTGTGTGTGTGTGTGTGTGTGTGTGTGTGTGTGTTGGGGGGTGTTTCTCACCAGTTAGCCCCGCTCTTCCAGTCTCTGGTTCTGGGGGGGTGGGGGAGTCTGCTTTCAGCCAGAGAAAACAGAAATTTTAAAAAATTGATATCTGTTAAGTGCTTACTATGTGCCAGGCACATGCTGTACTAAGTGCTGGGGTGGATACAAGCAAATCAGATTGGACACAATTCCTGTCCCATGTGGGGCTCTCGGTCTCAATCCCCACTTTACAGATGAGGTAACTGAGTCACAGAGAAGTGAAGTGACTTGCCCCACAGCAGACAAGTGGCGGATTCGGGATTAGAACCCATGACCTTCTGACATGGTCAATTTCCAGACACCCAAGAACAAAAGGTTTCATCCCCCTGTGCACCGCCACGGTGAATTACAACCTCCAAACCCCTCTGACCCCACTCTCCGGAGATGCTGCGGGAACTCATGCTCGTGGGCAGTGGGGAAGTGAGGGTGGCCCAGGGTCGGTGGGGAGGGGAGACTGACGGGACTTCGGCCCTGCATTAGGCCCCGAAACAAGCAACAGTTGTCCCACCTATCTGGGGGACTTGGGAATCTAGGGGTTCTTAGCGGCTGTAGCTCAGTCCTCCAGATCTGCAAGGCTGGGTCTCAGATCCTCTGCAGGGGCGTGCGGGGTGGGGGATGGAGAGGGGGGAGGGAGAGGTACAGTTCAACCCAACATCATGGGGCTGCCGGGGCCCTGGGGTATCTGGAGGTGGGAGGACAGAAGATGCTAACCTTCTCACCGTGCCTCATTCTCGCCTGTCTCGCCACTGATCCCTGTCCCAGTCCTACCTCTGGACTGAATGCCCTTCCTCCTCAAATTTGCCAGACAATCACTTTCCCCCACTTCAAAGCCCTATTGAAGGCACACCTCCTCCAAGAGGCCTTCCCAGACTAAGCCCGACTTTTCCTCAGCTCCCCTTCCCTTCTGCGTCACCCTGACTCACTCTGTTTGCTCTTCCCCCTTTCCCCACCCCACAGCACTTATGTGTATATGTGTATATAATTCTATTTATTTATATTGATGTCTGTTTACTTCTACTGATGTCTGTATTCCCCCCTCACCCAAGACTAGGAGCCCGTTGTTTGGCAGGGATTGTCTCTCTTTATTGCTGTATTGCAGTAACCAAGCGCTTAGTACAGTGCTTTGCACACAGTAAGTGCTCAATAAATATGATTGAATGAATGAATTGGTAGAAGAGGGGCACTCTGACCCAGCAGCGTGGGGTGGAGACATCACTGCCCCTGATCAGAGGGTCCCTGGCCCCCTAGTCCTCCAGTCCCCCTAGACCCTGGACCTCCAGACTGACCTCCCTGGGAAAAGGCCAGGCAAAGAGAAGGTTCCCTTGGGCATGGAGTGACTCATGTTTTGAATGAAGACCAAAAACTCGGTGTCCTTTTCCAGATTGGAAGCCACCGCCCTTGTCTGGAGACGCCCTGGACCTGGAGGCAGGCCTGCTTCGGCCTTCGGGATGGCAGCAGAGTGACTAGGCTGGGAATCCACCTTACTGCTGCTGCTTCTGGTGAGTTGATGCTTCGGTCGGCTCGGGTTACAGCTAAGGCCGTGTGGGAGGGGCAGTGTGGGTACAAAGCCTCCAAAAAGAAAGGTATTTCCTGAGGTATTAAGATTTTCACGCCTGTAACACTGGGGACTCTGTGCCAACTGCTCTCCTGGGAGTTCACTGTGAACAGAGAGCTGTACTGGTTGCCTACTGTGAGCAGAGCACTGTACTGGGCACTTTATATGAGCAGAGCACTGTACTGGACTCCTACTGCAAGCAGAGGGCTGTACTGGGTGCCTTCTTTGTGCAGAACACTGCATTTCTGTGAGCAGAGAGTAGTATTGGGTGCCTATTATATATACTGTCCTCTATTAGTATCTTGGAGACACACAGAAGAAATGGCAGAATAAAACACCCTCGAGGAGTTTTATAATCTAAAGGGATTTAGTTGCAACAATTACAACTGTAAGAGCAGAGGAGCCAATAATACTTAGTATTTGTTGAATTGCTCAATATTAATTCACACAAGTGTTAAGGGTGGTTAATGACCAGGAAGGTGAGAGGTTAATCATGGAAATTCTAGAGGAGGTGGCTGGGGATGACAAGATGAGGAAGGTGTGATCAATCAGGTGAGGCCTTCTGGAGGAGGTGCTGGGGATGACAAAATGAGGAATGTTGGAGTCCATCAGGAATGGCCGCCTGGAAGAGATGGCAGGGGGTGACAAGATGAGGAAGGTGGGGGTTGATCAGGGTTGGTCCCCTGGAGGAGGTAGCAGGGGATGACAAGATGAAGAAGGTGGGGTCAATCAGGGAAGGCCACTTGGCGGAGGTGGCTGAGGATGACAAGGTGAGGAAGGTGGGAATTGTTCAGGGAAGGCTCCTAGCAGGGTGGAGGGGTGGCCAAGTTGCTCTGCCTGGGGAGGAGTTCTGGGCCGGTGGAGGAGCTGCCGAGGAGCAGAGCTGAGGTGGAGGAGGAGGGAGAGCAGAGCGAGCCCTTGGGGGGAGCCCGGGGAACCCCGCTTAGAACAGAATGTGGTACATAGTGAGCGCTTAACAAATATTATCATTATTCTTATTATTAACCTGGAGGCGGGAGCAGGGAGAGGACAGGCGTCTGACCGCAGAGAGAGCCCCGCTGCAGGAACGTGGTCTGTGATAGGGGTGTGAGAGTGGGATGGGTGTCTGGGGAGTGGGCAGGGCATGTGCCAGGATCAGGAAGTACTCATTCATTGCTTCCCGCTCTTCCCCAGGACACAATATGACCCGCCCGGTGGAGGGCTCCATGGACAACCTGTGCTCGAGGCGGCTGATATCTGGAGGGGCTACCGGCCGCCAGACCCCGGGACGAGCTGATCCCCGGATCTTCCCCTGCCTGGTAGGCCCTCCCTGGGGTAGTGGGGTGGGGTGGGGGGGACCCAGGCTGGAGGGCGGGGGGAAGAAAACCAGGGCCATGATGGTGGTGGGGGAACCCACCCAGTGGGGCAGGAAAGATTTAGAAGATTTAGAAGATTTTCATGGCAGGCTTCCTCCACCGCCATGTGGAACTGGGGTCCTGGCAGCCGAGGGGGCCGTCTTCTGTCCGCCCCATTCCTGGGAGGTGTCCTGCCTCGGTTTACCCAGCTCACACTGCCCAGCTGTGAAGGCTGGGCGCCCTGATGACCGTGGCCTCTCCCAGAGCCCGTGCTACTGTGGGAGATGGTCGGGGGAAAGGGGACGAGCTCCTTGTCCCTCCCTCTAGACTGTAAGCTCCTTGTGTGCCGGGAACGTGGCTGTTCATTGTTGCATTGTACTCTTCCAGGCACTTAGTTCAGTACCCTGCAAGAGTAAGCGCTCAATAAATACGATTGAATGAATGAATGAATGACGGGCGAGGGAGTCAGGGGTCTCCTGGGTCCTCAGTGTTCTGGATTTGTGCTCCTTGAGGTGGAGCCCCTGTGTGTATAACGAGAGGAATTGACGTCTTGTCTCGCTCTCTATTTTCCTGACTGTTTCAGTATGCCTCACTGTCTGTCCGACTATTTCTGTGTCTGTCTCTCCCCTCAATCAATCAATCAATCAATCAATCAATCGTATTTATTGAGCGCTTACTTTGTGCAGAGCACTGTACTAAGCGCTTGGGAAGTACAAGTCGGCAACACATAGAGACAGTCCCTACCCAACAGTGGGCTCACAGTCTAGAAGGGGGAGACAGAGAACAAAGCCAAATATACTAACAAAATAAAATAAATAGAATAGATATGTACAAGTGAGATAAATAAATAAATAAATAGAGTAATAAATATATACAAACATATATACATATATACAGGTGCTGTGGGGAAGGGAAGGAGGTAAGATGGAGGGATGGAGAAGGGGACGAGGGGGAGAGGAAGGAAGGGGCTCAGTCTGGGAAGGCCTCCTGGAGGAGGTGAGCTCTCAGGAGGGCCTTGAAGGGAGGAAGAGAGCTAGCTTGGTGGATGGGCAGAGGGAGGGCATTCCAGGCCCGGGGGATGACGTGGGCCGGGGGTCGATGGCGGGACAGGTGAGAACGAGGCACGGAGGCCGCGTCCTGGCTGCTGAGCTGGTGCATTCTGCTGTCTGCTGTAGAGTCTCCCACAGATTTAGGTAGGGTGAAGGCGTGGCCCAAAGAATAGAGGGTGTTCGAGGCTCCCAAACCATCCCCTGGGGCTGCTGCCCTAAACAGTCCTGGGTCAGAGCTCCCCACCATCAGCCCTGGCTTAACTGCTTCCAATCACCCCTGGCCTAGCAGCCCCCGATCATCCCTGGCCCAGCAACCTCTGGTCAGTCCATGCCCAGCAGCCCCTGTTTAACCCTGGTCCAGCGATCTATGGACAGTCATGGTCCAGAGACCTCCAGTCAGCCCACAGCCAGTGATCTCTGGTCAACCCTGGCCCAGTGATGGGCCCCAGTCAGCCCTAGTCCAGAGGCCTCTGGTCAGTAGTGCTCTCTTTTTCCTCCTGCTTCGTAGCAAGGCTTCCACAGAGGCTACAAGACTCTGACATGTCACACCACCCACGCTTGGTCCCACCTCACCTCCAGTCCCATCCCATGCCAGGCCTCACTGGTGCCAGGACTGTGATCTGCCTACCGTTGGCACCCAGCACAGCAACTTCATACAGTAGGTGCCCAGTACAGTCCTCAGTACATAGTAGGCACCCATTTTTTCATATTTGTTGGGCACTTACTATGTGCCAAGCACTGTATTAAACTCTGGGGTAGATATATTAAACTCTGGGGTAAGTACAGGATAATCAGGACCCACATAGGGCTCACAGAGTAAGTAGGAGGGAGAACAGGTGCTGAACCCCCAGTTTGCAGATGAGGAAACAGAGCCACCGAGAAGTTAAGTGACTTGTCCAAGATCACACAGCAGGTAAGTGGCAGAGTAGGGGTTAGAACCCAGGGCCTTTGACTCCCAAGCCCACGATCTTTCCACCAGGCCATGCTGATAATAATCTTGTCTCTACCCCCTGCACTTAATACAAGTGCTTGGCACAGAATAAAGACTTTATTATTATTATTTTAATTATGTTAGATACTAGTATATAGTAATAATGGTGTTTGTTATTAACCTCCTCCTCCTGGCTGCAGGCCCCTTGCACAAAGTAAAGATTTTATTATCTTTATTATTAAGAATAATAATCTTAATAATAATGGTATTTGTTGTTTAGGTCCTCCTCCTGGCTTCAAGCCCCTCGTGCCCTCGTGACCCCAGGCAGGCGGGGAGAGATGGCAGGAGGTCACGTTTTCCGGCTGCTCCTTTGTCCGAAAGAAACCGTTCAGCGTGTGACACGCCCCGCCTCCTCTGGAATCGGAGTGAGCGGGCTGAGGTCTTTACAACCCACCCCTCTCGGGAAAGATGAGGGAAAACGGTTATTTCCATTTCCCCGTCTGTTCCATCGCCTTCCCCCGGGGAGGGCTATTTCGAGGGAGCGAAAGAAAGGGTTTTGCTTCCCCGGAAAGGCAGCCGACAGATCATCCAGACTTTCAGCGGCTGTTTAAGAACTCGCCAAGAACAAGTGTGAAAGCTTGGCTGAAGCGGGGGCTATTTCAGCTTCTCCGGGTACATGGCGAATTTAAAAAACCTGGGAGAAAACAGGGCGCTCTGAACAGCTTTCTTGGAGCAAAGGAATGAAATCCAGCTCCCAGTGGGCACCCAGTGGAGCGCTCTGCACACCAAAAGTGCCCAGTACAACACTCTCCACAGACAAGTGGCCAGTACAGTGACTGCTCACAGCATTCATTCATTCATTAATATTTACTAAGCACCAACTGTGTACAGAGCACTGTACTAAGTGCTTGGGAAAGTACACTATAACCATAAACAGTAAGTACAGAGGCCTCCTCATAGTAGACATCCAGTACAGGTCTCTACTAACAGTGAGCATCCCTGGGGAAGCAGCATGGCATAGTGGATAGAGCATGGTCCTGGGAGTCAGAAGGTGATGGGTTCTAATTCCACACTTGTCTGCTATGTGACCTTGAGTAAGTCACTTCACTTCTCTGTACCTCAGTTACCTCATCTGTAAAATGGGGATTGAGACTGTGAGCCCCACGTAGGACAGGGACTGTGTCCAACCCGATTTGCTTGTATCCACCCCAGTGCTTAGTACAGTGCGTGGCACATAGTAAGCACTTAACAAATACAATAATTATTCACTATTATTAAGCATCCAGTACAGCACTCTCCCCACCATTGACACGCAGTACAATGATGTTTATTAAGCACTTATGCTCTCCTCACAGTAGGCAGCCAGTCCAGTGCTTTCTGTACAGATTAGGCACCCAATAAATGGTGACGATGTTGGTGGTGGTGTTGAACGCCACTTCAAATACCACATCTCAGCCCCGGGTTCTCCCCTGGTCAGAGTGGGCACCCCATCCCCCAGCTTCGCTGTTCCACACCGGCTCCGCTTCCTGGCACCTTCCTGAAAATGGAGCTTTAATTCTCCGTTGAGATCTCGCAGGAGATGCTGATTAAAAATGCTTTAAATATTTATAGAATTTGCTTCAGCTTTCTAAATGGGTTCAGGTTGGCGGGGGTGACTTAATATCGCTGGGGTGATTCGTTTTGCTGAAGCGCTCAATTAAGGAATCAATCAGGAATTAGTCTGGAAAGTTATTACTATCGAGAAAGGGTATGGTGGCGGCGGGGGCAGGGTGGTGTCTCTCGACCTCAAATCCCACTGGGCGGCATGTTGGGGGGAGTCCAGACCCCAAAATCCAGGTGGCCTCTCCCCATCCTGAGGAAAGTGGAGCACCCTGACTCCTGCCTCTCTGTCTCTGTCTTTCTCTCCCTCTCCCTATATTTCTCTTTCCCTCTCTCTCTCTCTCTCTCTCTCTCTCTCTCTCTGTATCTCTGTCTCTCCCCCTTTCTCTTTCGTTCTCCCTCTGTATCTTTTTCTCTGTACCTCTCTCTCTTTGGCTCTATCTCTCTGACTGTCTTATTTCCATCTCTGTCTATCTCTGCCTTTCCCTCACTTCTTCCATCTGGATCTTTTTCTCTGTACCTCTGCCTCCTTGGGTCTGTATTCTGTCTCTTTGCCTCTCTTCTTTCCCTGTCTCTTTGTCTGTCTCTCTGCCTTAATATATCTATCTATCTCTGCCTCTTCCTCTCTGTCTCTCTTCTCTCCCCTGTTCTCTGTCTGTCTCTATGCCTTTCCATCTTTCTCCCTCCGTATTCTTTTTCTGTACGTCTGTCTCTTTGTTTCTCTCTGTCTTCTTTCCCTTTCTCCTTGTCTGTCTCTCTTCTTTCCCTGTTTGTCTGTCTCTGTCTTTCCCTCTCTTTCTCCCTCTGTCTTTTTCTCTGTACCCATCTCTTTTTCTCTGTCTCTCTGCCTTTCCCTCTTTTTCTCCTTCTGAATTTTTTCTCTGTAGCTCTGTCTCTTTGTCCATATATCTCTGTTTCCCTCTCTTTCCTTTTGGCTCCTTCTGTATTTCTCTGCTTGTCTTCCTTTCCCTGTGCCTCTGCCTCTCCCTTCTATCTCTGTCTCTTTGCCCCTGTCATTCTGTCCATCTCTAGCTTTCAGGGCTTAGACAGAATTTGTCACCAATCAATCAGCCGATCAGTGGCAACGCTGACGACCAGCAATGCCGGGAGTGGTGGGAGATAGGGATGTTGAGGTGGGATGGGGGGGAGCCCTGTGCCCCCACAGTCGTTTTCCCCATCAAAGACAACATTTCCTCCCCCCTTTTCTTCCTTCCCTCCCTCCCCTCCCTCTACCCTTTTCTTGTTCTCTTCCCTTCCCCCCTTCCCTCGCACCCCTCTCCCGTTGCCCCTCCCCCCCACCCCCTGTCTCCCTTGGCTGAAGATAGCCGCGCCCCTGTCCTCCCCTCCCCCAGGTCTTTGCTCCTCGACACACACAGACACATACACAAAAAAAAATCGTCCCCCACCTCCAGAAAGCAGTCTCTTGCAGTGAAATGTTTCTGTTTCTCCTCAGGCTTCTTTGTGCCCAGTGGCCCGGCCGCCGACCCTGGCAGGCAAGTGACTGTGAACTTTGTGGCTCCAGCGGGTAACCCGGCTTATCATTGCCACCACTACCACCACGATGACACCACTATGCACTTGTAGAATACTTTAATTTTACCAAAGCACCGCCATTTCTAATTCTATTTTCTCAACTCCCTGTGAGGAAAGGGGAGCAGGGGTCTTCTCACCATCTTACAGAGGAGGAAACGGAAGCCCAGAGAGGTGATGGTTTTTGTTTGTTTTTGTAATAGTATTTATTAAGTGCTTGTTATGTGCCAGACACCCTAGTAAGTGCTGAAGTAGATACAAGGTCATCATATTGGACACAATCCATGTTCACAGTCTTAATCCCCATTTTACAGATGAGGCACGAAGCAGTGAGGTGAGTTGCTCAAGGTCACACAGCAGACAAGAGGTGGAAGTGGGATTAGAACCCGGGTCCTCTGAGTCTCAGACCCATTCTCTGTCCACTAGACCACACCACTTCACTGAATTCCCTTGCCCTGGGTCACACAGCAGGGCAGGGGCAAAGCTGGGAACAGAACCTGCAGCTCCCCACTTCCCACCCTGTGCCCTTGCCCTAGATGAGGTCTGCCTCTGTCCATCTGCCATCACCACCTCTTCAAGGTGTCTGAAAGTGGGTCCCTTGGGGACAAGCTCTGTGCCCAATCTGACTGTCCTTTGTCTACCCCAGGGCTTAGCACAGTGTTAGGCACATGGATAATAATAATAATGCTAATTCTGTTGTATCGTATTCTCCCAAGTGCTTAGAATAGTGCTCCACAAATAGTAAGTGCTCAATAAATACCATTGACTGATTTATTGATTTAAAAGCATGTATTTAACATTACTATTATTATTATTGTTATTATTGAGTTGAGGGTGTTGGCTCCACCTACCAGCAGCAGATTTGAAGAGTGTCCTTTGGCCACAGAAGCAATGTGGCCTAGCGTGGACAGAGCCCAGGCCTGGGCTCTGACTCCCAGACAAGCGCCACTTGTCTGCTGTGTGACTTTGGACAAGTCATTTAACTTCTCTGTACCTCAGTTCCCTCATCTGCAAAATGGGGGTTCAATACTTGTTCTCCCTCCTACTTCGACTGTGACCCTCTTGTGGGACCTGATTATCTTCTGCCTGTGCTTAAACATCACAATTATTATTATTGTGTACTAAGTGCTTTGGAAAGTACAGTACAATAGAGTTGGTAGATCCAATCCTTGCCCTCAAGGAACTTAAACTCTATTAGAGGAGACCGACATAAAAATAAATTTCAGGTAGAGGAAGGAACGAAGTATAAGGACATGCACTTAAGTTCTGCGGGAGTGGAGGAACGAGAGGGAGAGGGAGCAGAGAAGAGAAGGAGAGAAATGTCACGTGGCCCCTGAGGAATCCAGGAGGCACTGTAGGAGCCCAGCTGAATGAAGATAATTAAGTGAGAGAATTCATAATTACATTTCCAGGTCCCAAGAGAGAGGAGGTCTGGGCTGGGGCCTATCAGTCACCATGCTTTGTGTGGAGAGTCTGGATTCCGTATGAAGTAGGAGAACTAATGCCAGACACAGGAAGTGCCCAGGTGCAGCCGGTCCAGTGCCTAGAGGGCAGGGAGGGTGTCCAGGGAAACAGACTCATGGGTGGGAGGTGAGTTGCCTGAGGAATGCAACAAGATTCACGGAGCATCCGGAGATGGAGCATCAGTGCTGGGTCTCTGGGCGAGAGTCAGGGGTTTTGGATGGTTTGTGCTGGCTCACTGGGGGTGTCGGGTGGTGAGGGGAGAGTCAGGGGTGTTAGATGGTCTTTGCTGCATCCCTGGAGGAGCAGAGTTAGAGGTCAGATGATCCGTGCTGGGTCACTGAGGGACAGTCAGGATGGAGAGGGGAGAGTCAAAGGTGTGGGATGGTCTATGCTGGGTCACTGGGGCAGAGTCAGGGATGGAGAGAGGAGAGTTAGGGGTGTCGAATGGTCCTTGTTGAGTCACTGGGGGAGAGTCCGGGATGGAGATGAAGGATGGGGGGGGGCGGTATCGGATGGTCTGTGCTGGGTCCCTGGAGGAGCAGAGTCAGGGACATTGTGTTTAATGTCTAGGAGGGCAGCCAGCATGTGATTTCTCCCAGCTTCCGGGTTCCCACTCCTGAGGCCATCCCCAGTCGGCTGGGCCGTGGGTCTGACCTTCTCTCTCTGGTGTCACCCTCAGGATCCCGGCCCTTACCATGAGGCGGGCGCCCCACAACGTCTCTCCCGTGGGGTGTGCGAGCCAGCGGCCGGCAGTCTCAGTGGAAGAAGAGCAGCCACCCCGTGCCCCCCGCCATTGGCTCCGGCCCCTATGGGAAGCCCAGCCGTGTCCTGGCTGTGGACGGAGAAGCATCGGCGGCCCCTCGAGGCCCTGCATCTAGCCGGGGCCCTTGGGGCGGCAGGCGGTGGCTGGCAATGAGTGGCCGCGGAGGCCCGGAGCCACGTCCCAGTCTGCCGACTCCTGTGTGGGCCTCAGCCGGTGCCGGCCCCATGGCCCGGCCCAGCCCCCACAACTTGACCCTGAACCAGAGCACGCCCTCGGCCCAGCCCCTGAACGCCTCGGAGGGCGGGGGGCCGACACGGCCGGCCCTGGCCGACAAGAACTGGCCGGCCCTGCTAATCCTCGTTGTCATAGCCCTGACCGTCGGCGGCAACATCCTGGTCATCATGGCTGTGTCACTGGAGAAGAAGCTGCAGAATGCCACCAACTACTTCCTCATGTCCCTGGCCGTGGCCGACATGCTGGTGGGTGTCCTGGTCATGCCCGTGTCCCTGGTCACCGTGTTCTACGGTAGGTAGATCATTCCTTACCATCATTCCACCATGCCAGCCCTGGGAACTGCAGCCTCAAGAGCTGGGGGGTCACTGCCACAGCGGTCGCCGCGGGGGTCTGAGTGTCTGAGAGCATTTTTGTCCCTGGCCTGCACCATGGTGAACAGCTTCTGGGAGGGAGAGAGGGAAGGCAATGGTGTCCTGGACCAGTGTCCCCACCCACCGTCCTGTTTGCACTCCCCGGTATCTTCCTTCAGTGGCCAGACAAGCCGGGCCTTTCACTGGCCCCAGGATAGATCCGAAGCTGATGGGTGGCTTGGAGAAAGCTCCCTAAGGGAGGGGGCACTTCTTATGTCTAGGTGTGCTCGCAAGGGCTCAATACAGTGCTCTGCACACAGCAGATACCTAGTTGAGTGCACCGCACACAGCAAGCATCCAGTACGGTGTTCCAAACTCAACAGGCATCCAGAACAGTGCACTGTCCCCAGGGCATGCATCCAGGACAGTGATCTGCACACAGTAGGTGCTCAGTATTGCACTCTACTCTCAGCTGGTGCTCTGCAGCCAGTAGGGGCTCAGCACAGTGCTCTGCACTTTCATGCAGGGCAATCACAGGACTATCGGCCAGCTTTTTTTATGGTATTTCTTACATCCCAACTATGTGTCCCTTCTAGAATGCTAGCCCGTTGCTGGGTAGGGATTATCTCTACCTGTTGCTGAATTGTACTTTCTAAGCACTTAGTACAGTGCTCTGCACACAGTAAGCACTCAATAAATACGATTGAATGCATGAATGAATGAATGAATGTGCCAGACACTGTACTAAGCAGTGGGGGAGGTACGAGTTAATCAGGTTGGACACAGTCCTTGTTTCACCAGGACTCACAGACTCATTACCCATTATACAAATGAGATAACTGAGTCACAGTTACCTGAGAAGGTAAGGTCACACAGCAGCCAAGTGGTGGAGCCAGAGTTAGAACCCAGGTCCTTCTGGACTCTATCCACTAGGCCATGCTGCTCAAGTTCCACAGTTTTGTAAGGAAAATGCCCAGCCTCAGGGAGTGAAACATGCCCATCTTTAAGATCCTCAAGGGCCTTTCCAGTGCCCAAAGATCCAAAAAGCTCTTTGTAGGTGTTACCAAGGGGGTTAAGGTTTGCCCAGCTCGCCCACCCACAGTCCAGAGAAGGGCGTGAGGTGGGGCAGGGAGCCCAGGCATGGTACCAACTCATCCAGCCCTGGGGCAGTGCCACCTCTGCTCTGGCCACCGCTTCAGTGACTGCTCAGTGGAGAAGATGGAGCAGGTGGTACCAGGGGCTGGGAAGTCGATGGGAAGGCTTCTTCCCTGGAGGCCACTGGGAGTCCAGATGTCGGGATGTGATCCCTTCCTGGACTGGGTACCCTGGCCAGCCTCCTCGGGACCAGGCCAGCTAGGCCGGGCGGAGCAGGGGCCCGTGCCCCAGTCAGCGGCGCTTGATGCCGCAAGCACCCAGCCGGCCTGGGGGTGTGTAGCTGAGGACCCAACCTGGCAGAACTGATGCTCTCTGAGATGCAGGGTGAGCCAAGGAGCTGGGAGCCCCACTCCCCGACCCAGGCAGGATCCAACCCCACAGTCAGTGAAAGCAGCATGGCCTAGTGGATAGAACATGAGCCTGAGAGTCAGAAGGACCTGGCTTCTAATTCCAGCTCCACCACTTGTCTGCTGTGTGACCTGGGAGAAGTCGCTTCACTTCTCTGTTCCTCAGTTCCCCCATCTGCAAAATGGAGACTAATATTGTGAGCCCCATGTGGGACATGGACTGTGCCCAACCTGCTTAGCCTGTATCGACCCCAGGGCTTATTACAATGCCTGGCACACCGTAAGTACATAACAAATTTATATATAAATTTGTTATATATATATAGTATAAAAATAAACAGATTTATTTATAGTATATATAAACAGAAGCAGGAAACTCAAACAACCTGCTGTGTGGCCTGGGGTAAGTCTCTTGCCATCTGGAGGTCTCAATTCCCTCCTCTGTAAAATAGGAATAAGATTCTTGCTCTCCCTCGTGGGAGCCCTGAGTGGGAGAGAGACGTGTACCAACCCCTGTGCTGAGCACAGTGCATGGCTCATAGTAACTGCTGAACAGGACTGCCTTGAAGGAAAACCTGTGTCCTAGCTCCCCATCAGACTGGCAGTCCCTTGGGGACAGACACTGTGCCCCCATTCCTCCAGTGCCCACTGCAGTTGGGGGTCTATTTCCTGTGCAATCATCATCACCATCATCAATATTTGCTGAACGCCTACTGTGTACTGGACTCCTAGAGTGTGCAGAGTGCTATACTGGACACTTACAGTGTTTAGAATGCTATATTGGGCACTGACAGGGTGCAGGGCGCTGTGCTGGGCACCTGCAGTGTTTAGAGTGTTTGGGTGTGGAGGATTTGAGGGTGGAGGGAATTCCAGGTGAGTCAGCAAGCGGGAGTCAGGAGAGCAGAGTGAGGGACAGCTGGAAACTCCCTTCCTCCCCCATCCATCCATCCATCTATCCATCCTTTCCTGCCCCTCACTTGCTCCTTCCCCTCCCCTCTTCCTCTCCTGTCCTCCCCCTCCTTCCCTTCTTTTCTCTGTTCTCACCCCTTTCCTCTTCCCCGTCTCTTTCCTCTCCCTGTCCCCCTCCCCTTTCCTTCCTTCCCCCCTTCTCACTCTCCTGCACCTTCCTCCTCCTCTTTTCTCCTCCTCCCATTTCTTCCCCTCCCCTATCTCCTCCCTGTCAGGGGAGCTCCCGCCCCAGGAGAAGCCCCTAACGGCGATGATTGAATCCGTTGACTTTTCCCCTTGGCCGACAAATGAAATGCCATCAGCTTCCAGGGGGCTCGGCGTCCTGTCAGCCAAAAATCCATCAGGCCCTGGCGGCTGGGGCGGTTCCTGCGGGAAATGCCCAAAGATTGGAAGTGTGGTGGCGCAGGGCCCGTTTGCGGGGGAGGGATGCGGGGGTCCAATGCGGGGTCTGGGCGCGGGACCGGTTGCGGGGCCGGGCGCGGTGTCTGGGCGTTCCCTGGAGGCAGGGGGGCAGAAAAACGAGCCTGTTGGCTGCGGGCTCCGAGGGGCTGCACAGCCCCATCCGTTCGGACAAGGAGCTGGACGGTCCGATGTGACCGGCCCCCTGACCCCCGCAAGGGACATCTAGGAGGAGACCCTCCGGAACGGTGACTCCGCCCCTGCCAGGGCCTGTTGCAGTTCCCTCGTCTCCCCAAAACCTGTCCTCTCCTCTCCCAGCAGCCCCGAGGGGCGTCAGGAGGCCTGGGTTCTAATTCCCACTCTGTCCCTACTGTGTGTCATCAGAATAGTCACTTCACCCCTCCGGGCCTCAGTTTCCTCCACTGGAAAATGAGGCTAAGAATGTCAGCTCCCCTTCCCTCCCTCTGCTCAATAAATACCACTTACTGATTGATTTTGTACTGCAAGCCCCGCAAGGACAGGGAGTGTGTCCGCTCTGGTGGCCCTGGATCGGCCTCAGCACTTAGCACATAGTGATGGTGATGCAAATGAGGATCTCCCGTGGAGAGTAACTGTCGTCTCTGGTCCTGAGACTCGGCGACAGGAAAGTAACGCGGAGTGAGCCCACTGTTGGGTAGGGACCGTCTCTATATGTTGCCAACTTGTACTTCCCAAGTGCTTAGTACAGTGCTCTGCACACAGTAAGCGCTCAATAAATACGATTGAATGAATGAATTCTAGGACGGTGGCCCCGCCCTCTCATCCGGATCGTAGTAGTCCCTCTGGGGCCGGAGCAATCAGTCAATCAATCAATCAATCGTATTTATTGGGCCCTTACTTTGTGCAGAGGAGTGTACTAAGCGCTTGGGAAAGTACGGTGCCAAAAAATTGGTGGACTTGATCCCTGCCCATAAGGATTTTATGGTCTACGGGAGGTGGGCGGGGAGGGGAGATTAGTTGGGCAGTGTTCAGGGGGAGCAAGGAAGCAGTGTCCAGGAGAAGCATGTGGGCAGTGTTCAGTGAGAGTTGGGGTGCAGTGCCCAGGGGGAGCATTTTATGGTCTACACGGGATCAGGCGGGCAATGTTCAGGGGGAGCAGGGGCGCAGTGGTCCGGGGAGCAAGAGAGCAATGTCCAGGAGGAGCGTGTGGGCAGTATCCTGAGGAAGCAGGGGAGCAATGCCCAGGGGGAGCAGGTTCCCGGCCAGGGGAGAAGGGGGGTTCCCCTACGGGAGCCTTGAGCGACTGAGTGAACGCGCGGGGGGCGGGGGTGTGTGTGTCCACGACCACTTCATTCATTCATTCAATCGTATTTATTGAGCGCTTACTGTACACAGCTGACAGTTGGCGGAGCCGGGATTTGAACCCATGATCTCTGACTCCAAAGCCCGGTCTCTTTCCACTGAGCCACGATTTACTGAGCGCTTACTGTGTGCAGAGCACCGTACTAAGCGCTTGGGAAGTACAAGTTGGCAACCTATAGAGACGGTCCCCCCCCCAACAGCGGGCCCACAGTCTAGAAGGGGGAGACAGACAACAGAACCAAACATATAGAATAGTAAATATGTACAAGTAAAATAAATAGAGTAATAAATCTGTGCAAACATATATACAGGTGCTATGGGGAGGGGAAGGATGTTAGGCGGGGGGGATGGGGAGGGGGAGGAGGGGGCTCGGTCTGGGAAGACTTCCTGGAGGAGGTGAGCTCTCAGTAGGGCTTTGAAGGGGCCTGGGGGCGGGGAGGAGGGAGGGCAGGGGAGACCCCGCGCCTCCGCTCCCCCCGCCACCACACTAACCCGCCCTTGCCCCACGGCTCCTCCCCGCGGGGCAGACTACACGTGGCCCCTGCCCCAGGGGCTGTGCCCGGTGTGGATCGCGCTGGACGTGCTGTTCTCCACGGCGTCTATCATGCACCTTTGCGCCATCTCCCTGGACCGCTACGTGGCGATCCGCAACCCCATCGAGCACAGCCGCTTCAACTCCCGCACCAAGGCCGTCATCAAGATCGCCGCCGTCTGGACCATCTCCATCGGTGAGGGCGCCCCGCCCCTGGTGGGGGCGGGGGGGCAGGGGAGGGGAGGGGCCCCCGGGATGGGAATTGTGGGGAGGGGGGCGTCTCGGGTGCCGGGAATGCCGTTGAAGGGGGGGATGGGGAGGGCCAGCTGACCCATGGCCACCTAGGGATTTTTGTTTTGTTTTGGTTTGTATTTTTGATGGGATTTCTTAAGCGCTTACTATGTGCAAAGCACTGTTCTAAGCGCTGGGGAGGTTACAAGGTGATCAGGTTGTCCCACAGAGGGCTCACAGCTTTAATCCCCATTTTACAGATGAGGGAACTGAGGCACCGAGAAGTGAAGTGACTTGCCCAAAGTCACACAGCTGACAGTTGGTGGAGCTGGGATTTGAACCCATGACCTCTGACTCCAAAGCCCATGCTCTTTCCACTGAGCCATGCTGCTTCTCAGTCCCTGCGGGATGATCCCGCAGGGGTCCAGCCCCCGCCCACCCTCCGGGTCCGTGGGCATCGCCCTTCGGGCGCGTGTGTGCGTTCAGCTCATTTCAAGAGAAGCAGCGTGGCTCAGTGGAAAGAGCCCGGGCTTGGGAGTCAGAGGTCGTGGGTGCTAATCCCGGCCCCGGCACTTGTCAGATGAGTGACTTTGGGCAAGCCACTTCACTTCTCTGTGCCTCAGTTACCTCATCTGGAAAAGGGGGATTAAGAATGTGAGCCCCACGTGGGACAACCTGATCACCTTGTATCTCCCCCAGCGCTTAGGATAGTGCTTGGCACACAGTAAGCGCTTAACAAATGCCATTATCATTATTATTATTATTATTCAGTGCTGGCTGTGTGCAGAGCCCTGTACTAAGCGCTTGAGAGAGTACAATGTAACAATAGACACATTCCCTGCCGATAACGAGTTTACAGTCTAGAGAAGCAGCGTGGTTTAGTGGCAAGAGCACGGGTTTAGGAATCAGAGGACGTGGGTTCTTAATCCCGGCTCCACCACTTGTCTGCTGTGTGATCTTGGGCAAGCCAGTTCATTTCTCTGGGCCTCAGTTATCTCCTCTGGAAAATGGGGATGAAGACTGTGAGCCCCACGTGGGACAACCTGATGACCTTGTATCTACCCCAGCGCTTACAACCGTGCTTGGCACATAGTAAGCGCTTAACAAATACTGTTATTATTATTATTATTATTATTATTATTATCATTAGAGGACTGTGGGTACGGCCTTCGGATCAGTGGGTGTGGCGCTCCAGGTTAGTCGCCAAAGTGCCAGGTCTGCACCTCCTGGGGCCCGAGCAAAAATAGCATCCCCCGACAATCACACAAGGGGGGCTTGGCCCTGGGAGAGGGCTGCCCAAGCCGGTCGAGATGCAGCATGTCACAGAGGACAAGGGACAGAGGGCGAGGGACAGAGGATCAAGGTCAGTGGACGAGGCCAGGGAACAAGGGCCAGAGGACGAAGGTCAAGCCTGGGCCCAATGTGGCCCCAAGGGAGAGGCATTTTCAGGGACCACAGCCCCGAGTCTGTCCTGAATCCTCAACCTTTTCTGCCCGCCCCTCCTTGAGGGCAGACCGTCTCGACCCCTGGGAATCTCAGCAGGTCCAGGGAGCTTGGATCAATCAATAGTATTTCCTGGGCACTTACCATATGCAAAACGCTGCTCTAAGCACTGAGTTTATTATTATTAATAATAATAAT
Organism: Tachyglossus aculeatus; assembly: GCF_015852505.1. Taxonomy (NCBI): domain Eukaryota; kingdom Metazoa; phylum Chordata; class Mammalia; order Monotremata; family Tachyglossidae; genus Tachyglossus; species Tachyglossus aculeatus. The sequence goes on from NC_052071.1 coordinate 61,018,051, forward strand.
AATAGTGGTGTTTGTTAAGCGCTTACTATGTGTGAAGCACTGTTCTAAGTGCTGGGGAAGATACAAGGTGATCAGGTTTTCCCTCGTGGGACTCACAGTCTTAATCCCCATTTCACAGATGAGGAAACTGATGCACAGAGAAAGTGACTTGCCCAAAGTCACATAGCTGACAAGTAGCAGAGCGAGGATTAGAACCCATGACCTCTGACTCCCAAGCTCGTGCCCTTTCCACTGAGCCACGCTGCTTCTCATTCGTGTGGCTATTCATTCATCCATCTGTATAGGTCCCTACTGGGTGTAGAGCATTGTAGTGGGGGCCCTGGCTGGGCAGAGAGTTAGACTGAGGGCTGTGTGCCAAATGCAGGCAAAACACTGGGCTCAGAGTGCTGTATCTGGCACCTCCAGGATGCAGAACACTGTACTGGGCACCTGCTGGGCTCAGAGAGAAATTCGGGAGGTCTGCATTGTGCCCCGGCTGAGTGAGGAGCACTGTACTGAGTGCCTGCTGGATCCAGAAGGCTGTAGTGAGCACCTGATGTATTGCAGAATACTACGCAGTACTGTAGTCTCTTGTCTGCCTGCGAGAAACAGTGTGGTGTAATGGCTAGAGCACGGGCCTGAGAGTCAGAAAGACCTGGGTTCTAATCTCCGCCGTACCACATGCCTGCTGTGTGACCTTGGGTAAGTCACTTCACTTCTCTGGGCCTCAGTTACCTCGTCTGTAAAATGGGGGATTAAGAGTGAGGGCCCCATGTGGAGCAGGGACTGTGTCCAACCTGATTAACTTGTATCTACTCTAGCGCTTAGAACAGTGCTTGGCCAGAGTAAGAGTTTAACAAGCACCACAATAATTGTCAGGTCAGCACCCAGGACAGGGCTTTGCCCACAGCTGATGCCCAGAATGGAGCTCTCCCTGCCTGCAGTCGGTGCCCAGCACAGAACTCTCTATACCACAGTCTCCTATACAGTGCTCTGTAGATAGTCAGCACTGTGCTAAGCGCTTGGGGAAGGATAATAGAATTAGTGGACCCGATCCCTGTCCTCAGAGGACCTGGGTTCTAATTCTGACTCCGCCACTAGTCTGCCATGTGACTTTGGACAAGTAGCTTCACTTCTCTGTCTCTTAGTCTCCTCATCTGTAAAACGCGGATTAAGACTGGGAGCCCTATGTGGGACATGGACTGTGTCCAACCTGATTATCTTGTATAAGCCCCAGCATTTAGTACAGTTCCTGGAACATAGTAAATGCTGAAGAAATATCATTTAAAAAACCAGCACAAGCACACAGGGAGGCATTTGGCACACTCCTGATCAGCGTGGGCAGACGGGGAGGAGTTTGGCACATGCGTGGAGCAGCGTGGGCACTCGGGGCGACTGTGAGCACACACAGAGAACAGCGCAGAACCTCGTGGAGGAGCTTTGGCACACGCGGGAGCTAATGAAGATGTAGGAAAGCTGTTAGTCATCGTCATGGACTAGTTTATTTCTGTGGAGTCGTTTTCTCCTGCATTTTAGTACGCCCGCCCATTTTAATCAGCCAAAGGATAAAAGCAAACCCACTTGGTTTTGGCAACTGGAAACAGCTGTGTGGCGGGGCTGGGACGGGTTGGGGCTGGGGGGCGGAGACTGATGCAGGAATGCGGGGGTGTCTCCTGGCGGATGGAAGACGGCCCACAGGCGGTGACCATTTCCTAATCTCATCAAGGTACCATCACCACCACCAGCATCACCACTATGACCAGTCTTCATCACCAGCATGACCATCAGTCTTCACCACCATCACCAGCCCTACCGCAGTCTCTTCACTGTTACACCCCCAAGGTTGATGGGGGGCGGGGAGGGGAAGGGGAGGGAAGGACGGGGTCAAGATTCCTCAGTAGTGTTGGTCATAGACCAGGAAGCCGGCGGACTCTGAACTGCTGGGTGGAGGGAGTTGGGGCAGGACAACTTTTTAAATCCCGGCCCCCTGCTCCTATATATTTCCCTAGCTTGCGGGGTGCTCTCTGCTCCCCCTGCCCCCTGCCCCCGAGTAATCACTCATGGAAGCACCGTGTTGTGCTGAGCCCTTACCCCCTCATAGGGAAGTTGAGGTGTCTCCAGGGTCTCCCTCTAGGAAAAAACTCAGTGTCTGTGTACACATGTATGTATTCACCCACTCATGAGCAAGCCTGCACATGCTCACAAGCACACACACATTCGTGCATGCACTCACCCACATATATATAGATGCATGTACAGGCACACTCGCCCACACATGCACACATACAGAGATATGCAAACATATAGGCACTTATCCACATGCATGCACACATGCTCGCCCCCCACAATGCACACACTCATTCACACATGCAAACTAGCAGGCACTCATGTGCACACTTGCAGTTATTACACTAAAGCACACTAGGCCCACCTCCTCTGCCTCCCCAGAATCTGCCTCCCAGTGGGTAAAAATCATGGAATTTGGACTCAAATTCCGATCATATAAATCCATGTTCCACCTGTTGGAACTTCAGGTCCCGGAGGGAAATGTCTCTTCATTATCCTGACCTTGCAGGGTAAATAGAAAAACATCTCACTTCATTAGTAATGCTTGTTTCACCAGCCCTGCGAGCGCTCCCTCCCTGCCTGCTAAAAGGAGAGTTGGCTTGGAATCTGCCGCAGTGGCTTCGTCGTCCCTAGGACGCTCACTAACCCTAGGGGAGATCACTTGAAACTGGAGGGATGGTCCCTGATCCCGTGGAAGAGGGAGGTCTCTGAAATAACTGGGTCACGAACTTCTGGCTCTTTTTCCGCGACTCTCCTGGGAAAATTGGATGTGCCAAATCAGGATGAGATTGCAAACTGTGGACTCAAGATCCAGGAAACTGTGAAAAGTCTAACTGCCAGTGTGAGGATTTACCTTCTGCGATAGAAGGCCGGTGGTTAGTGAGGCTACACTGAGCATTTTCAGAGAACAGGGGGAGTCTATGCCCAGCGCGCGCCCGGAGGGCAAAACGGGTCTTTGCCTAGTGTGTTCGGAGGGCAGAGTCTATGCTGAGCATGATCGGAGGGCTAAAACTATGCCCAGCATGCTCAGAGGGGAGAGTGGGTCTATCCTACATGTGCTCGGTGGGTGGAGAGAGTCTATGTCCAGCGTGCTCAGAGGGTGGAGTCGGTCTATACTGCGTGTGTTCGGAGGATGGAGCGGAGGGAGTCTATGCCCAGCACATGCATGGAGGGCAGAACGGGTCTGTGCCTAGTGTGTTCGGGAGGCGGAGTCTATGCTGAGCATAATCGGAAGGCTAAAACTATGCCCAGCATGCTCAGAGGGGAGAGTGGGTCTATCCTACATGTGCTCAGAGGGTGGAGTCGGTCTATACTGCGCGTGTTCGGAGGATGGAGCAGGTCGACTCGGAGGATGGAGTGGGTCGATGCTGACTGTTCTCGTAGGGCGGAGTGAGTCTATGCTGAGCCTGCTCCGAGGGTGGAGTGAATCTAGATCCAGCATTCTCAGAGGGTGGAGGCGGGGGGGGGGGTGTCTATGCTCAGCATCTTCCAGCATGCTTGGAAGATGGAAGGAATCTGTGCTGAGCATTCTCAGGAGGGCAGAGCGAGTCTACGATGAACGTGCTTAGAGGTGGAGGACACGGTCCGGACAATCAACCGCTCCATTGGTACTCTCCCAAGCACTTACTACGGCAAGTCCTCAAATACCAATGATGATGATCATGGCATTTACAGAGCGAGCCCACTGTTGAGTAGAGACTGTCTCTGTTGCCGAATTGTACTTTCCAAGCGCTTAGTACAGCGTTCTGCACACAGTAAGCGCTCAACAAATACGAGTGAATGAATGAGTGTGTGCAGAACACCGTAATAAAGGATGGGAGTGTACTCTAGAGTAAGGAGACACGACCCTGCCCTTAAGGAGCTTACAGTCTAGCAGAGGAAACAGAAACTACAATAAAACCCAGGATTAGAAGCAACCTAATGTAAGCCTTCGAATATAAGTGCCATGGGGGCCTGAGGACCTCGTGCTTGGGTCACGTGATGATGGGGCAGTGGAGGGAGGTGGGAGCGAGAGCAGGGTGGGACACGGGAGAGCAGCGGAGGAGATGGAGGTGGCCGTCGATCCCCTCCGACTTAGACAGGGAGACCCCTGTGGGACTGGGACTGTGTCCGATTCGGGTACGTTGTGTGTCCCCCATATTTTAGCACAGAAATCAGCACAGAGTAAGTTCTGAACAAATGCCAGATGATATAAAACGAGGGCCTCTGGCCATGCACAGCCTGTCAGTCAGTAATATTTATTAAGCGCTTACTGTGTGCGGACCACTGTACTAAGCTTGGTAGAGTAAAATATAACAGTAAATAAACATAGTCCCTGTCCACAACAGCCTAGAGGTCTATAGTCTTTATTGCTATATTGCACTTTCCAAGCGCTTAGTACAGTGCTCTGCACACAGTAAGTGCTCAATAAATATGATCGAATAAATGGAAGAGGTTGGGAAGGCGTGGGAGCCTAGGTGGGAGAGTTGGGGGAGGCGTGGCCCTCCCCATCCACGATGCTCACCCCCCACAATGCACACACTCACCGACACATGCAAACAGGCACACACGTGCACCCTTACAGTTATTATTATTATTAACAATGGTATTCGTTAAGCGCTTACTATGGGCCAAGCACTGTTCTAGCTCTGGGGTAGATACAAGGTAATCAGGTTGTCCTACGTGGCCCTCATAGTCTTCATCCCCATTTTCCAGATGAGGTCATTGAGGCCCAGAGAAGTGAAGTGGCTTGTTCAAGGTCACACAGCAGACAAGTGGCGGAGCCGGTTTAGAAACCCACTTCCTCTGACTCCCAAACCCGGGCTTTTCCCACTATGCCAAGCTGTTATTACACTAACGGATCCTTCCAGGACAACTGCCAGTACAGTTGTAGGGGTGTGGAAAGGCTGGGCATTTTTACTAGGCCCACATCTTCTGCTTCCCCAGACCCTGCCCCTGACCCTCCCACCCCCATCCCGCGATGTCCCATCCCCATGTCTGTTCCCCCCCCTTGACACCCCAGCCCCTGGCATCCCGCCCTGCCCGTGACAGCCCTCTCCTCCCACCCCTCCCCCGTGAGCCCCCCCCACTAGTGACGCCCCCGGTTTGTCCCCCCGGCAGGCGTGTCGGTGCCCATCCCTGCCATCGGGCTCCAGGACCGCGGCCGCGTGTTCGTCAACGGCAGCTGCGTGCTCAACGACCCCAACTTCGTCCTGGTGGGCTCCTTCGTGGCCTTCTTCATCCCGCTGGTCATCATGGTGTTCACCTACTGCCTGACGGTGCAGGCCCTGCAGCGCCAGGCCACCGTGTTCCTGTACGGGGAGGCGTCCCGGGCCCCGCGGCGGGCCAGCGCCGGCTGCCTGCGGCCTGACCCCCACCCGGAGGCCGTGGCCATGATCCCCAACCACGATGGGGCCTCGTCGCGGGGCAGCTCTCCGGGGCACCGGGAGGCCCTGTTCCGCAAGGGCACGATGCAGTCCATCACCAACGAGCGCCGCGCCTCCAAGGTGCTGGGCGTCGTCTTCTTCCTGTTCCTGCTCATGTGGTGCCCCTTCTTCATCACCAACGTCATGTCCGTGCTGTGCCGTCGGGCCTGCGACCAGCGGCTGCTGGAGGAGCTGCTCAACGTCTTCGTCTGGGTGGGCTACGTGTGCTCCGGCGTCAACCCCCTCGTCTACACGCTCTTCAACAAGACCTACCGCCGCGCCTTCGCCAGCTACATCCGCTGCCGCTACCCCGGCGCCCGCAAGGCCGGACTGCGGCCCACCCCGGGAGCCGCCCCAGCCGGACCTGTCCCCAGCCCCGGACCCGGACCCGGACCCGCCAAGGAAGACCTCGTCCCACACGGCTGCCGCAACGGCCACGAGCTGAGCGGCGTCACTCCGGCGGGCGGCCCGCAGAGGCCCAAGAGCAAGGGCGGCGGGGTGGTCAGCGAGAGGGTCAGCTGCGTGTGACCGATGCCGTGGGCCCGGCCCGGAGGGGAGGACCGAGGGACGGATGGACAGATGGAGGGACGAGGCCCCAGGCCCCGCCGGCCCCGTCCTCAGGAGGTGGACGGGTCCCTTTCCTGCCGCCCCGCCTCGACGCCCTGGAGGGCCACGCCGGGGCCAGACCCGCACAGCCCGGCTCGGAGGCCCGTGGTCGGTGCTGGCCTGCCGGACGGACAGGACCCTCGCCCCGAAAAGGGCTCGCCGAGCCAAGGGTGCCCCCCGTCCCCCAGGCCCTGGACTGCGCGCAAGGCCCTTGAAGCTTCCCGGACGTTGCTTCGCCATGGCCGCATTTCGCCCCCACCCCGGGGCATACGGTGGGGTGGGAGGGGAGTGCTCTCCCCATGGTGCGGCCTAGGAAACAGAGGCCCCGACTAGGTAAGTGACTGGCCCAAGGTCACGCAGTCTGGTCGAGTCTGGAGTCTGGAGTTGCCCGGCCTATCCTCCGCCGCCCTGACCCCAGGACCGGCCTGCCGGGCGTCGGGGGTTCGTTCTGCCCCTCTGAGAGCCGCCCCCACAAGAGAGGCCCTGCCGGCCCTGGGCCCAGGACCGGCCCAGGGGGCTGGAGCTTGAAGGACCAGCGGACAAGCACCGAGCCCTGGCCGCCACCGAAGCAACCCGCTGGAGTCCGGGCACTTGCCCAGCACTCGATGGCCCGGAGTTCTAAGCAGGACTCTCCCCTCTCGGTGACCTGTCCTGCCCGAGGACTCAGTGGCTGTTGGCTGGTCTCCTGTGGAACGGCCCGGTTTAAATCATCACGATGGCATCTGCTAAGCCCTTACTATGTGCCAAGCACTGTTCTAAGCGCTGAGATAGATACGAGGTCATCAGGTTGTCCCTCGCGGGGCTCACAATCCCGATTTTCCAGATGAGGTAGCCGAGGCCCAGGGAAATGAAGTGGCTTGCCCGAGGTCAAGCCAGCAGACGAGGATTAGGACCCACGTCCTCTGCCTTCCAAGCCCGTGCTCTCGCCACTGAGCCAAGCTGGTTGAATTTGCGGGGCCTCGCAGGGAAAGGGCGAGGGGCTGCCACCGGGAGCTGACGTCGGTGGTGCTGCGGGTGCCACTCTGGTCTCCAGGCCGCGGGCAGGGCCGGAACTCTGACAGCCAGCGAGGGTCCCTGTGCCCCCAAGGCGCCTCTCCCATCTACCCACTCCCCCTCCCAGCACGCCCCTCCCTGTGCCCCCCGCCATACCGAGGAGCGGCCGAGTGACGGATGGCCCGCTCGCCCAGGGCCACGGGGCTGCCCGGCGAGGCCTCCAGCATGCCCGCTGCTCCGGGTACGGCCTCCGGCCCTGCATGACCCCCAACCCCACCGGACACCAGACCACCACTCCGGACGCTCCAGGAGAGGTCGGGCCAGGGGACACCGGGTTGGGGGGTCCAGCTCCGGGCCCGGTGGGCTCACAGCACACGTTTCACAGACCCTCCCCGCACCCCGAGGTTTGGTTTTTTGGTTGTTTTTTTTTTACAGAATCACTAGCAATAACGCCAATGGCCCCAGCTTACAGCTGACCCCGTGCGAGCAGCCCACCCAGTCCCCACCCAGGGTGACCCCGAAAGGCCGAGGGGGCTGCCGGCCACCGCGCATAGCGCCCCCGACAGGCCGAGTGCGCTCCTTCCCTCGCACCAGGGCAGTGAGGCTCAGCGGGCCCCGCGCGTGCGCGCGCAGCTGTCTGGAAATGGTACAAGAGGGCCCCACCCCCTGGCCCGCAGCCCTACAGGTTTTGTGATACTATTATTAATTTATTAAAGGAAAATGTTGGTTTAATGTTTCTAATGCCTTTTTCACTGTCTTTAAACCAAAAAAAAAAAAAACAAAGCAAAAACATTCACCTCATTTTTTTCTACCAATTAAACCCTTACCAAAAAAAAACCTCGGAAGAATTGGAGTTTCTTCTTCATCATCATTATTATCATCAATATATACATATATATAAATAGATATAGATATAGATATATAGTTGTCCTTTGTATTAGACGATGCCGGTGTGGCCTAGTGGAAAGAGCATGGGCCTGGGCATCAGAGGGCCCAGGTTCTAAGACCAACTCTGCCACTGACCTTCTTTATGACCTTGGGCAAGTCACTTCTCTGTGCTTCTGTTCTCTCATCTACAAACTGGTGATTCAATACCTCTTCTAAATTGTGAGCCCGGTGTGGGACCTGATTCATTCATTCATCGTCAGTCATATTTATTGAGCACTTACTGTGTGCAGAGCACTGTACTAAGCGCTTGGGAAGTACAAGTCCATCTTGTACATACCCAAGTACTTACTACAGTGCTTGGTATATAGTAAACACTTGACCATTTCCATTATATTGCTATTATGCTACAGATAGTGATGGTCACCTGTAGGTGTGTATGTGGCAGAAAAGGCCAATGTAGGCCCCATTGTCTTGGCCACATTGGAAACACACAAAGTCTGCCCTTTGTTTAGTTGTCATACTTTATGGTTGCAGTACCTGGTGCTGTTTTCTCTTTTGCCTCCTTGTCCCTCATTATTTATTCTTTTAATGGTATTTATTAAGTACTTACTATGTACTACATGCTGTACTAAGTGCTGGGGTAGGTACAAGCTAATTTGAGGCCCACAATCTCAAGCCCCATTTTACAGATGAGGTAACTGAGGCCCAGAGAAGTGAAGTGACTTGTCCAAGGTCACACAACCGACAAGCATTCCTTCCAAAGCTTTTATTCGAAAAGAGATGCTCCTTTCTTGATAATGCAACGAGATGGTCTATCGGCAAATGACTCCCAGTTTTCAGCTGAGATTCAGCCTTGTCTGAGGTTTGATTTTACCTTGTCCTTAAAATGTCTCCTCTGCCCTCCTGGCTTTCGGTTTCCCAATTTCAGCTCTCCATACAGCAGCTGTCTGGGTCTCCTGCTGCAGGTCTTTCTCCTCATGTCCCACCCAGCGTGGATGTGTGAAGGTGAGTAGCACTAAGATGTTGGGAGACCGGCGAGGTTCCAGAACGTCCCTGTTGAAGACCTTGGGTTGCCAGTTGATACTGGCCATTGGCGATGCCGGTGAACTGGTCGAGGAGCCGGGGGGCGGCTGGATCTTGTAGCCCAGGGGACAGTGCTCTCAGAGCAGCCCTAAGGGGCCGGGGCGGATGACCTCGAATGGGGAGGGCCGGGCCTGCAGCCCCTGGCTGTCAGCAGATAGTGGGGGTCGTTTGGGACCGGAGCAGGGGGAGGTGGAGGAAGTTTTGGGAAGAGGTGTGGTGGGGTGGACGGGTTGAAAGTCGGCAATGCCAATCACCTGGTGGGTCCCCGGTGCCAGGATGTCAGGGTTTAGGGTCAGTGGGGATGGGGATCCGCCCAACTCCCCCAGGACCAGAACGCAGTTCAGGCTGCTGACTTCCCCTCCTCTAAACTGTGAGCTCGTTGGCAGGGATTGTCTTTATTGCTGTACTGTAATAATAATAATTATGGCATTTATTAAGTGCTTACTATGTGCAAAGCACTGTTCTAAACACTGGGGGGGAGTTTACAAGGTGATCTGGTTGTCCCACGGGGGGCTCACAGTCTTCATCCCCATTTTACAGAAGAGGGAACTGAGGCACAGAGAAGGTAAGTGACTTGCCCAAAGTCACACAGCTGACAATTGGAGGAGGCGGGATTTGAACCCATGACCTCTGACTCCAAAGCCCGGGCTCTTTTCCACTGAGCCACGCTGCTTCTTTAAGCACTGTACTTTCCCAAGCGCACAGTACAGTGCTCTGCACACGGTAAGCTCTCAATAAATATGATTTAATGATCTTACCTCCTTCCCTTCCCCACAGCACCTGTATATATGTATATATGTTTGTACATATTTATTACTCTATTTATTTATTTATTTATTTTACTTGTACATCATCATCATCAATCATATTTATTGAGCGCTTACTATGTGCAGAGCACTGTACTAAGCGCTTGGGAAGTACAAATTGGCAACATATAGAGACAGTCCCTACCCAACAGTGGGCTCACAGTCTAAAAGGGGGAGATATTTATTTATATTTATTCTATATTCTACTATTTACTATATATATATATATATATATTCTATATATATATATTCTACTATTTACTATATTCTACATATTTATTCTACTTATTTTATTTTGTTAGTATGTTTGGTTTTGTTCTCTGTCTCCCCCTTTTAGACTGTGAGCCCACTGTTGGGTAGGGACTGTCTCTATATGTTGCCAACTTGTACTTCCCAAGAGCTTAGTACTGTGCCCTACACACAGTAAGCGCTCAATAAATACGATTGATTGATTGATTGATGGATGGATTGACCTCTGACTCCAAAGCCCGGGCTCTTTTCCACTGAGCCACGCTGCTTCTTTAAGCACCGTACTTTCCCAAGCGCTTAGTACAGTGCTCTGCACACAGTAAGCGCTCAATAAATATGATTTAATGAATGACAAATGACTGGACAGTGACTGCTGGGCGCCGGCGGTCGCCCTCTGCTCCTGTTCCTAAATCCTCCGGGGAGACCGCAGGGCCCCGAGTCCCGCCGCGCCCCGGGACTGGGGTCCCCTCGAGGCCGGGATCCCCTCTGGGCCGGGACAGCGGCAGGCTCAGAGCCGACAGCGCGGGGGTGAGCACAGGCAACTGGACAACTAGGCATCAATCGATTGGTGTTATATACTGAGCGCCTATGGAGTGCAGAGCACTGTACTAAGCGTTAGAGAAATCACATCAGACGCAAGATACACGTGTCCTGCCCTCCAAGAGCTCATGGTCTAGTGGGGAAAACAGAGATCTTTACTCCGAGATAACATGTCCACTGTCTGCTCAGCTCAGGCCGGTGACCCCTTGCCCACGTCCTGCCTCTGGCATGGAATGCCTTCCCTCCTCAGTTCCAACAGAAAATTACTCTCCCTCATCATCATCATCAATCGTATTTATTGAGCGCTTACTATGTGCGGAGCACTGTACTAAGCGCTTGGGAAGTACAAGATGGCAACATATAGAGACAGTCCCTACCCAACAGTGGGCTCCCTGCCTTCAAAGCCTTATTGAAGGCAAATCTCCTTCAAGAGGCCTTCCTTGACTGAGGCCCCCTTTCCTCTTTTCCCACACCCTTTGCACATCACCCAGACTTGTACTCTTTATTCATCACCTCTCCCATCCCCACAGCACTTATGTACGTATCTGTAATTTATTTATATTAATGTCTCTCTCCCTCTCTAGACTGTAAGCTCATTAAGCGCAGGGAATATGTCCATTTATTGTTATATCGTACTCTCCCATATGCTTAGTACAGTGCTCTGCACACAGTAAGCACTCAATAAATATGATTGAATGAATGAACCCTGAAAACCTTGTTATCCAGATGGCTCAGGGAACCAAGAACACCCGGAATCAGCCCCAGCCCGGAGACCCAGAAGTCTTGGAACTGACTACAATTGACTGAAAACTGAGCATGGTCGGGAGGAGGGAACACAGGTGAGAAGTAAGGGGACCCGGGTTCTAGTCCCTGCTCTGTTCCTGGACCGCTGCGAGACCTCTGATGAGTCACTTGCCCTCTTTGGACCTCTGTTTCCTCCTCTGAAAAATGGGTGTGTGGTGAGGAAACAGTGAGGATGTCAATGTGACAGCACTTTGGGGAAACACTGGATAGTGGCAGGAGAATATTTCCTTCACTCCAGTTTCCAGGAACACAGCTCTGAAGGTCAGGGATCTGCTGGGAAATGGCTTTCAGATCTTCTGTTTGGTTTCACCTTAAGCCCTCTTCCTGGTGTCCCTGACTCTTCCCCCAGTGACCCAGCACAGACCATTCCACACTCCTGACTTTCCTCTTTTCACCCCTTTCTCTCTCCAGTGACCCAGCAGTGACCCAGCACAGACCATCCAATACCTCTGACTCTCCCCCAGTGACCCAGCATGGACCATCCAACTCTCCTGACTGTCCCCTCTCCATCACTGCCTCACCCTCAGTGAAAAAGTATATACCATCCGATAGGCTGGACTCTCCCCCAGTGACCCAGCACAAACATTCATCCATGGTCTGTCCAAACCCCTCTGGACCTGCCAGTGTTTCTGGCTGCACGGCTCTCTCTGGGACCAGACTCCCTCTGCCTACCCACTACTAGGGGAAGTAGTGTTTCCCGCTGTTGAGTAATGATGGTACTTGTTAAGCACTTACAATGTGTCAAGCACTGTTCTAAGAGCTGGGCTAGATAAAAGTTGATATACTTGTTTTCATTCATTCATTCATTCAATCGTGTTTATTGAGCGCTTACTGTGTGCAGAGCAGTACCTGTCCCATCTGGGACTCACAGTCTAAGTAGGAATCCTCACTGCATCCTCATTTTACAAATGAGGAAATTGCAGTCTTGAGAAGTTAAGTGATGTGCCCAAGGTCACACAGCAGGCAAGAGTCAGAGCCGTGGTTAGAACCCAGGTCCTTTTTACCTCCAGGCCCATGTTCTAACCACTAAGCCATGCTACTTCTCAGCCACACTTCTCGTTTCCATCTGAATTGTTCAGGTGGGCCTTGGCCTCATTTCTCCGTCTCTCTACTCCAGGCTAGGTAAGTATCTGGGCCTCTGTAATCACTCAATCAATCAAATCTATTGAGCACTTACTGTGTGCAGAGCACTGTACTAATAGCTTGGGAGAGTACAATACAGACAGTCACTCATTCATTCATCAATCGTATTTATTGAGCGCTTACTGTGTGCAGAGCACTGTACTAAGCACTTGGGAAGTACAAGTCGGCAACATATAGAAATGGTCCCTACCCAACAACAGGCTCACAGTCTGGAAGTGGGAGACAGACAACAAAACAAAACAAGTAGACAGGTGTTAAAACCATCAGAATAAATAGAATTATAGCTATATACACATCGTTAATGAAATAAAGAGTAGTAAATATGTACAAGTAAAATAAATAAAGTAATAAATATGTACAAATATATACAAGTGCTGTGGGGAGGGGAAGGGGGTAAGGCAGGGGGACGATGGGGAGGGGAGGAGGAGAGGAAAAAGGAGGCTCAGTCTGGGAAGGCTTTCTGGAGAAGGTGAGCTGTCAGTAGGGCTTTGAAGGGAGGAAGGGAGCTAGTTTGGCAGATATGTGGAGGGAGGGCATTCCAGGCCAGGGGAAGGATGTGGACCAGGGGTCGACAACGGGACGGGCAAGAACAAGGCACAGTGAGGAGGTTAGTGTCAGAGGAGTGGAGTGTATGGGCTGGGCTGTAGAAGGAGAGGAGGGAAGTGAGGTAGGAGGTGGCGAGGTTATGGAGAGCCTTGAAGCCGAGGGTGAGGAGTTTTTGCTTGATTCGAAGGTTGACAGGCAACCACTGCAGATTTTTGAGGAGGGGAGTGACATGCTCAGAGCGTTTCTGTTCAAAGATAATCCAAGCAGCACAGTGAAGTATAGACTGAAGCGGGGATAGACAGGAGGATGGGAGATCAGAAAGGAGGCTGATGCAGTAATCCAGTCGGGAGAGGATATGAGATTGAACCAGCAAGGTAGCGGTTTGGATGGAGAGGTATAGACTCAAATACATAGGTGACACAGAAGGAAGGAAGAATAGTGTTGGGAGATGGCACTAACCTCGTCACTGTGCCTCATTCCCTGCCTGTCCCGTGGTCAACCCTTGATCCACGTCCTTCCTCTGGCCTGGAATGCCCTCCCTCTACATATCAACCAAACTAGATCTCTTCCTCCCTTCATAGCCCTACTGAGAGCTCACCTCCTCCAGGAGGCCTTCCCTGACTGAGCTCCCCTTTTTCCTCTCCTCCTCCTCCTCCCCTCCCCATCGCCCCCCTCCCTCCCGCTGCCCTACCCCCTTCCCCTCCCCACAGCACTTGTATGTATTTATACATATTTACTACTCTATTTTATTTCTACATATTTACTGTATTTATTGTATTAATGATTTGTATATAGCTACAATTCTATTTATTCTGATGGTATTGACACCTATCTACTTGTTTTGTTGTTTTGTCCGTCTCCCCCCTTCTAGACTGTGAGCCCTTTGTTGGGTCGGGACCATCTCTATATGTTTCCGATTTGTACTTCCCAAGTGCTTAGTACAGTGTTCTGCACACAGAAAGTGCTTAATAAATACGATTGATTGAATGAATGAATGAAAGGGTAAGTGACTTGCCCGAGGTCACACAGCAGGTCTGGGGCAGAGAAAGGACTGGGAGCCTCCCTCTACCCACAAAGCGTTAATCTGTGATGTTTCTCAGGTGTAGCTTGTTTGAAGACCAGGCAGGGGATGGGCGTGCTTGGGTTCTTCCCGGAATGGAAGTTTCTTGAGCCTTCAAAACTCAGGCCTGTCCAGAGGAGCTGCAGAGGATGCCATCCTGGCCTCTAGGCCGGCCCTCTGTGCATACCGCTGCCCTCAGAGACAGGTCGTGCCTGACAGGACAGGAGGTGAGGTGCTACGTGGCTGGCAGAATGAATGAATCCTGCCTGCAGCCGCGCTAAGGTGGGCGGGGAGTCGGGGGAGAGGACGGGACGGGGCTGCAGGGCTGTGGTTTGAATAAAGAAGCAGGAAAGTTTGAGAGCCAGTGCACCGTGTTTGCACCAATTCAACCGCTGCACACATCCGTAAATGATTAATTTATATTAATATCTGTCTCCCCCTCTAGTCTGTGAGCTCGTTGTGGTCAGGAAGCCCGTTGTGGGCAGGGAATGTATCTGTTTATTGTTATATTGTACTCTCCCAAGCGCTTAGTACAGCGCTCTGCACAGAGCTCTCAATCAATAGAATTGACTGATTCAACAGCGCCCCCTTGAGGCCTCCTTCTCCTATCACAAAGATCCCAGTCTGGGGCCGCTTTCTTCTATTCTGTAGAAATGCCTTCAACCGCTGGCAGCAGTCAATCAATCAATCATATTTATTGGGCGCTTACTATATGCAGAGCACTGTACTAAGTGCTTGGGAGAGTACAATATGGCAATAAAACACACATTCCCTGCCCACAACGAGTTTACAGCCTAGAGGGGGGCCTATGAGCTCTTTATCTCTGGATTTTCACTGGAGCTAGTGACATTGGAATGAAAAGACTTCCCCCAGGATCCTGCGCAGATAGTAAGGGAGATATAAATCATGAGGTGAATTATAATCATGGGATCCTGAGCTAAAAGCTGGAGTGGATACAAAATAATCCAAACAGATACAGTCCCTGTCCCAGAAGAGGCTCACAGTCCAAGAGGGAGGGAGAGGAAGGCTCTTATTCCCATTTTAGACTGCAAGCCCACTGTTGGGTAGGGACTGTCTCTATATGTTGCCAATTTGTTCTTCCTAAGCGCTTAGTACAGTGCTCTGCCCATAGTAAGCGCTCAATAAATACAATTGATGATGATGATGATTTTACAGAAGAGGAAACTGAGTCCTCGATAGGTTCAATGACTTGCTCAAGGTCACAGCAGGCCAGAGGGCAAGTTGAGACTAGAACCCAGGTCTCCTGATCCCCAGTCCAGTTCAGGCCAGCTGCCTCCCATTGGATACCCACTGCAGGACCCGTGCTGACTGTTGTCTCTGGAAAATAGGACAGGGTCAAGGTCGAGAGTGTGTGGAGTCAGAGAAAGAATCAATTAGTGGCATTTACAGAGCATTTACTGTGTGCAGAGCACTGTGTGAAGTTCTTGGGAGAGTATAGTATAATAGAGTGGTAGACACTTTCCCAGCCCATAAGGAGTTTACAGTCTAGAGGAAGTAAGAGGGAAAAACTGGTGGAGAGAGAAAATAATAATGATGATAATAATAATAATAATAATTGGTATTTAAGTGCTTATATGTGCCAGGCACTTTACTAAGAACTGGGATGGATACAAGCAGATTGGGTTGGACACAGCTCCTGTCCCAGATGGGTCTTACAGTCTTAATCTCCATTTTACAGATGAGGCAACTGAGGCACAGAGAAGTAAAGTGCCTTACTGAAGGTCACACAGCAGAAGTGGTGGAGTTGGGATTAGAACCAAGGTCCTTCTGACCCCAGACCTGTGCTCTATCCACTAGACCACACTGCTTTTCGGCAAAGAAAGGAAGAGGGAAAATCAATCAGTACTGTTTATTTAATGTCTTCTCTACATCCAGTGTGGGAGGGCTTCTGGCCTGCTGTGATGTCATGAAATGGAAGGTAGAGACCTGATCCCTGACCTCAGAGAGCGCTCAGTCTAAGGAACAAAGAGGAGGAGAGGAGTGGGAGAGCAGAGCCAGGATCATCACCCTGTAGCCTGGAAGCTCCTTGTGGGCAGGGTACATTCTGCTTTGCACACAGTAAGGGCTTGATAAATACGATTGAATTCATTCATTCATTCATTCATTTATCGAGCGCTTACTGTACGCTGAGCACTGTACTAAGCGCTTGGAAAGTACAATACAATAATAAATAGAGAATGTGTCTACCAACTCTGCAATATTGTATGCTCTAAGTGCTTAGTACAGTGCATTGCACACAGCAAGCACTCTACAAATATGATTGATTGATCAGCTGATCTAGTGGCTCCTCTGCCTCTTCTGCCCGGCTGGCCAAAAGCCTGACCTCCCCAATCAATCAGTGGCATTTACTGAGTGCTTACTGTGTGCCGAACACTGTACTAAGCACTTGGGAAAACACGATACAAAAGGATTGATAGATGTGATCCCTGTCCACAGGGACCTTTGCAACATACAAGAGCAGACAGGCATTAAAAGAAATAACAGGGGAAATAGAAGAGTGTGAGGATATGTACATAAATACTATGGGGCTGAGATGGGTATCAAAGTTCTTAAGGGGTACACAGCCAAATACATAGTTGACGCAGAGGGGAGGGTACTTAGGGGAAATAGTGCCTTAGTCAGGGAAGGCCTCCTGAAGGGAATGTGATTTAAGGATGGTTTTGAAGATGGGGAGCATGGTGGACTGTTAGGTAAAAAAAGGGGAGGGACTTCCAGCCTCTGGGAACGATGTGGGCAAGAGATTGGCGGTGGGATAGATGAGACTGAGAACGGTGAGTGTGTGCGTGTTAGAGGAGTGGAGTGGCCGGACTGAATAGTGGTAGACCAGCAAGGTAAAATCAGAGGGAGAGAGCTGATAGAGTGCCTTAGAGCGGATGGTAAGGAGTTTCTGTTTGATGAAGAGGTGGATGGGCAACCACTGGAGGTTTCTGAGAAGTGGGGAGTCATGAACTGATATATCTTTTTTTTTGAAAATGAGTCAGGAGGGAAGTAAGGATTAGAGCAGCGAGAGACAGGAGGCAGGGAAGTCAGGGAGGAGGCTGATGCAGTAGTCTAAGTGGAAAATAAGTGCTTGCATCAGTATGGTAGGAGTTTGGATGGAGAGGAAAGGGTGGATTCTAGAGATGTGAAGGTAGAACCAATGGGATTTCATGATAGATGGAATATGAGGGTTCAAAGAGAGAAATGAGTCAAGGAAAATGCCAAGGTTGTGGGCTTGTGGTGGTGTTTTCTATAGTGATAGGAAAGTCACTGGGAAGACATGGTTTGGGTGGGAAGATAAAGAATTCTGTTTTGGACACGTTAAGTTTGAGGTGTTTGTGAAACAGAGATGTCTTGAACACAAGGGGAAAGGTGAGATAGCAGGAAAGGAGAGTGGTCCAGGCTGGAGATGTAGATTTGGGAATCATCCGCTTAGAGGTGGTAGTTGGAGCCGTGGGAGCGAATGAGTTCTCCAAGAGAGTGACTGTAGATGGAGAACAGAAGGTGACCCAGAACTGAGCCTTGAGGCACTCCAACAGTTAGTGGGTGGGAGGCAAAGGAGGAACCCACGAAAGAGACTGAAAAGGAGCCGTCAGAGAGGTAGGAAGAGAACCAGGAGAGGACGGTGCCTGTGAAGCCAAGGATGGATAACGTTTCCAGAAGAAGGGACTGGTCTATGGTGTTGAAGGCTGCAGAGAGGTCGAGGGGGATTAGAATGAAATAGAGGCCAGGTCCCCCAAAGCCTCTCCCCTGCTACGGCTGGGAGGCGGTACTGATGGTGCTGGTCTTTGGGGATCTGGTCTGTCCTTAGAGGGAGAACTGTGCCATCGGGACCAACTGGGATACGGGGCAGTCTGTCCTGTTGAAATCGGGATGCGTGGTACCCTGGAGTCAGTCCTGTGGGAGCTGGCTGAGAGAAAAATGGCTTTGTCCTGTGCCAGCCTCCCGCTCAGACTGTAGGCCTCTCGGGGAGGGATCTGGGGTCTTCTAATGCTCTTGCCCCACGTTCAGAAGCACCATGGTGTAGTGGATAGAGCACAGCCCTGGGAGCCAGAAGGTCATGGGTTAGACCTGCGCTTGTCTGCTGTGTGACCTTGGGCAAGTCACTTCACTTCCCTGGGCCTCAGTTACCTCAGCTGTAAAACAGGGATGAGGACTGTGAGCCCCATGTGGGACAGGAACTGGGTCCAGCCCGATTTGCTTGCATCCACCCCAGCGCTTGGCACTGTGCCTGGCGTATAGTAAGGGCTGAACAAATGCCACCATCATCATTATTTATTTACTTATTTTGATGGCATTGATACCTGTCTACTTGTTCAGTTTTGCAGACCGTGAGCTCGTTGTCGGGTAGGGACTGTCCCTGTTGCCGAATTGCATTAGTCCGGGGCTCTGCCCACGGTAAGAGCGCTCAGTAAATACGATCGACGAATGGTTATTCTTCTTCTGGTTTTTAGTATCAGAAGGGCGTTCTGCACAGGGTGGGAGCTCCATCACTAGTCTCGACGGGTTGAGCGTGAGGATGCGGCCTAGCCAGGCCCCCGAGACTGGGCACCCCATCACCTCTCCCAGCTCGACCCTCCCCTCCGGGGGGACCCCCCCTCCCCCTCCCCCGACCCCTCCCCCGCTCCTCGCTGGCGCATGCGCCCCGGACGGCTCCCCCTCCCCATCTTCATCCCTCCGCCCCCCTCCCCCCCTCCCTGCCCGCTCCCGGCGGGGGCGGCGGCCGTTGCTTTGTCGGTCCGGTCCGGCCCGGCCCGGCCGGTCGGTCGGTTGTCCTAGGTGCATGGCGGCCAGTCAGGGCGGCTGCTCGGGGGGCGGCTGCTCGGGGGCCGGGGGCGGCGGCGCCGGGCCTTCGGAGCCCGGGCCGGTCCCAGCCGGGCCCGGGGGGCGGGGGCCCGTGGAGCCCGGCCGCCGCCCCCGCCCCGCCGCCCCCGCCCCCGGCCCCGCCGCCCCCCGGCCCCGCGCAGCCCGCCGCCGCCGCCCCCCGCAGCCTGGACCGGGCCCTGGAGGAGGCCGGCAACTCGGGCATCCTCAGCCTCAGCGGCAGGAAACTCCGAGACTTCCCCGCGGGAGCGGGAGCCGGCTACGACCTCTCGGACACCACCCAGGCCGGTGCGGGGAGGATGCGGGGGCCGCGCAGAAGGAGGGGACGCGGATGCGGCAGGCAGGGATGCAGGCCCGGGGGGCGGAGCGGAGGAGGGGGCCCGGGGGCAGAGGTGGCGGGGCAGGCGACGGGCAGGTGGGGTGGGGGCGTCCCGGGAGCCAGGGGGAGGCTGGCGACGGCCGGGATGCGGATCTCCGGGTGCGGGCTTTGTCTCCGCGACGAGCCGCGGGGCGGAGATGCTCGAGCCGGGCCTTAGGCGGGGCGAGCCCCCAGACTCGCTAAAGGGGTCCACGGCAACCGCCCGGGAGCTCCGGGGTGATTGTGGGCGGAAAGCCGCCGGCCTCGACTGGTCCAGCCCCGGTGCCAGCCGGGCATCGCAGTCATCAGCATCATCAATCGTATTTATTGAGCTCTTACTATGTGCAGAGCACTGTACTAAGCGCTTGGGAAGTACAAATTGGCAACATATAGAGACAGTCCCTACCCAGCAGTGGGCTCACTGTCGGGTCCCCGATGCGCCCGCCGTGGGCCTGCCAACCGTGTAGCTCAGCGGCCCCCGATGGACCAGCCGGGGAGCCCGCCCAGTGGACCCCCAGGGGTCCGACAGGTGCGGCTTCCCTCCAGTCTTTGTTGTAGCGGCGGTCGGGGTCGGCACGGCTCGCCCCCCACCCCCGGGGGAATCAGTCGTCGATTTGGTTTCCGAAGGGAAGCCATCCATCCGTTAGGTCCATTCTGCGCCTCCCCCGCGGCCTGCGCTCATCCGCTAAACAGAACGAAGCCCCGAGCAAATGGCGTGAATTGTTTGGGACCGTCCCCTTTCAAGCCATTTTAAATCCACTGGAAATTCATCCCTCGTGATGGGGATGGAAACCGTCCGTGAACAGAATAAAGAGATTTCTGCGAGAGGGGGGCGGTTAATTTCTGACACCGAAGCAGGCTCAGGGTGGGGAAGGGGAAAAATGAAATCTCACGGTCTTTTCCAGCCCTTTTTGTGGATTTGAGAATAACCTTACTTTGGCCTTCCCGGGTCTGGCATTCTTGCTAGAGCCCCCAAGATTAGGAGAGGGGAGACGAATAATCTTTTTTTTTTTTTTTGCATGTAGCGTGTCCCAACTCCGTAAGCAGTTCTGTAAGTAACCCGGCACCATCGCCCGTCATCATCATCATCATCAATCGTATTTATTGAGCGCTGACAATGTGCAGAGCACCGTCGAGAACAGAGAGCTTTTGTGGGTCTTCAGACCTGTCCCGGAATTTCGTGTTTGAGGTCGGCTTGGGGGTGCAGCTCGGCATTGGGCCAGGAAGGGGTTTTCTTGACCTCAGGCAGAGACAATAGGTCCTCACTGGACTTCTCATTTTTCAATTGTGGACAGAGAATATGTCTGTTACATTGTTGTGTTGTACTCTCCCAAGCGCTTAATACAGTGTTCTGCACAGAGTAAGCACCCATTGATGGATTGATTGTTGAATTTGAAACAGGAGGAACCAAGTGAATTGTCCATGTGAGCCTCTGTTCTTATACCATGCTCCTAGACCAGGCAGACAGGCAGAGAGGAAGAAGAGGAGGAGGAGGGAAAAGGAAGAGGAAGAAGGACAAAAACCTCACCCCCACCCCACCCCATTCTTTGTCTGGACACATTTGAAGGCACTTTGCCAGAGCTCTATGGTGTGTGAACTCTAGCAGGGACTTTGGACTTTAGGCCTCTCTGAGTCATGGCTTGGTGGCATTTCTACACCAGCATAGACCAACCCCGCTTTTGTCCTCAGCTGTACACAGATTTCAATCAATACTATTTATTGTGCCCTTTCTCTGTATACAGGGTTATACTAAGCATTTAGGAGAATACCCACAATTCCTGCCCTCAAGGGGCTTAAAATCTATCCAGGCTGACAGGCATTAAAATACAGACAGTGATAGCAACCAAGAATAAGGATATGTATATAAAGTGCTTCGGGGTTGGAGGTACGGTAGGAACTTAAGTGCTTAGGGGGTCTAGGCTTGAACGCTTAAGGGAGGGATGAGGGGTGGTCGGGAGATGAGAAATTGGGCAAAGGAAGTTTTCTGGAGCAGATATGATTTTAGTAGGACTTTGAAGATGGGTAGAGTGTTGGTCTGTCTTATGTGAAGTGGAAGGATGTTCCAGGCCAGAGGGAGGATGTGAACAAAGGGTCAGTGGTGAGAGAGGTGGGTTGGAGGAACGGTAAGAGGAGAGAAGTCTGTGGTCTGAGTTGTAGTAGGAGAGGAGTGAGGTCAAGTAGAAGGCGAGCTGATTGAGTGCCTTAAAGCTAAAGGTGAGGAGTTTCTGTTTGATGTAGAGGTGGATGAGCAACCATTGGAAGTTTGTGAGGCATGCACAAAATGTTTTAGAAAAGTAATCTGCGCAGTAGAGTGAAGCATGGATTGGAACGGGGAGACACAGACCGGAGGCAGAGAGGCCAGTGATAAGACTGATTTAGTAGTCGAGATACAATATAACAATTTTTGGATCAGCTTGACTGCAGTTTCATTGGGGAAGAAGGGGTGGACTCTAAAGACATTGTAAGATAGAACCAACAGGATTTGGTTGGTGACTGAATGATGATGAGTCAACGATAATGCCAAGGTTGTGGGCTTGAGAGAAGCACAATGGTGCCAACAGTGATGAAAAAAATCAAAGAGAGGAGAGAGTTTGGGGGAGAAGACGAGTTTAGTTTTGAACACATTGAACTTGAAGTGTTGATGGGACATCCCCGTAGAGATGTCCTGAAGACAGGAGGAAATGTGAGATTACAGAGGAGAAAGGTTGGGGTGGAGAGGTAGATTTGTAGTTGAAGCTGTGAGAGTGGGTGGGTTTTCCAAGAAAGTGGGAGTAGATGAAAAATAGAAGAGGACCTAAAGCTGAGTCTTGAGGGGCCTCTACTTTCAGAGGGTGGGTGGCAGAGGAGGGGCATGTAAAAGAGACTGGGAAAGAGCAGCCAGAGAGATAGGAGGAGAAGCAAGAGAGCACAGTGTCAATGAAGCCAAGGTTAGACAGTGCTGTCAGGAAAAGGAAGTGGTCAGCAGTGTCGAAGGCAGCTGAGAGGTCGAGGAAAATTAGGAGGGTTGGGTAGGATCCATTGGATTTGGAGAGGAGGAGGTCATCGGTGACCTTGGAAAAAGTAGTTTCAGTGGAATTGAGGATGGAAACCAGGGGGTAATAATAATAATAATAATGGTGGTATTTGTTAAGTGCTTACTATGTGCAAGGCACTGTTCTAAACACTGGGGGAATACAAGGTGATCAGGTTGTCCCATGGGGGGCTCATAGTCTTAATCCTCATTTTACAGATGAGGGAATTGAGGCACAGAGAAGTTAAGTGGCTTGCCCAAGGTCACACAGCTGACAAGTGGCAGAGCCGGAATTCGAACCCATGACCTCCGACTCCCAAGCCCGCGCTCTTTCTGCTGAGCAGAGAGTCAAGGGGTGAGTTGGAAGAGAGGAAATGGAGGCAGTGGGTGTAAAGGGGTAGGGCAGGACTGGAATGAAGGATAGGGCAAAGGCACAGGAGGAGGAGACAGAGACCAGGGGCTTCCATGTTCTACCTTCTCCCGTGTATATTTTGGGGCCCCTAATGCTGTAATTGTGAGAGATGGGGTAATTGCACCCCGGTTTCCTTAGCGATTGTGCCTGGGAGGGGATCCCGGAAGATGAGACTTGACTGAGCTTGGCCTTTGGAAGTGTTGGATCCAGTTGGCCCGGCTTGTCGCGCCAACCTCAAGGCCCTTCTGGAGACCTTCAGTTTGATCTCAAGCTGCGATGGGACCATCTGTTCCACTGACAGATTTGGTCTAGAGCGGCGATTGGCTTGTTAGCTCCACCATCGAATTTGATCTGGAGCAGCAATGGGATGATCTGCTCCACTGGCAGATCAGATCTAGAGCAGTGGTGGGCCGATCTGGCAGATCTGCCGGATCTCATTCACTGGTGGATTTGGTCTAGAGCAGAAGTGGCCTGTTCTGATTAATCTGGTTGCCTGGAGGATTTGGTCGAGAGCAGTGATGGTGAATCTTGTTGCCTGATGGATTTCGTCTAGAGCAGTGGTGGACCACCTAGTGCCCCCAGCTGATCTGCGCCACCTCCTCATTGGGAAACTGAGCTGCTGGTCCCCTGCCCTTTGAGCTCCCCCTGCCTTTCCCATGGTGACTGGGAGAAGTTTCCACGGCATCTACAGTGACTTTGACAATCCCCCAAGTAGGCAGCCCTCCACCCTGGCCCAGGGCTGGAAAGCCCACCGGCTCCCAGAGGGTCCCTTCCATGTCTCTTCACCTCTGCCTCTACCTTTCTGCTCACAGTAGGATTGTGCCTTTCTGGGGAAAGGACTGGAGACCCCTCCTTTTTCCTGCTCGCCAGACCACAGTTCTCCCCATCTCCAGACATCTTCTGAAAGCTCACCTCCTCCAAGAGGTCTTCCCCAATTAGAAGTTAATCTCCCCACGTCTTATCTCCCCAACTGCCACTTCAGCCTTTTTCATGGTATTTGTTAGCTGCTTACTGTGCCAGGCACTGTACGAAGCACTGGGGTAGATATAAGCTGATTAGGTTGGACACAGTCCATATCTCACATGGAGCTTACAGTCCTAATCCCCATTTTACAGTTGAGGTGAATGAGGCACAGAGAAGTGAAGTGCCTCATCCAAAGTCACACAGCGAGTATGTGGGGGTTGGGGGGGTGGCGAGATGACAACCCAAGTCCTTCCGACACCTAGGCTCGTGCTGTGTCCACTAGGGAATACTGCTTCTTACGCTGCCTTCTGTGCCACCCCTCCTTTAAAGTGTTCACAGCACCCATAGCACTCCCCTACCTACCAATTTAGGTACTCTGCAGTGAAAACACTAAGTCTTCCACATATTTTCCTTTCCATTCTCTTCTTCCTGTGATCTGTAATTTATTTTGTGTCTCTCTCCCGTGCTATATTATAAATCCTTGAAGGCAGAGATTGTGTCTACTACTGTTGTATTCTCCCAAAGTGCCCAGTACAGCGCACTGCACACATTAGGTACTCAGTACCAACTGTGGAAGCACTGACTAATCCTGGCTAATCCCAGGTCTGCCACTTGTCTGCTGTGTGACCTTGGGCAAGTCACTTCTCTGTGCCTCAGTTACCGCATTTGTAAAATGGGGGTTAGGACTGTGAACCCCATGTAGGACAGGGATTGTGTCCAACCTGATTAGCTTGTATCTACTCCAGCACTTAGTACAGTGCCAGGCATATAGTAAGCGCTAAACAGTTACCATACAACAAAATTGACTGAAGGAGAAATCAGGGCCATCTTTCAAGGAGAGTCTGGGATGTGGTGGAAGAGGGGTGGGACTGGGACCAGACCATTACTCTATTTATTTATTTATTTTACTTGTACACATCTATTCTATTTTATTTTGTTAATATGTTTGGTTTTGTTCTCTGTCTCCCCCTTCTAGACTGTGAGCCCACTGTTGGGTAGGGACTGTCTCTTTATGTTGCCAACTTGTACTTCCCAAGCGCTTAGTACAGTGCTCTGCACACAGTAAGCACTCAATAAATATGATTGATTGATTGATTGGAAGGGTGTCTCTTGGCACTGTCTCCAGGACCACAGATCTGGAAGGAATTCCTGGAGGAGCTGGAATCTTATTCCACCAGCTCTAACAGGAATTTCACAACCTCCAAAGTACATACTTGAATTTTTCACTGCTGGGTTTGCTTCAACTCTTCAATTCTTCCATCGAAAAGAGAGTGTAGATCCAATGGGTTTTAGTCTATGGGCAATGCCCAGGTAGCAGCCAATGTTATACTACCCTAATCAGCGGTCACTGGGGCCCAAAATTCAATCATTCTGGTTTTAGGTTACCCAGGATTTCATTAGACTTCACAAGTCACATCAGGTACACACTATTCCCTAAAGCTCATTTGCTCTGAATGCTCTCCAAGCCAGGACTTTTACATTCCCAAACGAATTCCTCTGTAAAAACAGCTCTTCCGGCATGTAGCTCCAATTATTTGAACCCATTAAGTCTTACAATCCTCCTGCTGGTTCAGCTTAGCTGCAGGTCTGCTTCAGACATGCATGTTTTTCAGATCTCTCCAGGAATCGCTTCGCTGAAATTCCTCCTGATGTTTGGTTATTTGCACCACTTGAGACTTTGAATCTGTACCACAATTGCATCAAATCCATTCCTGAAACCATCAGAAATCTGCAGATGTTAACTTACCTTAATATCAGGTGAGTAGCCCTGTCGGAGGTCGTGGTTTTCTGAGCCTTGGAGGATGCTGGATTCCATCTGGAGCATGCTCTGGTTTTTATTAATAATAACTTTGGTATTTGTTAAGAACTTAGTATGTGACAAGCACTGTTCTAAGCACTGGGGTAGATACGAGCAAATTGGGCTGGACACTGTCCCTGTCCCATGTGGAGCGCATAGTCTCAATCCCCGTTTTACGGATGAGGTAACTGAAGCCCAGAGAAGTGAAATGACTTGCCCAAGGTCACATAGCAGATATGTGGTGGAGCCGGGGCTACAACCCATGACCTTCTGACTCTCAGTCCCGTGCTGTCTCCACTAGGCCATGCTGCTTCTCTAGATTTGGGGGGTGGAGGGGGCAAAATGGTGGGGTTGTCTGGGATGGTCCTGGGAAACTCCAGCTGGAATTTGGGGAAGGGTTGCAGGGGTGGGCGGCCCATCTGTGGTGTTTATTGAGTGCTTACTGTATTCACAGCAATGTCTTCAGAACTTGGTGGTGTAGCACTTCATGCAGTACCACATATTCCAGAGGCACTCAGTCCATGCTACTGGAATAGAAGCTATGCCCCCAGAGTTGTGTTGCAGTTGGTTGGGGCTGATTTGTGTCTTTTTTTGTGGTATTTTTTAAGCGCTTAATGTATGTCAAGCACTGTTCTAAGTGTTGAGGTAGATTAAAAGAGAAGCAGCGAGGCTCAGTGGAAAGAGCACGAGCTTTGGAGTCAGAGGTCAAGGGTTCGAATCCCGACTCCACCAGATCTCTGCTGTGTGACCTTGGGCAAGTCACTTAACTTCTCTGAGCCTCAGTTACCTCATCTGTAAAATGGGGATTAAGATTGTGAGCCCCACATGGGACAACTTGATCACCTTGTATCCCCCCCAGCGCTTAGAACAGTGCTCTGCACATAGTAAGTGCATAACAAATGCCATCATCATCATCATTATTATTATTATTATTATTAGTAAAATATAATCAGGCAAGGTACAGTCCCTGTCCCACATGGGGCTCACAGTCTAAGTAGGAGGGAGAACCGATCTTGAATCCCCTTTTTGTAGTTGAGGAAACCAAGGCCCAGAGAAGTTCAGTGACTTGTCCAGGGTCACACAGCAGACAGTTGGTGGAGCCAGGCTTAGAACCCAGGCCCTCTGACTCCTGGCCCCGGGCTCTATCCACTAGGCCACGGGTCTTGTGTGATTTTGCACAGAAGGTGGTCTCTGAGTCATCAAGCCACGTCTCCCTGTCCCTGTGGATGGAGAAGCATTGTAAGACCATCCATGGGGACAGGACCTGGGGGTCTTGGGATGCCTCCAGGTAGGGAGACATGGCTGGTCCTCCTGGGGCTCGCTGCACCATGGTGCTTGGCTTTCCAGGTTTTGGGTCACGGTGACTCCTGAATGACCCATGTGGAGAGCCCGCTGCCAGCCCCGCTGCGAGGTATTGTTGGGGTTTTCACCACAGCCGGTACACTGGCTCACTTGAGTTGTTGCTTGTATCGGGTGAAAGGCTAAAGTTTAATGCTGACCGGCGACAAGCCAAATTTCATTAGGCCCTCAACATAGTGCTTTCAGTAGGACAAAGATGGAAACTTAGGACAGCTCTGTGTCCAAAGTGCTTCCTACTCTCCCCACCTTTGTACCACAAATACATTTTTCCCTTTACATTCCTTATTGGCCCATAAAATTCTCACTCCCTTTAGTGCCACACACATTGAGCAATTGGTCAGTAACCTTCTGTGATCTTGCAACCTTCTATCTCCATCCTTATTGATTCCCACACCCACTGTTGCCAGATGTTTCAGACATTTAACTCCTTCCTCAGATCCCATGTTCCCCCTAAATCTTTTGCCCCTAAAGACTTGTCCATGCGTTTTACTGATAAAATTGAAACTATCAGGAGTGATCTCCTTAAAATTTCCGTGCTCCTCTCTAGTCCCTCCATTCTCCAATTCGCCAATTCTTCCATCCTTCCCAGCATTATCTCGAGGCGATCTCCTGCCTCCTCTCAAAATCCACCCCTCCACCTGCACCTCCCACCCCATCCCTTTGCTTGTCCCTTCCTTTCCTCCCTCCCTGACTGCCATTTTCATCCATTCACTTTCCAGTGGCTTCTTCCCCACTGCTTTCAAACATGCTCATGTCTCTTCTACCCAAAGAAACCCTCCCTTGATTCCATGGCTCCCTCCAGTTATCACCCCATCTTCCTCCCACCTTGTTGTGGGCAGGGAATTTGTCTGTTTATTGTTATTTTGTACTTTCCCAAGCTCTTAGTATAGTGCTCTGTACACAGTAAGTGCTCAATAAATATGATTGAATTCCTCTCCAAACTCCTTGAGAGGGTTGTCCCGCTGCCTCCACTTCCTCTCCTCCAATTCTCTCCTTGACCTGCATCCTATCTGGCTTTCACCTCCTTCACTCCTTGTAAACTGCCCTCTGAAAGATCACCAGTGACCTTCTTCTTGCCAAATCCAATGGCTTCCACTCCATCCTAAGGGAGGAATAAGGAGGGGGCAAACGTGTTGACATGCTTCAAAGGGTTGGTGTGGAGAGTGCAGGTGGAGTCCAGAGGATCTCCTCTTGAGATACTGCTGATACTGGCTCTCTTCTTTTCTCTCTGGCTTTCTCAGTCTCTTTCACGGGATCCTCCTCTACCTCCCACCCTCCAACTGTGGGAGTCCCTAAAGGCCCAGTTCTGGGTCCCCTTCTATTCTCCATCTACACTCACTCCATTGAAGAACTCATTTGCTCCTGGGGTTCAACTACTATTTCTATGCAGGTGATTCCCAAATCTACTTCCCTAGCCCTGACCTCTCTCCTTCTCTACCTGTCTACCAACTCTGTTGCATTGTACTCTCCTAAGTGCTTAGTACGGTGCTCCGCATACTGTAAACACTTAATAAATACTACTGATTGATTCCAGAGGTTCCTCTGTGGGACAGATGCCACAAGCAAGTTTTCCCCAGCTGAGAGCTTGCTGGCTCAGCCTGCCATCCAGCCTGCTGGGTGAAGCAAGTGGCGGAACATGAAAGATGCGAGAGCGGGTCACTGTAGTCCTCTGGGGGAGTGGGGGTGTTTTCCCTACTAGGATCTCACCCTAGCGGGTTAGAAGGTTCACTCTGCCCTTCCTTTTTCTACCTGGACAGACGAATAGCCAGTTCCCTGAAGTTGTTGTTCTGGGCAGGTTGGGTGTGAATGGGAGAGAGCTGGAGAGAGAAGCAGGCTGCTTGGAGAGTTGGCTGGCAAAGAGGAGTGATGGGGTCTCCTGTTGCGGTGGGTGAAGGCCCTTAAGAGGGATTTTGAGGTTCCCCTTTCCGGGATTTGGCTTTTCCCCAGTGGTAGGCTTCCCAAGTTGGTGAAACTCATCTAATTTTGTGTCCTTCTTTTTCAGTCGAAATCTTTTATCAACACTGCCAAAATATCTGTTTGATCTCCCTCTTAAAGTGTTGGTGGTCAGCAATAATAAGCTGGTATCTATTCCTGAAGAAATTGGGAAATTGAAAGACTTAATGGAGCTGGTGAGTAAATGCTGGTGTCGCCGAGCATGTATTCTAACTGGGAGGGCGACTACATCCCACCCTCCGAATGGTGCCCAGAGGCAACTAGGGTATTTGAAAGTGTCCATGCATTCATTCAGTTGTATTTATTGAGTGCTTACTGCGTGCAGAGCACTGTACTAAGTGCTTGGGAAGTACAAATTGGCAAAATATAGAGACAGTTCCTGCCCAATAATGTGCCCCATCCCACTTCAGCTTTGACTTTATACCCCGGTTCTGACTCTCCTGCCCTCGCCCCCTTTGTGGCACTGGCTCCAGGGCTGTGGTTGTGGAGGCCTAGGCAGCACAGGGAAATAGTTTTAAATTCTTGCAATGGACAGGGGTGGCAGGAGTGGTTTAGGAAGGCGGTGGGGAGGATGTGGGTCCACCAGTAGGGCAGAGCCCCCGGTCGAGGGGGAGGGATAAAAAAGCCCAAGCGGACCACCCCGAGGCCCTGGAGACTGAGATGACACAGTCCACGCCTGGGGCTCCCCGGCTCCCCCCACCTCCCCCGCCTCCGGCCAGACAGGCTCACGGCACCACTCGTTTTGCTCGAAACGGTGACCTGGTCTCGGTCCAGGCAGTGATCACCAACTTGGCCTAGCGTCCCAAGAGAGAAGTTGGTCCCCACCTCTGCCAGTTTGACCTGTGGCACTGCCATTTCTAGGTATCGGGCCATGGGCAACCTGTGTGCATCGACCAGGCCCTGACCTTGGGGCTGGCTCCTCGGCTTCACTCTCCTCATTGACAGCATTGTCTGTGGCCCCAGGCAG
The DNA here is from genome assembly GCF_015852505.1 of Tachyglossus aculeatus. Lineage (NCBI taxonomy): Eukaryota > Metazoa > Chordata > Mammalia > Monotremata > Tachyglossidae > Tachyglossus > Tachyglossus aculeatus. Next base: position 61,047,863 of record NC_052071.1, read on the forward strand.
AGTGTGAGGCCCACAGGAGAGGATTGTGGGCAGTCACTACAACTAGCCTTGCCTGTGGGGGTCCCCAGTGATAAATGGAAGGGGGAGGGGGAGAGTCTGGACACCCTTGGTCAGAGAAAGGATAACAATAGAAAGAGGGAAACGCAAATTGGGCACCCACAATCCATGCTCTCATTCGGTAGTGCTGGCCTGGACTGGGCCACTGTTAGAACATATTATTTCTACTGTCCCTCCCCCACTTTCTTTTCTGACTAAGTCTCCCCTAGGCTCCCAGGCCCTGATGCCTCTGTAGACTGGTGACTAGAACATGGTGTTTGGGGCTTTGATGCTCTGCCTCTATTACTCTGTGTCCCCTACTCACAGCCTCAGCAGGGATGGGATTTGGGAAGGCAAAGCTTTCCACCTGGGGTGACTCATTTCCCCATTCCATGAGTTGATGTTTGGCCCCCAACAATGTCCTGGAGGCTTGGCCAGTATCTGTCACTGCCAAGCATAAACAGGCAGGCCTGAACAGAGACCCCGTAGGGTTTGAACCCTTCCCAGTGGCCCTGGGGGAGGGGGGACCAAGCTGGGGAGGCTCTGTGTGTGCTTGGGTGAGTCTTTTGGGGGACTGAGCTGGGGAGGCCTCTACGGACACTCAGCTGGGCCTCTGGGGAACCAAGCTGGGGAGGCCGCTGTACATGCTCAGCCAGGTGGACTCTGCCACAGGCTCATGTGAACCCGACCCTAGACCTCCAGGCCACTCAGGGTCAGGTGGTGGGACAGCTGGATGGGCCAGCCTAAGTAGCAGCCCAGAGGGGGTGTCGAGGGAGCAACTATGGGCCCAGGCAGTCAGAAAGACATGGGTTCTAATTTCGGCTCCACCATTTGTCTGCTGTGTGACCTTGGGCAAATCACTTGACTTCTCTGGGCCACAGTTACCTCATCTGTAAAATGGGGATTAAGACTGTGAGCCCCACGTGGGACAGGGACTGTGTCCAATGTGATTAATTTGTATCTACCGCAGTGCTTAGCACAGTGCCTGGCATTTAGAAAGCATTTAACAAATACTATAAAAAAACTACCATGTTTCCTGGCCCCAAGAAAAATAGTTGGACAAATGAGGAACCTGGGAGTTTTGTGGGAATAACCCTCCTTCCCCTGCTCTCTTTTTCTTAGGATGTCAGCTGCAATGAAATTCAGGTCCTTCCCCAGCAAATAGGAAAACTACAGTCCCTTAGAGAGCTAAATATAAGAAGAAATAATATCCACATCCTGCCAGACGGTAAGTTGTTCCCCATCTTCCCTGCCATCGTGCTTTAAGGATGAGTTGTGAGATCAAGTTTGATTGCCTTGTTTTTCTCTCTGAACAGAATTAGGAGACCTTCCCTTAATCAAGCTGGATTTTTCTTGTAACAAAGTGACCGAAATTCCCATTTGTTATAGGAAACTGCACCATTTACAAGTCATCATTTTGGACAATAATCCAATGCAGATACCACCAGCACAGGTAGCCACTCTGTCCATCCGCTGTTTGTCCATTTGCCTGTCCACCTGCGATCCCAGGGCAGACCCCACGGCTGTGGCCAGCTGGGTGGGGGGAGGTTGGTGCAGTTCACTGACCGAATGGGGCAGAGCCAGGATGGCGGCCTACCGAATCAGGAGGAGTCAGCCACCTCAGTGGGCCTCTAATGGACAGGTGGGCTGCCCCAGTGCCAGTTCTGTGGGGTTTGTTCTCAGATGGACTCTTGGGGCGAGAAGGGTCCTGTTGTGGAGGGGCAGAAGTACACTCCTTACTGCCCTTCTCCAGCCCGTGGGTCTGGCCAGCACTGTTAGTTGGGGCCAGTGTGTCCAGTGTTGCTGGCCAGGGCCAAGGCAGGGGTCGGTGTGGCTGAGGCTGTTAGTGTTGAAGTAGGTCTGGCCTGACCTCTCCGAGAAGGGTAGCCCAGTCAGCAGCACTTGGCTCTAAGTTGCCTTTAGCCATCTTCTGCAGCCTGGAGCCTAGCATAAGAGCTCCAGGATTGGACTTAGTTGGACTCTCAGGGATGGAAAGAGCTCCTTTGTGTAGTGTCTTCTCCAGTGGCTCAAGCCTCTTCTCAGTGGTTAGTGCCTCTCTTCCAGTGGCCAGACTCTCTCTCCCAGTGGCTTGTGCCTCTCCCCAGGGGCCAACTTCCCTCTTCCAGTGGTCAGCCTCTCTCTCCCAGTGACCAGCACCTAGTGGCTACAGTGGCTAGCCTCTCTTTCCCAGTGGCCAGTGCCCCACCCCAGGGGATAACGCCTTGCAGAGGATGCTCCTGTCTAATGTACTCAGTGGGCCAAGAAGCATTATGTGAGAATGGTGTCCCTTAATTACTCCCAGATAGCAACAAAGTGCACCTGTGGGGAATCAGGACAAAATGGGCTCTTTGTTGCCAGTGTCCCGACCCAGTGGCTTCTGGTCAGGCACATTTAACCTACTCTTTGGCAAGACCCTGCTGCCCTACACAAGGGGTGTAAGCTAGCAGAAGTTTTGTTGAATTTTAATGGCCCTCCCACCCGGAACTGAGGTCCAATATTATCAGGTGGTCACAGCCCTTCACCTGGGGTCGCAGAGTGCAAAGGTCCATAAGGCTTGGCCACCTCCAGTTCAATCTTCATCGGCTCAGTTTCAGAACTCCAAATGGCTTCTAGAGGTCCTTCTGAGAGGCTGGTGGCATCAGTTCTTCTCCTTCTTTCCTGGCAGATCTGTTTAAAGGGAAAGGTACACATATTTAAGTTCTTAAACATTCAAGCCTGTTGCAGAATGGACAAAAAGCCCGACTCCTTGGATCTTCCATCCCTGGGCAGGCGGATGGTCCCCCAGCCACTGACTGACAGGTGAGATGTGGGCCTCTTCTGAGCATGGGCAATGGGGCCGGGGTCCACCGGGATGTCAGAATTTCCACCCCCACCCAAGTCAGTTGCTATCACCCTAGCCTGTCCACCCCCACATCGGTCTGGGCAGCCCGCATTTCTCCAAACTCAGTCTTCTGGAAAAGGCTGGGCGGCAAAAGGGTGAACCCAGTGGGCAAGGCCAGTTTCGGCGACATTGGGTAGCACAGGTGGAGAGGATTGAGAGAGAGTGTGTCTTCCCCCAGGGGTAGTAGTTCCCACCATCACAGTGCACAGACCCTTGGTTTCCAAGCCCGGGCTTGTCTCCCACACAGAACAACGCTCTGGCACCTTGCCATTGATTTCTTTATTTCTGGGGCAGACAGTGGGCAGAAGACCCACTCTATGGCTTATGAACCCTGGTGTGGTGTGGTGTGGGGCCAGGAGTGTGAATTCCCTAGCTCAGCCCTGCTGGGGAGGGGACTACCATTGGCTGGAGTTATTTTAGAGCAAGGGGGGAGAGCACTCACAGGAAAGAAATGCACTTCTTGGAGAACGTGTTTAAAGGAGAGACTCTTCCAAGGGGACTTGAGACTTCTCAGGAATGACCCATTCTCTTCAAGGGTGGGGCCATATAAACTCAGAGATCTGCACTCACCAGCTCCGACACCGCCGTCATCTGCTCACGCCAGCCTCTTCCCCCACCAGGAGAACTCGCCTCACTGGACAGAGCTTCCCTCATTCCCCAACAGTGTTCAGCTCTGGCGATACTCAGGCAAACCCAGTGCTGCTCCTGTTTGCATATGTTTCTTCCTGCAGCTAGGTGTTCACCTAAGCGGTGGGTCAATGTCCTGGTGAAATAGTTGCAGACTGCACTCTTGGTTGTCCAGCCCTCCCAGAAAAGGGAATAGTGAAGTGAGCAAGCTCTCTACTGATTATTAGAGAAGCAGCGTGGCTCAGTGGAAAGAGCACAGGCTCTGGAGTCAGAGGTCATGGGTTCAAATCCTGGATCCGGCAATTGTCAGCTGTGTGACTTTGGGCAAGTCACTTAACTTCTCTTTGCCTCAGTTACCTTATTTGTAAAATGAGGATTAAGACTGTGAGCCCCCCATGGGACAACCTTATCACCTTGTAACCTCCCCAGCGCTTAGAACAGTGCTTTGCACATAGTAAGTGCTTAATAAATGACATTATTATTATTATTATTTACTAAAAGGAAACCTCTTCACCTTTGTCTTCACAGTATGGAAGATTTTTATCCAAATAAAAATCATGGCCCCGATTCTGGTATTGGCAGTGACAATGGCGATAAACGATTATCTACAACTGAAGTGAGTCCTCAAACATTTTTTGGTTTTTGAACTCGATTTAGTTCACTTGTATTCTCTATTTCAATGAATGTTTTTAATGGAGTGCTTACTGTGCTGAGCTCTGTACTCAGCACTTCATGAATTTTAATGTATTTTTAAAAACAGTAATATCTGCAGTGTTTCCTCTTGAAATCCCAAAATAAGATATTTTTACAAAATAGTAAATATTTTGGCAGACTTTATGCTTCAGAGCCATAAAGACTGTGTGGATTCATTGATTCATTCAATCGAATTTCATTCAATTGTATTTATTGAGTGCTTGGTGTGTGCAGAGCACTGTGCTAAGCGCTTGCACTGTACAACTTGATTCCTTGTTGATGATGTGCACTTCCATCTCTAATTCATTCCAGGCCCTACTTCACTCTGCAGCCCGGATCAATTTTCTAAAAAACTGTTCTGCGCAAGTCTTCCCACTCCTGAAAATCCTCCAGTGGTTGCCCTTCCCTCTCTGCTTCAAACAAAAATGCCTGTCGATCAGTTTTAAGGCACTCAATCTTCCCTCCCGCTCCTATCTTACCTCTGTGGTCTCCTACTGTAACCCAGGCTGCACACTTGGCTCCTCTAACATCGATGTACTGTACTTCGATCTCATCTCTGTCACCACCAACCCCTCGCCCATGTCTTCCCTCTGGCCTTGAACTCCCTCCCCATACACTTCCCACAGACCACAGCTTCAAAGCCTTCCTAAATTACATTTCCTCCAAGAGGCCTTCCCTGAATGACCTCTCTTTTCCTCACCTTTTTTGCCCTCCGTTATGTGTTGCCTCTGCACTTGGGTCTGTACCCCTTAAGCACTTTGATATTCACTTTGATATTCCAGACCCCAGGACTGAAGTCTAAATCCTTATACTCAGCCACTTCCTTTGTCTGCCATTTATTTTATGTCTGTCTGTCCCTCTAGATTGTTAGGTCCTTGAGAATAGGGATAATTTCTAACCACTATTCTGTATTGTCCTCTCCCAAGCACTTATGTGTAGTGCTCTGCACAGTAAGCACTCACTAGATACCACTGATCCATTGCTTAATTGTGTTTTAATTGTGATTGTCCCTTTCAGCCTTCAGATGATGACACCATCAGTCTCCACTCCCAAGTGTCAGAATCAACCCGAGACCAGATACAAAGAAATGACAATCATTTGTTAGGGAATAAATTTGAATCTCATAAAGGTAATTCCCAGTTGAGCTCAGGGTGAGAGGTTGAGGAGTGGGATGAGAAGATTGAAGGCAAGAGGCTGGCACTTTGAGGGGAGGGGGAGGGTAGATCCGGGAAGAGAAGCTGGCACATGGAGGGGAGGGAAGGATGCGTGGATCCAGGATGAGAGGCTGGCATGTGAAAGGGAGGGTGGATCCAGGGTGAGAGGCTGGTACATTGAAAGCAGGGGAGAGTGGATCTAGGTGAGAGTTCTGGATCCAGGTGAGAGTTCTGACCAAGTCCAAGTCTCCTAGCCCAGTGGGACCTGACTCAGTCAGGCCTGGGCTGTGCCTAAGAGACAGGAGAACTTGGTTCCAGAATCTTTTTCTTTTCCCTTTCCCCTTGCACTTCCCTCCTCCAAGGTGCTCCCCCAGTCCCTGAATGGAGTGGATTGTGGTTCCTTAGGGAAAATGCCCTCCCTCAGGATCTCGGCACTGGGTCTGAGGACTGAGATTGTTTCTTGACATTCTTGCTGATCTGTTTTAGACCAGGAGTGTTTGGATTATCCAGACCCCAACCCAGAAGACTCAGCAGCAGCAATAGCAGCAGCAGCCGCTGCCACTGAGCGGGGAGACGGGCCTGCGGGCCCCTTCGTCCCCTTCCTAAAGGTAGACTATCTCTATGAGCGTCAGGCACGAAGGTGACCAGATTCTCCCTGACTTCACCTCCTGTCCTCTCCTTTTGACTTCCCCTTTCCCCTCCCTTCCTTGCTCTTCCTCTCTTCCCTTGCCCTTCCATTTCCACCCTCTCCCTTTCACCTTTCCTTTTCCCTTCTTCTCCTCTCCCTTACCCACGAAATGAACAGTGTGTTGTATCCCGGGCACACTCTAAAATTCTCATTTTCTTCTGAACAAGGGGAGAGAAAATCACCTTGAAAAAGCCCAGAGGAATGAGGAATGGGGAGAGGAGAAGCGGTAAGCAAAGCCTGGTTATTGGTTTGAAAGTTGGCTTAGTCACATGTGCAATGGCCCATTTTGACAACTCGGATTTCATGGTGTCTGTGCACACCCTGGCTTTTGACTTAGACCAGGACTGCCCCATGGCCCCCCGGACTATGAGGCTCCCTAGACTTTGGCTCTGGCCCTGGAGCTGCAGGGTGAAACCACATGTAGACCGAATAATAATTATGGTACTTGTTAAGAACTTACAATGTGTCAAGCACTGTTCTAAGCAGTGGGGTGGATACAAGATAATCAGGTTGGACACAGTCCCTGTCCCACATGGGGGTCATAGTTTAAATAAGAGGGATTGGACTTAATCCCCATTTTACAGATGAGGAAACTGAGGAACAGAGAAGTCAAGTGACTTTGCCCAAGGACACACAGCAAGCAAGTAGTAGTTCCAGAATTAGAACCCAGGTCCTCTGACTCCCAGGCCCGGGCTGTTTCCACTAGGTCACACTACTTCATTCATTGATTGTATTTTTTGAATAATTTCCGTGTGCAAAACACTGGGATACAAAGCACTGGGAGCACAACTTAACAGTAAACAGGCACATTCCCTGCCCACAATGAGTTTAAAGTCCAGAGGAAGGGTCTCTCCCGTGGCAGCAGCAGCAACGGTGGCACTGCTGGTCGTGGGTGGTGGGCAGCTCACTGCTGTGGGCACCTGATTCCCTGAGTTGGTGGTATTTGGACAGTTGGCATTACTCTTCTGTCAGTGGCCCGTTGCCCTGCAGTGGGCAGGCCAGGCCCTAGCCCTGCTGAGCTGCAGTGGCCACCAACTAGAGCCCCTTCTCCCCTCCAAAACCTTCCCCCTTCAAATGACTCTGTTCTTTCTCCTGGAACTCTCTCCATCCGGGACCTCCTCACCTTCACCTGCCTTACCTCGGCCAGGAAACTCTCTGCCCCCGCAGAATGCCCCCAGCCCACTCCTGATGGATTCAGGGGGGGCTTCAGGTCTCGAATCACATGAGGCCCATTGTGGTACAAGGGTTACAGTATGTGCATCGTGGCCACACCCAGTTCTCAAGACAGACGTACATTGTCGGGCTGACATCTCCTAGCTGTCTTGTGGCCCTGGCCAGGTTGCCAGGTTGCACTGCCAGGCTGCATTGAGGAAGAGCTGAGCAACTTGTCTGCACACATGTTCGCCAGACTGCATGCCCCTGCTGCCACTGCATCCCCCACAATCGCACCCTGGGAGAACCACAGAGCTTCCCTCATAGTCATTTCCTTAGGCATCTCTGGCCTGGGGTGGTGGGGGATCAGGGGGAGGTGGGGTTAGAAGGAGGGACCAGAGAGGAGGAGAAACCCCTAACAACCACCTTAGCTGGACCTTCTTTTTCCCTCTCTGCTGGGCAGCGGCTTCACCTTTAGGATTCAGCCAGTGTCCTGAGTGTCCCACATCAGTTCCCATCAGCCCGGGGGGGAGAACCATGCCCTGCACATCCACCCATCCTCCTACCCATCCTGCCTGCTTCCTGTGCCCATCCTTTTAACCCTCCTGCCTGCTCTGCTCACCAGCTTGCACCATGGCCCCAGTTCAGGCTTCTGATACTGTGTTCCAGGCTTGAGAGACAGCAGCTCGAAGAAGAGGAGGAAGAGGAGGAGGAGGAGGAAGAGGAGGAGGACCTGAAGGCAGTGACTGACCTGAGGAAAATTGCTGCTCAGCTCCTGCAGAAAGAGCAGAAGAACAGGTATTTACTCCAGGCTCACAGCTGGCAGAGCTGCCCTCGGCATTTCTGGCACACTGTTGTCATTTACCCTGACTTTTTGTGTCCCCTGATACATTTTACAAGGAACAGGCTATTAAAATCCATTCAGGGAAATTTAGGAAGAGAACGGATCATTGTAGCTGGTGCCACTGGAGCCTAATGGATCTAATGGGAAAGCTACAAAAGCTTTAAAAACAACTGTACAAATTTTGTTTTTTAAATTTTTAAATAATCTTTTTGTTATCCCTAAGCAGTAAGATATTATATGCCACTGCACTTGGATTTTTTTCATACAAGAATGTAGGAATTTTCACACACACACACCACACACACACACACACACACACACACACACACACACTTTCTTACTTCAGTTAGGTTATTTCAAGCACATACAAAAATTGACAGTGCGGACCTGGAGTTAAATGCAGAAATCAAACCCAGCAAGTTGGAAGGACTCCCTGACCCAGATGGGATGACTAGAGACTGTCCAAAGTGGGTGAAACCCCAGATGGGTCCCCTTGTGTCCGGTTTTGCCTGGGCTCCTATATGACCATGGGACAGGGGCAGCTGGGTGGCCGCTGGGTACCCTTCCTGCTTAGAGGGCAGTGGTCCGGCCTGGGGCTCTGGGCCTGGGGCTAGGTTGAAGAACCTTTGAGAAACCACACCCAAGGACCCATCATGATGCTGTGATTTCCATGCCCTGGAGGCTGGAACAGAGTATGCTGGGCTATGGGGGAGTAGGTACAAAAGTCTACTCTACTGCTTCAGCTCCTACCTACTTATGGACTCTTGCTGTCCCCTCCCTCATCACTCTTCCTCTAAGCCTCCCCTCCTCATGTGACCCCTCCCAACAACCTCATTCCCATGGATCCCAGCCTCCCTCTCATCACTCTGTCCCTGCCCAAGGTGAGGCTGCTAAGCCACAGCCAGTCTTTGAGAGTGTCTTAAAGGGGATCCAGCCCTGCTCTTTGGCCTCATGTCAGGGGAGAGTCAGGACTGCTGATGGGCCTCAGACCAGAAGAGAGTCAGACCTATCTTTGGGCCTCAAACCAGGGGATACTCGAGCCTGCATTTGGGCCTTAGATTGGGGGAGCTAAGCTGCCTTTGTGTCTCAGATTGGGGAAGCTAGGTTGTCTCTGGGTCTCAGACAGGGAAGCTGGTCCTGCCACTCGATCTGAGACCAGGGCATCTGGGCCTGCCATTAGTCCCCTAATGGCCCGAAACGTGCACCGGCCCTAATACGGGGGCAACCAGGTGGCATGCCCAGCATGGTTAGGGACATTCTCAGCCCCAGGACCACGCAGGCCCAGGACACTTTCTGTCTTGCTTCACTACAGCTCTGGCACTGAGCCCCCATACCTGGGTTTGTCTGGCCCTTGATCTTCTGACGATGAGTCCCATGTTTTAGACCCACTAACTCACTCTGATTCCGTTGAAAACATTTCCATCCCTCCTGGCTAATTGTGTGGTTGATGGGCACTCTACACTAGCTTTCTTTCCTTCACTCTTAGTTCTCCTTCCCTTGCAGTGTACAAAATTATTCTTTTCAGAGACCTGACCTGTACTTATGAATGAGCAAGCAGTGGAATGATAAATACCAGCCCTGATTTCCTGCCTTCCCAGGGGTTAAATTTGCCTTGTAGGGCAGAAGGAGGACCCACTGGAGCACAGGGTCTCTGTCTCAGAGAAGCCCTAGTGCTGGATTTCCACTTTTTTAATGGTATTTATTAAGTGATTACTAGGAGTCAAGCACTGTTCTAAGCACTAGGGTAGATACAGATTAATCAGGTTGGACACAATCTCTGTTCCATGTGGGACTCAATGTAAGTAGAAGGAAGGAAAGGGATCGAATCCCCATTTTGCAGTTGAGAAGACTGAGGCACAGAGAGTGAAGTGACTTGCCCGAGGTCACATAGCTGTCAAGTGGTACAGCAGGGATTAGAACCCAGGTCTCCTGGCTCCCAGGCCTGTTGCTATATCCAATAGGCCCCACTGTTTCCCTCTCCTAGTTACAGGGCCTAGTTACAGTACCCAAAGAACCCTTCAGTGATTGGCCATGTTTTCTAATGCTTTGGGGACCCAATTTCCAGAGCATCTCAGTGTTGGGGACAGTGTCAGGGACAGTGTGCAGTGCCCTGCACCTCCAGGATGTGTGTGTCGGTGACATTGTTGGTGTCAGTGTGCAATGAACAGTAGTCTCCAGACTCTGTTAGTGAACTCTGTCAGTGGCAGTGCTGGTGACATAGTGTCAATGAGCAATGGACTGTAGCCTCCTGCCCTTGTTGTTTTGTTGACAGCGTCAGTGTTACCATGCAGTGGGCCACAGCCTGCAAACAATGTCGGTGATAGTGTTGATGACTGTGTCAGTGAACAATGGACCGCAGCCTCCAGACTATGTTTTGGTGTACAGTGAATGGCAGCTTCCAGACTGGTTTTGTCAATGACAGTTTTGGTGTCAGTGGGCAAAGGACCACAGCTTTTAGGCTGTATTTGTCAATGACAGTTTTGGTGTCAGTGGGCAAAGGACCACAGCTTTTAGGCTGTATTTGTCAATGACAGTTTTGGTGTCAGTGGGCAAAGGACCACAGCTTTTAGGCTGTATTTGTCAATGACAGTTTTGGTGTCAGTGGGCAAAGGACCACAGCTTTTAGGCTGTATTTGTCAGTGACAGTATCAGTGTCAGTATGCAATAGCCTGCAGCCTCCAGGCTGTGTCGATGACAGTGTCAGCAAGCAACAGACCACAGCCTCCAGACTGCGTGTCGGTGATAATTGTCGGTACTGGTCAGTGTGAAGTGGAACACACCTCTGGACTGTGAATTCAGGGTTGAGTCCAGTCACCCAGATCTGTCCCATTGTGAAATGTTTTCATTGTGAGTCAGTTCCTTATAATAATTATAATAATAATAATGGTATTTGTTAAATGCTTACTATGTACCGAGCACTGTTCTAAGCACTGGGGTAGATACAAGGTAATCAGCTTGTCCCTCATGGGGCTCACAGTCTTCATCCCCATTTTACAGATGAGGTAACTGAGGCACAGAGAAGTTAAGTGGCTTGCCCAAGGTCACACAGCAGAAAAGTGACATAGCCGGGATTAAAACCCATGACCTCTGACTCACAAGCCCGTGATCTTTCCACTGAGCCACGCTGCTTCTCTGATGAGTTCTCTTATGAGTTTTGGCCCAGCCACACTCCCTGGTGGGGTCAAGGGCATGGAGGTGGGCGAGTGGGTGGTAGCTTGGATACAGACTGCTGTTGGTGCCCCTGCTCCCAGCACTGGTTGCCGCTCCCCAGGAGCAGCAGAGGTGGCAGCTCCCCACCAAGTTTCGTCTCTCCAGGCAGTCTGAGCCTAAGGGCTTGGAAGACAGAAGTATAGTAGAGCTGAGAAACACGATCCCTGCCCTCATGGGGCTTACAGTCCAGTGGGAGAGAATGGGATGAAAATAAATAACCAGGATGGAAGCACCAGAGTAGAGGGGTCTGTAAACGAGTGATGTTGGTGAAGGTTAACTGAGTCCCTAAATGCTTAAGGGGTAGGACTGAGGGCATAGGTGAGGCCGTAGGGAGGGAAAATAAGGTGGGTGAGATCCCACCCTTTAGGGCAAGAGACCTACATACTGAGCTGTGAGAGGGAGGGTCTCGGCAACTCCAGAAAAACTGGGACCATTCGGAGGGTGGGCATCAGAGCCTTTCCCCATGCCCTTTGCCCACCCAGAATGGAGGGTCTGTCATTCTTTAGGGGTCGGTGAGTCGGTCAGTCAGCGAAAAGCCCCAGTGCTCCGTTCCCGGGCATGGATGGCGACTTCCAACTGGTTAGAACTAATCTCTTTCTCTCACCCCTGTGCATTCTCTCCCATCTCTCGTCTCTGCGTGTGCTCATAATGACTCCCCTGTCCTCTTCCCGTGTCAACATCTCCTCCTCCCTCCTTCCGTCTTGGGGTTTGGTTGATGTGCGGGACTTGCGAACACAGACGGAGACCCCTAAGTTATAGAACGTCCTTCAGTGAAAAACTTCTCCAGAGGACGAGAGCGGCCGGACGTGCCAGCAGGTATCTAAAGCATCGGTTGGGCGCCTGCCCCCCAGGGTTGCCGGGGCGGGTCTGGCTCCAGGGGCTGACCACAGGGCAAGCGGGCTGACTGCAGCTACGAGAGCTCTGGGGGTGGCCCTCTGGGAGGGCCCAGCCCAACTCCAGCGGGCCTGCAGGTCGATGGGCAAACCTATCATGGGCCATGCTGCTGTGAAACAGTCTGACCTCAAAGAACAAAGCACCCGATGGCTCAGAGGCAGAGGCTTGACCTGAGTACTTGGTTAGGCGGCAGCTGATGGCACTGAGAGTGTCACCCTGGCCACTGATAGTGGGACAGGGGACGCAGTGTCTGTCAACACTAGCCATGGAACCCCCACTGTCGGGGACCATGGGCCTGGGCTGCCACTCGGCACCAGTCTTGAGAACCTAAGTTCAGAGATCCTGGCCATTTCTTCCACAGAATACTCTAAGAATTCTGACCCTTTGATCAGTTTTGAAAGATAAAATGTTTGCCTCCCAGAGGGTCTCAGAGTTCACTGACAATTGCATTTGAAAATGGGTGTGAGTCCTGCGGTGCTGTGCAGGCTCTAGACACCCAGAATTTGCTGTGCCTGCAACCTGTGGAAATTGCTTTTCTGTTGCATTTTTAATGGGTCGTGTTTAATCCAATTAGAATGTGTAGCAGGGCTAAGTCTTGTGTTCATTTGAACTTCTGTGATTAGGAATTGGACTTTCTCACCTACTGTGGGCTCATTTAGCTACTGATGAATCTTGGAAAAGATGTGTTCAGTTCAGTCGTGTTGCCTTGTCTGCATTCTGCAGCTCTTCCAGAGAGATACAGCTGATATATCCCCTTCTCGGGACTGCTCTCAGTTGTGTTGCCTTGTCTGCATTCTGCAGCGCTTCCAGAGAGATACAGCTGATATATCTCCTCCCCGGGGCTGCTCTATCTCAGGGTCGGCTGAGGTCTAAAAGTTGGTTCTGGAGAGTGGAGGGAAGATTGAGAAGTCCAGGCCGTTTGTAGATTTCAGTTTACCCATGGAGAGTGTACTGCCCAGGGGGTCCATTCTCCAAGGGATCTGCTCCCCAGAGAATTCATTCAATTGTATTTATTGAAGCTTACTATGTGCATAGCACTGTACTAATTGCTTGGGAGAGTACAGCACAGCAATAGGTAGACACATTCCGTGCCCACAATGAGTTTACAGTTTAGAAGTGGGGTGGATCTGTTCCCTGGACTCCCACCCTGAAAATCAATTATTGTAGTGTTTGTTAAGTTCTTATTATATGTGAAGAACTGTTCTAAGTGCTGGGGTAGATACAAGGTAATCAGGTCGGACACAGTCCTTGTCCCATATGGGGCTCACAGTCTTCATCCCCATTTTACAGATGAGGTAACTTAGGCACAGAGAAGTGAAGTGACTTGCCTAGGGTCACACAGCAGGCAAGTGGTAGAGTGGGATTAGGACCCAGGTCCTTCTGCCTCTGCTCTATCCACTGGACCGCACTGCCTCTCCTTCACCTGAGAGGCCAAGGTGAGGGGTGCCTGGTGGAGCCTGGGAGCGGGGTTGGGGCCCGAGGCCATGGCTGGGCCTGCAGAGAAAGACCCGAAGCTTTTCCTTGACAGCTCCGCATTGGCCAGTCCAAGAGGCCTTTCTGCTCATAGGGAGCAAGACTCAGGGAGGGAAGTGGAGGGGGTTCCCAGGCACCTGGCTTTCTGGGTGTGGGAAGCAGGCTTCCCCATTAGCATGGGGAAGTATCTGATGGATAGCGGCAGTTCCGGGGGCTGGTTCTTTTTCTCGTGTCCTCTGCACTCTTTGCCCGAGTGGGAGTAGGGGACACGGGGGCTTGATTAGAGCTAACGGCCCTCCAGTCATCCCACTGGCCAGGCCCTGCCCATCGACATCCTGCCCATCAACCCGAAGAACAGGACAGCAGTGCAGCCAATGCAGCCCAGGACTCCTGCCCAGCTCAACCCACCGTCCTCTGGGCTCCCCCTTTGTAATACATCATCAGAGTGGACTGATTGCCTACTCTGTGCAGAATACTGCACAGGACGAGTGGAAGAGGGACAGTACAGTTAGTAGATAGGATATCTGCCCACAAGAAGCTTTGTGTAATGTGTGCAGTTAGTTGGCCTGGCTGCCCACGAGGCGCTTACAGTCTAGCAGAATCCCTGCTCATTTGCCAGGGCAGGGTGGGACAGCAAGCACCTTTAGTCCTTTTTCCACAGGCTTCGCCAGGATGAGGAGAGGGGCCTTGGAAATTTTCCCAGCTGCCCAGCTACAGCCACAGCTTCCATTAGGGGCCCCAATGCCACAGGGGGGCCGAGTGATGGCATTTATGTCCGTTTTCTATCTGAGAGCCCCTTTGAGTCAGGTATGGGGGGTCTGTGCAGTTTGAGGTGGGGATCTGCTGCAGGCTCAGTGCCCAAAGATCTGGCTCTTTTCCCCTAGGTTTCTGAACCACTCTCCCTCGGCAAGCACAAGGAACAGGCCAAAGCCATGCATGGACATGGAGAAAAGGTACGGAACGTGTTTCAGGGCCACTCCGAGTTTGTGCTGGTGGGTTGGGGTGGCCCAGCCCCAACAAGAGGCTGTACTCCAAGGACTCCAAGGGGACTCAGGCAGTCAGACCCCCCCCCCCCCCCCCAAAACATATACACAAGTCTGGTGGTTGGTGGGTGGGCTAGTTGGCTGATGGCTGACTGGTTGGAAGGCTGGTTAGCTGGTAACTGGTGGCCAGTGACTGGTGGATCATCTGGCTGGTGGTGGTTTGACGGGTTGGCTGGTGGGCTGGCTAGTTAGTGGGTTGCCTGCTTCCCTGAAATTGGTCTCAGTATTTCTTCTTCCTGGGAAAGTCTCTGACATCCCCTCTTGTTCGTTCATGTGTCCTTTGAGGGAGCTGGTGTGCATATTCAAACCTGAATCCAACAGCTGGGGTCTTGGGCTTCCAGAACCTTGGGGTTGATCTTGTGGTACCACTGACCACCATCTTCAATCAATCAATTGTACTTATTATTATTAATAATAATAATAATAATAATTGTGGTATTTGTTAAGCACTTATGTGCCAGACACTGTTCTAAGCAAATCAGGTTGGACACAGTCCCTGTCCCACATCGGGCTCACAGTTTTAATCCCATTTTACAGATGAGGTAACTGAGGCACAGAGAAGTTAAGTGACTCGCCCAAAGTCACACAGCTGACAGTTGGCAGAGCTGGGATTTGAACCCATGACTTCTGACTCCAAAGCCTGTGCTCTTTCCACTGAGACACGCTGCTTCTCCACCCAACCCTCACCCCCACAGAACTTATGTCTTGTCTTATGCCGTCGAGTCGTCTCCGAGCCACAGAGACACCATAGACACATGTCTCCCAGAATGCCCCACCTCTGTCTGTAATCGTTCTGGTAGTGTATCTGGTAGGGTTTTCTTGATTAAAAATATGGAAATGGTTTACCATTGCCTCCTTCTGCTCGGTAAACGTGAGTCTCCACCCTCAACTCTTTCCCATGCTGCTTTTGCCCAAAACAGGGGACTTTTGACTTGTAGCAGTTGCTTTCCACTTGCTAGCCACTGGCCAAGCTAGGAATGGAATGAGTGTGCCTCTGCTTGACTATCCCTCCTGTAGTCATTCATCCATTCATTCAATCGTATTTATTGAGCACTTACTATGTGCAGGGCACTGGACTAAGCACTTGGAAAGTACAATTCGGCAACATATACAGTCCCTACCCAACAACGGGCTCACAGTCTAGAAGGGGGAGACAGCCAAAACAAAACAAGTAGACAGGTGTCAAAACCATCAAAATAAATAGAATTATAGATCTGTACACATCATTAATAAAATAAATAGAATAATAAATATTTACAAACACACAAGTGCTGTGGGGAGGGGAAGGGGGTAGGACAAAGGGAGGGAGTTGGGGTGATGGGGAGGGGAGGTGGAGCAGAGGATAAGGGGGGCTCAGTCTGGGAAGGCCTCCTGGAGGAGGTGAGCTTTCAGTAGGGCTTTGAAGGGAGGAAGAGAGCTAGTTTGGCAGATGTGTGGAGGGAGGGCATTCAAGGCCAGAGGTAGGCTGTAGGCCAGGTGTTGACAGCGGGACAGGCGAGAACGAGGCACAGTGAGGAGGTTAGCGGCAGTGGAGCAGAGTGTGCGGGCTGGGCTGTAGAAGGAGAGAAGGGAGGTGAGGTAGGAGGGGGCGAGGTGATGGAGAGCTTTGAAGCCAATAGTGAGGAGCTTTTGCTTCATGCGAAGTTGAAGCAGGTACAAGGTTGAAGGTAGAGAAGCAGCGTGGCTCAGTGGAAAGAGCATGGGCTTTGGAGTCAGAGGTCATGGGTTCAAATTCCGGCTCCACCAATTGTCAGCTGTGTGACTTTGGACAAGTCACTTAGCTTCCCTGGGCCTCAGTTACCTCATCTGTAAAATGGGGATTAAGACCGTGAGCCCCCTGTGGGACAACCTGATCACCTTGTAACCTCCCCAGCACTGCTTTGCATACAGTAAATGCTTAATAAATGCCATCATTATTATTATTAAGGTTAGGCAACCACTGGAGATTTTTGAAGAGGGGAGTGATATGCCCAGATCGTTTCTATAGAAACAAGTCGAGACTGTTTCTTGTGAACTTGTACTTCCCAAGCACTTAGTACAGTGCTCTGCACAGTAAGCGCTCAATAAATATGATTGAATGAATGAATGAATGACTTGTAGTGTATTGGAAATTCCAGATGCCACTCTAAAAGGGGACAGCAGTTATGTACACATCCATAATTTATCTTAGCGTCCATTTCCCCTTCCAGACTGTAAACTCCTGATGGACAGGGAAGGTGCCTATGAATTACGTTGTACTCTCCCAAGTGTCCAGTACGGTGGTCTACACATAGTAAGCACTCAATAAATACCACTGATTGATTTTTGTCAGATTCTCATATACAAATGTCTCTCTTCAAAGACAGGCAAACCCCAATATCTGAGTGTAATGCTCTTCAAAAGTGTGTGTGTGTGTGTGTGTGTGTGTGTGTGTGTGTGTGTGTGTGTGTGTGTGTGAGGAGGTCCCATGTCGTTGGCTAATTTTTCCCAGAGATCCAAGTGGAAATATCCCAGATGTACTTACTGGGCCTGCATGGAACTAAAAATCACAGTGGCATCTCTCTCCTTGCCCATGCCCTAAGGACTTTGCTGACTCCATGATCGCCTTCCACCTTGCCTCCCTAGACCCCCTCACTGTCGATGGTATTTGTTGAGCACTTACTGTGTGTAGAGCATTGCACTAAGTGCTTGGGAGAGTATAATAAAACAGAGATGGCAGACATGTTCCCTTCCTTGCTTCTGGGGTCCCCTCCCCAGTCACGCCCTGTTTTCATGGCGACCCCGCTGCCTGCTGGCATTCAGCAGGCTCGGGTCAGTGGGAACCAGGGGTGCCCCTTGGCTTTTGTCTAGAACTTCAACAAGAGGAGTATTGGAAACCGAGCACCCCCCCACCCCCACCCCACGACGTCCCTGCTGCCACGATCTGGAGAAAGTCGATACTGTTTATGGTAGTACTTGAACGAGCCCATATAGATAGTAATTGTGCTATTAAGCATTTACTCTTGGCCAAGCACTGTACTGAGTCCTGGGATAGATGCAGGATAGTCAGATAGGGCACAATCCCTGTCCCAAATGGGGCTTAGAGTCCAAAGGGAATGGAGAACAGATATTTAATTTCCATTTTACAGGTGAGAAAACAACTGAGGTATGGAGCAGTTAGGTGGTTTGTCTAAGACTTGAAGAAGTGCAGGTAGATATATTTGCTGGCTAACATGAGGCTCTGAAGAGACACTTTAGGGAGGATTTCATACATCGCAAAGTGCATTTCAGGTCTGCTAACGTACCCCCTACCCCCAACCCTCTCCTGCACCTGACTCAGGGAGGCTACTCTCCTGTCTCCTGTGCCAGGAGAGAAACCCCTATCTTGTGCCCTGGCCTAAGGGTGCACCCCTCTCCTGTACCCCAGCGCAGGGAGGCTCCTCTCTCTTGTACTCAGGCCCAGGGAGGTTCCCTTCTCCTGTACCTTGACCCAGTGAGGCTCCCCTCTCCTGTGCCCAAATCCTGGGGAGGCCCAATACAATAGACCATGGGCTTAGGCATCAGAGGGCCTGAGTTCCAATTCTAGCTCTTCCAGTTGCCTGCTCTGTGACCTTGGACAAGTCACTTAACTTCTCTGACCCTCATCTCTAACATGGGCAATCAATGCCTATTCTTCTTCCTATTCAGACTGTGAGCCATTTCAGGGACAGGGACTGCGTCTGACGATTAACTTGTATCTACTCAGCGTGCTGTACAATGCATGACACATAGTAAACACTTAACAAATACCATTATTATTATTTATTATTATCATCAACTAATCAATCATGTTTATTGAGATCTCATTTTGTTCTGAGCACTCTACTAGCCAAATGGAGGAAAATGATTAAGTAGAATTGTTAGACTGTCCACAGAGAGGTCACAGTATAGACAAAAAGACAGATGGTAAAAGCAGGTGGTTGAGGCAGCATGGCTTAGTGGAAAGAGCACGGACTTGGGAGTCAGAGGTCATGGGTTCTAATTCTGACTCCTATACTGTCTGCTGTGTGACTTTGGGCAAGTCACTTAACTTTTCTGTGCCTCAGTTACCTCATCTGTAAAATGGGGATTAAGACTATAAACCCCACGTGGGATGAACTGATTACCTCGTATCTACTCCAGTGCTTAGAACAGTGCTTGGCACATAGTAAGTGCTTAATAAATACCATCATCATTATTATTAAGATCAATTTCTGACAGGAGAATGGAATGAGAATATGAACATAGTGCTGTGGGGCTGGGTGTGGGATGAATACCAAGTGCTTAAAAGATGCAGATGAAAGTGCATACGTGACACAGATGAGAGAGCAAATAGGAGAAATGAGGGCCTAGTTAGGGAAGACCTCTTGGAGAGGATGTGATTTCAGGAAGGCTTTGAGGTGGGGAGAGTGGTGGGCTGTCAGATGTGAAAGGAGAGCAAGTTCCAGGGCAGAGGGAGGATGTGGCATGGATTCAGCAGCGAGATAGACAAGACTGAGATACAGTAAATAGGTTGGCTTTAGAGGAGCAACTCGATCTGGGGAGGCTCCTCTCTCCCTGAGACTAGACGCCTGACTCAGGGAGACCACCTGAGACATGCCGTGCCCTGACATAACACTGCCATGTCCTCAGGTTCCTTTTCCCTTTCAGCGCCTCAGCTGACGAAGCCAGCTCTCCGCCATCACCTTTCGCCTGGCAGGTGAGGTTTTTTTTTCTGTTGGTGTTTCTTTGTGGTATTTGTTAAGTCCTTACTATGTGTCATGCACCGTTCTAAGTGCCAGGGTAGATACAAGTTTATTAGGTTGGACACAGTCCCCGTCGCATGTGGGGCTCACAGTTAACATAAACATCCCGCACCATCTTTGGCGCTGTCTGTCTGAAATCCAGAGGAGATGATTTCTTTGCAGCCCTTAGAAAACCAGAAGGGCCAAGTGGACGAGCGGCGTTGGCCCGAGACGCAGCCCGTGGCTTGGCAGAGCGAAGAGAGGAGGCGAAGCAAGCAGATGCGCAAGGACTATTTCAAGGTAGCCCCTCTGGGACCCTGTGCCCACCCGGTGACCGGGCCTGGGCGGCAGCACGGGCACCAGGCGGGGGGAGAGGGTCCCTCTGATCCTCGGAGGGTGCCGATGAGCATCTCTCTGGAGTGAAGCGGCAGTGGGCAGGCACCCGGACAGAGCTGGGCCCCCCGTTTCGCCGGGGCCTGATGGGGGCAGAC